>NC_081431.1:76185707-76518207 GCF_949786415.1 Peromyscus eremicus | reverse complement strand
TCGAACTCACAGAGATCCGCCTGGCTCTGCCTCCCGAGTGCTGGGATTAAAGGCGTGCGCCACCACCACCCAGCAAGGACCTGACAATTTCTATGACATGTACACTCAACACTGGAACACCTGCATAAAGAAGGGAACAGTAGGTAACAGTATGATAGAACAGGAGACAGGAGGAGAGGTCTGAACTCGTGAGAAAAGGAGGCCTCGTGTCAACAGAAACACATTATGAAATCTCACTACAAGACACTGTGGGGTAAAATCAGATGTATAAATCCAAATTTTGAATTCCATTTAGGATGGAGCCCAACGTGTCACCATGACACATAATAAACTAAATATATTCCGTGCTTAGCACAAAAACTGGGAGATGGGAAGTTGCACGCTTTGGTTTATAAATGGAGAAGGAAATGACCCGAAATCTCCAAATCCTGCCAGGATGAATCTCCAGAGCACTGATTGACAAAACTGCTGTACTGGACACAGATCTCGAGAACCATACATACAAAAAAAACGGCCTATGGAGTAGGAAGGTAATTCAGAGTATCTGTGAGGTGGCTCAAAACACCATCTCTGGAAGCTTGGAAAGTGTGAGAGATGGAAGAGCCTCTGTGGGAAAATAGAGCTTCAGGGAGGAAGAGAGGCAAAGTGAGAAAATGCCACTTCCAAGCTTGGAAGAGATAGTCAGAAGGGACAACTGGTAGGAAGTAAAACATCTAAAAAGCCCAAACCATGAGACTATTATTCTTCCAAATAGTATCAGTACGATGCATTTCGTGATTCCAGGAAAATCGGTGGATTGGGCTGAGAAAATGTGCCAGCTGATATTTACTCTAACAGATACATGGGATGTTGAGAGACACAGAATTCTCAAATGCCTGTGTGAAGAAACAGAAGAAGGTGTGTGAATGCCATAAACAGCAAATCCTAAGGAGAACAGAAAGTAAGGAAAAAAGTTTACCCACGATGAAAGGACTATTCTGAAACGTCCAACACTAAGCAGCCACAAAGCTAAAGACATTAAGAGCCCAGTGATATACAATAGATGACACAAAAAGACACCCAACACTTAAATAGTGACACAGAATTTAAGTAAAGGCAGGTATATGTAAAGTAAAAACTATAGGAGAAAGAAAAGTTAAAGAGAACATGATAATTGGCTCAAATACAGGTGAACTACACCACCAGGACAGATGAGGGTTCACCCTGGGGATACATGCAACATCTGAGGCTACAAGCCGAAAATGGGGGGAAATATGAAGGACAGTGGAGTTATACATAAATATATATGCATTCATTTACAAATTTATAAATAAAAATCTTCCTAGATAAACCCACACAGACACACACACACACACTCATATACATCCAGCAAGATGGCTCAGCAGGTGAAAGGTGCTTGCTGTGAAGCCTAATGACCTGAAGCCTAATGACCTCAGTTGCATCAATACTATAAACCCTGTTCTGACCTCCACGTGCACACTGTGGTGGCAAGCATACACACACACACACACACACACACACACACACACACACACACACACAAATGCAAGTTAATTAAATGTAATAACATTTTAAATATTAAATATGCATATAGATATATGTAATATAATTTAACTCTACATATTGTTAGTTTATTATATACACATAATTACTACAATTATTTTAAATTATATACCAACAATATCTGTCATGATGTGACCATTCATCTACAATGTATCTTACTTCTTCATAGAAATAGAGTTCTTGTCCCTTCATAAATGAATAAACCACATGTATAAATGATTAAGATATAATGATTTTATAATTATGTAGACCTAGACAAAAAGGATTGAACAATATATATAAATAAAATAAAGGAATATGGAGGCAACTTTTGTTAAAGCTATGTAAAGTCCAGGTAATGAAAATATTTTCAAGACAATTAAAGAATTATATCTTACATAGAGTATGTACTTCTAGAAATAGAATAACCATAATGTTTTTACAACCAGTCATTGTTTCACACTAGACTTCAGAACTATCTTTAATCCTATGCATACATATTAATTTTCTGGTCTTCCAGTTTTGTATAAATAGAAACATTCAGTTGCAATCTTTTATTTCTGGCTTTTCCTTAAGTTGGTGAGATTCACATTT
Source organism: Peromyscus eremicus (assembly GCF_949786415.1). NCBI lineage: Eukaryota > Metazoa > Chordata > Mammalia > Rodentia > Cricetidae > Peromyscus > Peromyscus eremicus. Next base: position 76,516,071 of record NC_081431.1, on the reverse strand, counting down.
TTAAAAAATGTAATACTTATGTAGAAATAGCTGTATTATACAACAGTTTCTTCTTGCATTCTGCTGTTCATAAGTATTTAGGTAATTCCATGTTCAGAGGAGTGCTGTTACAGGTCAATACAGGTGCTCACCAACAGGGAATGTGGTAGGAATTCTGTTTTTACCGTGATGATTCTGAGAGATGGTAGATGCCAGAGAGATGGAGCCTCATGGATAGTGACTGGATAATGGGGAGCTACCCTCAGAAGACAGTGATGATTTAAAGGGGCTGGATTAGTTCTTGTGAGGTTGGAATAAGTCATGTTATTTTCATTTTTATTTTAGCTCATATAAGTCTCTCTTCTGCATATGATCCTTTACCAGAAGCCGACACCATCCTCCTGGACTTCTTAGACACTGGAATAACCTTCCAGATAAACGTCTTTTCTTATACATTCTTTAGCATCAAGTGTTCTGCTCTAACAGTAGAACATAACCTAAGACAGCAGTGATGAATAGTGCTGCCACATGAATGAGCATGTGGACTCGTTTCTGTTGACACACATGTGGAATGGAGACATACATAAGGTGAAATTACTAGGCAGTTAAGGTAGGATTACTGGGTCATAGAAAGCCCTGCAAACAATTTTTCAAAGGGGTTTAAACAATGTGTGCTTTGTAAGAGTTCTCACTGCTGAGTGCCGTGGCCACTGGCCTTCTTTCTGTCCTGTCACCTTTTTCCTGACGTCTCCCTCATGACTCAAGACTCTGATAATTTTCCACATTTACCTACTTTATTTCCTGTATTTTGACATAATAATTATTCTCAACTTGTACTCATTTTCAACTTGACTTTCAAACTCTTTCTAGATTATAGGTAATATATAAAATACTGAGGGGACTATTTGATAGACACCTTTTCCATACACGTGAAAATATATATGTATTAATAATTCAAAAATTTCAATTATATTCTTGTTAATTAGTGCCTTCTCTGTTCACAGTCTTATTATTATTTAATGATATGCTCTTAATTTTAATAATGTTAAAGTCTTCATTTTCTTGCCTCATGGTCAATATCATTTTAAGGAAAAATTGTTAACTAACAACAGTGTGGACAGTCTTCTGTTTACATTTTATTATCTTATTGCCATTCACATTTAGATTTCAAACCCACTGAAAATATTTTTATAGATGGATCAAGGTATGAAATTTTTTATTTCCATACTAAGCCACTGATTTTGGAATTTTCTTAAAAACTCAAAATTAATCAAATGAATGGTAGTACAGTCCAATTTTATATTGTTAGGATTGAACAGTTTATTTAATTTTTCTTCGTTTCCTCTCAGTTAATAATGGTTAATGTAGTAAATCAATGTAATGGATGCATAAAATGCACCTATATGTTCCAGAACAAGATATTAGTCCATTATTATTTATGACCATTGCAGCCATCCCATGAATATAACATAAAGGAAGAATTCCTTTTGCCTAGTGCCTGCATGATACAGTTCCTAACACTGTGGTAACAATAGAAGCAAAGACACAGAGGAAATATGAAATAGAAGTCATAAAAATAGGGTCTGACGCTCTAGCTCAGTTAGTAGAGTCCTTGCCTAGCAAGCAGAGATCTCTGGGTTCTATAACATAAACCCAGCATAGTAGTGTGTGCCTGCAATCCCAGTACTCAGCAGGCAGGAGAATAAGAAGTCCAGTGTCACCTTTGTTTGACTGTGCAGTGAGTTCAAGACCACCTGGGGCTACACAAGACTGTCTCTAAACCAAGGAAAGTAAAACAAAAATTAGCCACTAAATACAGTTCTTTGACTTTTTTTTTTTTGACAAAGGCACAAAAATAACTCAAAAGATAAGAGTGTTTGAAATAAATGGTGCTGCAGCATTTTGGACACAGAGAGTCTGAAACACACTATGATGTGATTCAAATGTTTAAAAACAAACAAATAAACAAACAAACAAAAATCTCAAACTGAATGTAGTAAATGTGTAAAGTAAAATTAAAATGGAAAATCAAACTGATTGTTATAAGTATCTAAAACAAAATAATAATGTGTCCAGAAGAAAAAGAGAAAGTCTAACATGTTTGACTAGGTAAAAATGCCCAGATTTCTTGGGAAAATAATGATCTATTACTGAAAAAAGGGATTAATCAATTTGTATTAAATTTTTGAAAATTGTGTGCAATGAATTTTTGACTTTCTCCAACTTCTCCCAGACCCACATCCTTCTCTACCTAACCAATTTTGGGCCCTCTTTCCCCAACTCCATGTTCTGGGATGTGTGGCAAATTATTGATTGTAGCATTCTTAGGGAAAACTGACTCTCCAGGTACCAGAAGGTATCAATTATTAATAGTGCCTTGATGGAATTGATGTCCACCTCCCCTGGCCATGCTGGGATTGTTCTGGACTGAGCTTGCATAGTGCTTGTGAGCAGTTCAACCAGTCAATTTTTTTTTTGAAAATTAAAAGGCAGTTAATGGAATGGACAAACTTATTTTTAACCACTTTCAACAAACAAAAATATCATTTAGGATATTTTGAAGGTATTAAGTTAAAAAATAGACAAAAATCCTGTTACTTAGTGAGTAAAAGGCACAATAAACTTTTCCTTGAAACGTGCATATGGTTGTTAAATACTAACATGAACCATTTTTGACATCCTTAGCTACTAGGGAAATGTGACATAGAATCCCACCAAGATGACACCATATTCAACAGAATGGCCAAAATGATGGGCAGGCAACCTCACGCATAAGTTGCTGGAGGAACCCAGTGGTCCATTGTTTTGTGGACAAGCCTGACAGTTTGTTACAAGCTTAGTCTTCCAAAACATCCCAACCAGCAACTATGCTTGGTGTCAGACTTGGAAAATTGGAGACCTGCATTCTTGTGAATGTGGTGATACTTTCATTCTGAATAGCTCCAAACTAGAGATTATTCAGTGTATTAACGGGTAAATAATAAATTGAACTTTAAAAATATCTTATTATGGATCATTATTCAGGAACAGAAACAGTTGTCTTATTGATATACATCACCTTGGTTAGTATAACTATTCCACGAGGAGGAAGAAGTCAATATGAAAATGTTATATGTGGGATTCCATTTGCCTAAGTGCTGACATAATAAGGTGTAGGAAGAAATATCATTATTAGCTGTGTGCTAAGGAAGAGATGTAGAAGACAAGAGAGTGGGCCTGGCCACAAAAGGGCCATTTAGTGCTGCAAATGTTATGAGTGTTAGCTACACTGTTACATGTATTGTAAAACTGGAAGTAAGGTTTCTCAAGGCAGATCCATTGAAGTAACAGTTAGGGAATATAATGTTTACCTAAGATGTATTAGTATTAATAAAAACTCAGGAGTCAGAAATTGAGATTAAAAACCTGATAAATCCAGGGAACAGTGTAGGAGAAATCAGTTGAGGCTACTCTCCATGTTTTCCTGCCCTACCAACCGCAGGAGCCCCCTCAGTCACCCCTTCTCTCTTCTTGTCTCTTATTATCCAATTTTTTTCAGTCCTCTAACAACTCTATTGCTAATTTCTGTCAGCCAATTGCTGACTCCATCCTTGATTCAAGGTGGCTTTACTGGCACAATGAAGTGGCAGTGTGAACAGTTCTCCTGAAACATTTATCCCTTTTTGTCTGAATAAAAAAGGGAAGGCTTTAACTCTAACATAGTAAAATCACATACAATAAGAACAATTATCAAGTAAGAAATACATTCACAGTATGCACTTCATTAGTATTTGACAAATTCAAAGAAAATAATCTGTTACCTATTCTATCTCAGTAAGTCCCATGTTTTGTACCTGGTTTACTTACTGTCAAAACTACATAAAATTGTAACTACAAGTATGCAATCTTCAGAGACCAGGGAAGTATATAATATTACTTGAGTAAATGGGAAGTTCAGAAGTAACTTCCAAAACTAAGAAATCACAGACATTTGGCTGCCTAGATAGTCACCCAAGGTTCCTTTGCAACATTGGGGCATCCATCTTTGCTGGGGACGGCATGAAAGATGGCTGACGTGCTGCCAGCAGAGATTGAAGAAAAGGGGACCCAAGATTGTGGACCATCAACCCTCTGTGTTTCCCCTCTGGATCTTCTGCTTAGCATGCCTCCAGAGGGCCAAGGCAGAAATGTCTACATGTCCCAAGGTCATGCTTTATGGCATGTACATGTCATGTCCTCCTCCATATAAATATTTCTTGTAATACTAGTCCTTTTCTTCTATCTGATCTTCATGTTCTGTGTTCCTAGACAAAATGGTGATTTCTGTGATACAGGAAAGGAGTGAAGTAGATTTCACAGGAAGTTCACAGAGATGATCACCCAGGCTGGGGTTAAGGCAGTTATGCAGTTCATGGAAAAGAACCTGCAGCCTGGGGAAGCTTTTCAGGCTTGGATAAACTGTACCAAATGTGTGGTCAACTATAGCACACGGTATGATGTGCATCAAAACACTGGACTCAAATTGGCCATGATGAATAATTCAGTTTCTGAGGCTATTCAAAGGGCATTGTGTAAAACTTGAGACCCTAAGGGGTGTTGGCTGAAGACTATGGATAGAGTAACATATAGATGGGATGACAACCAAAAGTGTGGGAACCCAGAATAGGAGGAAAATAGTGGCCTGCACCAAGAAAGGCAGATGCCAACTTGAATTCAGATATTTTTTATTCCTCCTGAAGGAGTGTGGAGGTAATGTGACAACTGATGGAGTGATTGTTACAAACTTTATTAGTTCCTAGATTAAAAGGAGCTGCCAGAAAAGGTGAGCTTCCTTTCATGGAAGCTCTGAAAATTGGATCAAATCTTCCTTGGAATTGTTGAAATAAAGAAGGACAAAAGTTGCTGACTTGCAGGGACAGATTTCTTGTCTGAGGTCATTGTGGCCCATCAGTCATGGGGCTTGTTGTTTGCAGAAGGTTGAGGAGGAACTTAGGCAGCTACAGGGGTCTTGAGGTTGGAACAGATTGTGTGAGAAGGAAATGACTGTCTGGTATTTTGACCACTGTTCTTATTTTTACTTTTTTTGCAAAATTGTATTTTGCTAGCCTTTAGGTCAAGTGCTCAAATGATTGTATAATCATTAATAATAAAAATAGAATATGCTTGATTTGGTGTTATGATGAAGGATATATTGGTGATTTTCTAAGAATAACCTTTGGAATCATGAGAACATTTTGTTTTGGGTGATTTCCCCTTTTCTTTCTGTTCCCCCTTTACTTATGATAATAAAAGACTGAGGTTACCAGGGCAAAAAGAGAAGTTAGAAAAGCTAAGAGAAGTTAGAGAAGCTAAGAGAAGCTAAAGAAACTGTAGCAGAGAAGCTACTTAGCAACTACAGAAGCCAGAAATGACCTGTCAGCTTGCACAAACACTGTCTCTGAATCATTACTCTGCCTTCCAGGTCCTTCAGACCCCTGAAACTGCTGAGGCTGGTCCTCAGCACATCTTTGACTTATGGACCTAGAATATCTGACAGACTTTTTTATGAAGCAGGAATATTGGCGGACTGTCCTACCTTGTCTTGGCAAAGTTTGGCAGTTTCTTTCTTTTGTGTCCTAATTGTTCAGTTTGGACAGATTCTGTTAGCAGTTGAGGCAAGGAGAGTTTCTTTACCCAGTGGCTAACCTTGCCACAAATGAAAGCAGATTCCATATGAAGGTACTTCAATGCCTGTCATCCTGTTTTGAAGTAAATTGATTCTACCAGGAGCAGACATGTCCCATCATCATGAAAAGCCTTATGTTATTAAAACATTTTTAATTCCATATTCTGTAGGTCTCTGAAGTGTTTGAAGACCATCTGTCTTCTGCCTCTGTTTGACCTTGAAAATATAACTAACAAGAGCATAAGTTTGATTGTTATAGATGATTAACTACTAACCTGTATTTCTTTATTACCCTAAATAGCTTTCAAAGACTAGAACTTCACATTTTCAAATGAGCTGCATAGGTACAATACCTTAAACAAGAAATAAAAACATATAATGCAATATAACAAAAATAACCTTAAATTTGTATCTATATACAAAATTACCTTAAATTAAATAGAAACATATATACAGTATAACAAAACAACCTTGAATTTGTATAAATATACAAAATCCATACCAATGTAAAATATTTGAGACTAAAAGTTGCTTTTTTAGTGTGAAAGTAGATTCAATAATCTTCCTTTTTATCCTATCATTTCTATATCCTCTTATTTTTTTTTCAGAATGAGATCCCTGAATTTAATTTCCTTTGCTTAGTTTCCTCCTGGACCATGACCGATAACAAGTTGTAAGCAAACCCCCTAAATGATGACAAACATCCATCAAATGACCAAAAACACCCACCCACCTCTTGGAATGTGGGCATCATGTTTTTAAAATTACTTCTGCCATGGGGGAGAGACAGCATCTTTTGGGGACCCTGAAAAAAAATGAGATAAAGATCAAGTCCTGGGTGAGCTAGCTATGATCTAGTCTCAGAGTGATGGGAAAGTGCAAAGTTTATTTGAAGTTCTGGCTGGAGTATTATATGACACTGGACCATCTGAGCTAACTGCCTTGAAATTGTCCTGAGGAGTTTGTAGTCCAAAGCTGATCTTTGGGTGGTGTTTTTCGTATTAGTGTTGTTACCAGAATCCAAGTAGATTCATCTTTGTGGGGCACCAACATCCTTTTGGAGACTTCAAAGGTTGCTTTTAGAAATGATCATGGTTCATTGCCGAAAAATTAAACATTTTAAATGTCATATATAGCAGATAACAGAGAGGTTATAGGACTGTAATCTATTGAGTACATCTAGAGTACACAACATTAATTCCTAATTACTTATTTCAGACTCAAACCCAAAATACCATACAGGAATCTAGATCAAGCCTATTTCTAGAAACCATTAGTATTCTTATGACCATTAATATCACAACAGAAAGCTTAAATGTAAATATATCAATGTTATAAATTTTGAGATAATATTTATACCTTTAGAAAAGTTTTAAAGAGTCAAAATAAAACCAAAGAATTATGAGATAAGTGGCAATTGAATAGTCCTTTAATTTTGGTTTTCTTCTGTCTCATATCAGGTGGTTCTTCTGACATGAGACAGAGACCTTACATTTTCCTCTAACAAGCATGCTTAGGTTTAGGGAAGGAAAGAGTCATGCTCTTAACTCCAAAGTCAGCTTTAAATTTTAATTGAGTTAGGACTACAAAAAGACCATTTGCCTTATAAGTGTTTAGAGACCAGTAGAAACAAATATTTGGGAATATTTATGAAATTGTTTTCCTATCGGAAATGTGTTATACCATTAAGCAAATTTATTCTTTGTCTTGGGACATTTTCTGTGGATGATTTGTCCATTTTCAGATGTCTTATTTGTCCAGTGATCTTTTTAGTTGGATGCTTTAATTCTCCTGAAAAGACAAAAACAAAACCTTCCCAACCCTAACTTTGGGAATTTTCCCTTTTTTGGCAAGCTATGTCTGACCAAGTAAAAGACATCTGCCAGTCTTATAAGTTAATTTAGATGGAATGGCCATGTGGTTGATGAACTATCACATCTCCTAATCAAGAGGTCTCTCCTGTTTGAGTCTTTATCAGTCTTGATGGTATCCATAGCTTTTCTTTTTTCTGTGGAAACAAAAGCAAATTTAACACATATCCTAGTTGTCACTCTATGGTGAAACCATCTTTGAAGTATACAGACTGCTTTAATTCCGTAGTTTTTTTTTTTTTTTACATTATCCAATGTCTCTCCACAGCTGTTGTTCCTTTCTCATTAGCATTAAAAAAATTTAAAGTTAATAAAACATTGTGCGATCTATCTATGGGGGTCTTTATTATTCCTTTCTGTTTATTAAGCATATCTTTTAAAGTGCAATTAGGTCTTCCTATAACTGCTTGTCCTGTAGGATAATGTGGAATACTTGTAATATGCTTTATATTGTAATATGCAAAAAAACCTGTTTCATTTTATTAGAAACATATGCTGGAGCACTGTCAGTCTTAATTTGTACAGATATCCCTATGATGCTTATAAAATCTAATAAATGTATAATTACAGAATCGGCCTTTTCAGAAGTCAAAGCAGTTGTGTGTTAAAATCCTGGGTAAGTATCTATGGTGTAGTACACATGTTTTGATTTTCCAAACTCTGCAAAATGAAACACATACATTTGCCAAATTTCATTTCTTTGAGTACATTTGAAAGACCACCAGCTGTTGTGTCCTGTTTTTGTACAACCTAAACAGTCTATGAATGTTCTTGATAATAACTTTTAATATTTCTCTCAGAAGCATTCTTTACGCTACAACTTTGTTTCTGAGATTGGAGGAATGTTAATCTGTGTTTTCTATTGCTGCAACAAATCATGTCCCCATAAATTCATTGCTATGTTAGCTACATATGTTTTTAATTTTCCTTTTTGTTCTTCTGGCCCTAAACTCTCTACCCCTCTTGCACTTTGTTTTACCAGAGATAAAGCTCCAATCCCAAGAAGCTGAACATTTACTTCCTATAGAGGTCAATTTGGATGCCAAGATTTTGGTGAAATTATTGTTACATCTGTGTCTTTATCTACCAAAACCTCAGTTTTTAATCCCATTTATATGTATATTTAGCTTTGGTCTTTGATCATTTATAGAAGGTTGCCAAAATACTTATTTTCTGGTTCTGATGAACTGTTGTTTAATCTATGGAAGTTATTCTGTCTTTGGTCATATCCAGAGCAGTGTGGTTTTAACAACAGGTATTAAGTCTTTTAGTTGCTCTGTGGATGAGTTTCTCCAATGTTGATAGGAAGTGACTGAGCCAAATTTGGTAATGGGGCCTATGGGAGGCCCATCAGGGCACTTTCCAGTGGACAAGGTTTGTCTTGCCTGTCCCTTGTTGATCTGCATTCATTAGTTCAATGCTGGCCTTTGTCACACCTTCTTCATGCTCCAGAAGGCTGGGAACTTCTATTTAGATTGTCTCTAGAAAAAACATTGTTTCTAGGAACACCTTAACTACAATCACTTCTCAAATGACCTTTTTTTAACACAATCAAAACATCTGACATTTTGAATTTTCCTTAAAATTTCTAGACATTACTTCTCCTATCAAAGGGACATCATAAGCATGAGATCCAATTTTAGCTATATTTCTAATCCATTCATCTATTGGTGCTGATCTTGCCTTTAAAGGCCTAATGACCCTTTTGCATTCTAAATTAACATTTTAAAAAGCCAAAGATTCAATTAATATTTTTCTATCTTCTAGATATAATATCATTCTATTTACATCTGAAGTCAATCTTTGTAAAAATTAAGTGAAGGCTTCTTTTTGGGCCTTGTTAAACTTTAGTAAATGACTCAGTCCTCTTTCCTGATTCTTTAACACAGAGCACCGAGGTGTGATCATTAAATCTAAACTGTCTTTGTAAACCAGTATGCTATCCTGCACCAAGATGCTGATCTTGGGAAATTTCCATATCTCTAGCCCTACCTTATTGTTCTATGTCCCTAGCTTCTTCCTTCCACCACATTTTCCTACTGTAACTGAAGGCCAGTTTCCAAAATTGCAGTAGCTAAGTCTTTCCAATCTTGTAGAATAATTCTGTTCTGAGTTGCCCATGAATTTAATATCTCCTTCCCAAAGGGTGAATGTATACCATATGAAACAACTTCTTTAAATCTCTTTACATCTAAAACTTCTACAGGATTCCAGTCAACTTCTGCTTAGCCTTAGGGATGCCTATCATCTGGTGTTCATTCTTGTATGGTAATTGGATAAACTAAAGTTGGTTTTCTAATAACCTTGGGCCACTCCTCTTCAATTTTTTAATGCAATGGTGTGGTAGGTTCTGCTCTAAATTCCTCTGTGTCTGAATATTTTTCTTAATTTCAGTAGTAGGTCTTTCTAAGGCTTGTATCTAATCAGTCAAATTTTTTATCATTTTCACTGGTCTTTCTAAGGCTTGTACCTTAGCAGTAGTAATGCTTTCTAAAACTTGTATCTTATCAATAGTAATTTTTTCTGAGTTTTGTATCTTATTAGTCAAATTTTCATATTTGGTACATTTATCAAACAATTTTTAGGGTAAAATATGAATTACCAAACTGATAGTAATTAAAATCAGTATTTTATCAATCCCAGCTAAGTGGTTTATCCCCTCATTTATTTTTCTTTTTTTTCCATTTGTAAGTACTAAACAGGATCCTAGCTCCCTGCATTATGGTATTTCCAATTCTTAACATGGGAAAGAACTCTCTCCCCTTTTTAAAAATCTAATTCTGCTTTTAAGAATTCTGAGGTATCTCACCAGATCGGATGACTTTTCACTTTGTCTACACCAGTGACTATGGCAGTGGCAGAGCTGAGGGTGTGGATAGCCAGCTTTAGCAGCAGCACTGTTGTGAGGCAGCAGGGTGCTCAGGAAGCAAAACCAGTGTGGTGTGTGCTGGAATTACAGTTAGTTTCCACCATGCTACACAGTTTGGGCTGAGGCCACTTGCAGCTGCTTGCATGTAGCCAAGGGCTGAGAGTGTGTGGCCACAATAGCAGTAGTAGAAGCCCTAGTGGATGTCAAGTTGGCCAAGCTGGCCTAGATTGGCAACCCCTGGGAGAGGGTCCAGGAAAATCCCATGTGGCAGGAAGTGAGGGCACAGGTTGGTGGTGGGTGGCTAACCCCAGAGGCATTTGGACTGAGGGTGGGTAGCAGCTTCAGGCTATTGTAGAAAGACTGAAATGAAAAAACCCAGCCTCATACCAAGGGCCTGTGGGAAGGGAGAGAAAGCCAGGCACAGCTGCAGTGGCAGTGGTAGAGAGGTGGCAGGTTCCTTGCCTTGGTGTGGTTTAATAATGCTACATATTGGATGTCAGATATAACATTTACCTATATTGTGCTAGTGTTAATAAAAACTTAGGAGTCAGAAATTTAGATAAAACCTGATAAATCCAAAGAACAGTGGAATGGCAATCAGCTGAACCTACTCTCCATCTTTTCTAACTCCACACACCCTGGAAGTCCCCCTCCGCCCCTCCTTCTCCCTTCCTGCTCCTCTTTGTCCAATGTCCTTAGTTCTCCAACAACTATATGGCTGATACCAGTCTCCCAATCACTGAGTCCATCCTTGATTCAAGGTAGCTTTATTGGCACCATGAAGTGGCAGTGTGAACAATTCTCCCACAAAAAGGGGACATTTGAGTCTCTTTATGATTCATTACAGTTGTATGTAAATATTTTTAAAATTCATTAAGAAGAAAGTCAAGTGTAGCTGAGTATGGTGTTTCACGAGAGTAATCAGGGTTCCTGAGGGTAATCCCAGCTTTAGGGGAGAGGCAGGAAGATGGTGAGTGTGAGCCTCGCAAGGGCTAGAGAGAGAATCTACTGAACGAGAGGCAGTGGAAGGGAGAAAATAATGGAGGAAGGAAGAAAAGAAGGCCATGAAAGAATGAATGATAGAAAAAGGAAAGAGATTGCCTCAGACTCTAGAAACGGAAAGAAGGGACAAGAAAGTAGATTATTTAATAATGAAAGTGTGCCACTGGGTGAGGGGGGAGGGGGAATTGTGATATACAGTGAATAAAATTCATTATATAAATGTATGAAACTGTCAAACAATAAAATGAAAAGAATTTAAAATAGATCACCTCTTAGCTCAAAGATCAGTAAGAAGATGAGGTCACAAAGAGGAAGAGTTCTAAAAATAGTGACTAATAAAGTACATTGTCTAGATTAGCATTTTATTTATCAAATCACAAATCATACAAAAAAGTTACAAGAAGTTTAGCACAAGCTAACATGCAGTTGATCTTTACAAAATGTATATAGAATTACAGCAGCTGGTGCCTGGAAAGAGGTTGCTTTCCCTTTTTATCATTCTTGATCCTGCTGAGTCATGGAAGTTCAGATCTAAGAATTCCAGTTAGAGAAAAGAGTTCATAAACAGCCACTTCAGTCCTGAGACTTTATTGTGTTCCCAAGCCCAAGGAGGAAAAAAATGGCATCCCTATGCCCAACAAAGAATTAAAATGCATCACTATGCCCAATGAGGAGACAAAAATGCCTTTCATAATAGAACTTGAATTTTACATAAAGTATAGAATTATTGGTGTATGTCAACTTTTGGGTACAAAGTTCACAAAAGCATTAAAGCATTGTGTCTCACCATCAACATCTACATATATTCATCATATATCATCTTTTTATTATTGGCTCCATTCTGTGCTGATGGAACCACTATAATAAGGGGAGAGACTAATTAATGTATTTGCACCTCAACCTCCCTTAAATAATATCAGAGTGACAATGGAGAGCAAATTGAATTGACAGGCTCCTCTTAATCATAATTACATAAAAGTACCATCCAGAATCAATTAATGTTGGATATCATACTGTTTTATGAAATTTTGAACTCAGAAGAACATATCAAAGATAAAAACTATCATGCCACATGGAGGGGTTTTCTTGCTTATTCACTTTGAAAGTGAAAAGAAAGAATAGGTTCTATAGAGAACATTACTCATGGATCATCCAATATGATGGAGCCTTATAATATCTGATTGTATGTGTTTGTATGTGTAACTTCATTAAGGCTCATTTTTCCTTTTAGTGATTTAAAAATTTATGGTGGTGAATTTCTTCACATACATTGCTTATTTCCACACTGAGGAAAGCATGGTTACGTAAGTGGTGACATAAAAGAATCTGTAATGAATTAATGGAAAACAAGCATGACTATTTTGCATAATGCATCTCCTATCTTCTATAACAAGCACAGACTCCACTTAAACTAAAGAACATTGCGGGGCTAGGGAGAGAACTCAGTGGTTAGGAGTGATTGCTGTGCAAGCATCAGGAACTAGGATCCATGTAAAGAGCGTTATCTATGTGCACCTGTAACTCCAGTGCTATAGACAACAGAAACGGGAGGATTTGGGGGGCTTGATGGCCACTAGCCTAGACACTAGCCTTGATGGCCTCTAGCTCCACATTTAGTGAAAGTCATTGTCTCAATGAAATAAAGTGGAGAGTGATAGCAGAACACCTGTATCCTCCCCTGGCTGCTTCCATGCATGTGAAAAAATGGGCACACTCATCAGCACATATGCGTGCACATACAGCACATTCACAAATGGAAAATAGTGATAAAGTAATTTAAAATAATATGAGTAATATAAAATAGTATTTTAATTTATTTTAAGTTACATTTGTGTGTGTGTGTGTGTGTGTGTGTGTGTGTGTGTGTGTGTGTGATGTGTGCTGTACTGGTATATCACAATGCAAATGTAGAGCTCAGAGAACAACTAGAAGAGTCTATTCTCGTCTATTCTCTCCTTCCACCATGTGAGTCCTGAGGATAGAACTCAGGTCTCCAGACTTGGTAGCAGGTGTCTTCAGCTGCTGAGCCATCTCACTGGCTCCTGAAATTATTTTTAAAATATTATTCAAATATAGGAGATTGGAGAATAGTGCTGTGTTAGCTTGCTTGCTTAGCATTTGCACAGTATGGAATATACATGTGTAACATGTATATGCACATGTATATTTGTGTCTATGCATATGTATATACTGTTCTACAAATATTCATATTGATGTATAATAAATACATACATAGTGCTGCATGTTGTATCGTAACATGTGCATAGGCATGCATATCTTTATCCCTGAATACATTCATACATATAATAAACTTGCCACAAACCTCAAAGAGAAAGCATTAAAAGTTCAAAAAAAACCTTTGATGTTTGTTATATCTACTTGTATGTAACTCAGCCATCTTAAAACATAAACTCTATTTGAATAAATCCAATTTCTCATTAGTAAATTCAGACAATCTTTCTCCAAATCTATATTTTGCTATTTATTTATTTATATTTCTAATGACTAATTCTTTACTATTCACTGTGATTTCAGGGTGACTTATTTCTGCCCATGCTCTGAATAGTCAACTCTATTATCTCTAACTTGACTCTAATCTTGTACATCCTATATTTCACATGTATTGCACAGGCGAAGAGTTGTGAATTCCTGGTCTGAGGAATTAGCTACTGAGGGCTTTCTGTCTCACTCTCATATGCAGTCTAATTGGAAGTTTGGGAGGAAAAGACTAATTTATAGATTTTTGCTGTTGGAAGTGTGTTGTCAAGAAAATTCTGACAAACTAAAGATTCTACTGAGGTCCAACAGGGTGAACCAATGAGACGTTTTGTGGTTACTCATAAGAGCGGGGAGGCTAATTATAGTAGTATAGGTAGAGGGTTCTTATAGGATAAGAAAGAACTCAGAGGCAGCTGCATTGCTTAAAATCCTGCCCAAGTACCAGATAACATGCATGAAATTTGAACCTAGACTCTTCTTGCATAATCTGCAGGCAGTTGGACAAGTTGGAGAATCCCCTGAAAATGGGCTTTGAGTCCCATCCTCACCAGGTGTCCACTGGTTCTGTAACCCTGTGGATGGGCCTGATGAATTTGAAGTTTCAGCTTCCTAGATATGTAAAGTGTATTTATTTCCTGAATCTCAGGACCCCCCTTCTTACCTCCTGTAGAAAATGTTTTACTTTGGGGGAAACTACAATACAATATTTTACTTGGTCTTTCTCTCACTCATTCTGTCAGTTTTCTGAACGTGTATTTTAGGAGTTGTCAAAGGACACTGGAGTTTTCCAATCGCTGTATCTTTCCTTCATCTCTTTTCATGTCTTTAGGCCCTAGAAACTATAGGTCATGTAACACGTTATGAGAAAACTTTTTTGAAAGTAGACGTGGGCTAAAGGAATTTGACACTTTCTTAATCTGTTTCAACTCAAAATCCTAAAATTTACCAAAAGGAGATTAGTGTTTGGTTGCAAAGAAAATAAATCAGTTCCTCTTTAGAAAGTTATTATAGTGCTGTAGTTAAGGAACAATAGAAACCAGAGATGAAGATTGTTAGGAATTTGGGCAAGAAATTGGGGCTCCAGAGACAGTTTAGTGAGCAGGAATGAGCATGAGTTCCTTCTCCAGTACATCTGAAAATAGGGCATGGCTGTGTGCTTGTAACTCCAGTGCAGGGAGGCAGAATCCTTCCGACCAGCCAGCCTAGCCAAAATGATGAGCTTCTCCTTCAGTGAGAAACTTGCCTCAAGAAAACAAGAGTGATAGAGGAAAATACCCAACATTATTCTCAGTCTGGTTCCACAAGTATGGAGACAAGCACTAGAACATTCGTTTTAACGTATCACACACGCATCTACATACTCACACACATCACACACATACATACACCACATAATGCACATCCATCATACTCCCACATACTTTATAAACACATATATAACATACATTATATATATGTACACATATATGACACTCACATGAAAATTTAAAGAGGAGCATTAGAAAAAATACCCATTATATACTTACCTGAAGGCTTCTGGTTAAGAGAGCACATTAAAAACTGCTTCTGCGTGCCCCAGTAAAGAAGAGTCAGAATAACTGAAAGAGGGAAGCAACTTGAGACTTTCAAGTTTGAAAGGTAATGATAGGCTAGCTGAAAAGTACACAGCAGATGGGAGAGCCCGTGAGAAGTAGGCTGAGAAAATCACACTCCAGCCTCACACATCCCCAGTGGGAGAGGAGAGACAGAAGCCTCATCCAAAGGTTAAGCCAAGCAGCCTTAGTGAAAATAAGCCACAGTCCTACCCACTGTACCAGCCCACAGTGCTTCCTCCAGGGACGGCACCTGGCTAACTCTCCCTAATCCAATGAAGGATTTGTCCTCAACCCCTTACTGTTGTTCTCTCTCTCCACCAGCTAATTGAAGTGATTTTTCAATACAATGCCATGCTTCCATTTGTCATTGTGGTGTGTATTGCTCTCCTCTCCAAAGCCAAATTCATGAGGTTTGTTGAGTGAGCTCCTCTGGGTGTCACCTGGCCAACACCTTTGAAGTTAACATTTTTCCTAGTTAAAGTTTTGTTAGAGAGTGGTGACACTGGATGACACTGGTATAACTAAACTGTGCACAGGTTAGATATAGGGTCCACAGACATTTGCCAATAGGGTTTTCTGTTCACCTGAACATTGGTTAGACACTTGAGTAGGTGTTGTATCACACACATTAAAAAGAATATAATATATACAGAATGATGAAGTCATCATAGGTTAGGGCCTGAGTTGATAAACACCACAATGGTTCCTCTTGATTTTTCAATTATGTGTCTGAACTCTAATAAGAGCTAAGGCACTGGAACCACCTGTAATGTACTTTCTTGACAAGGTTATTTTAAATAGGAAGAGCCACCCTAAATGGGCATGGCTCCTTCTTGGGGGAAGCAGATAAAAGAAGTCTGAAAGTAAACCTTTTGTCCATGTCTCTTTGCCTCCCAGTCTTGCTGGTGAATCCACCTGCTCCGCTATGTACACTGTTGCCACAGCTTCATTGGACTTCCAGTATAGACTAAAGACCAGAATCCTCCAGGCCTTCTGCACTAGGTTGGGACCAGTGTGCTTCTAGCCTCATGTCTGAGTAGTTACTGGGTTCTCAGCCTCGCCGGTATGAAGATACCCATTGTCCAACTACACAGTGTGTATAATGTAAACTCATCTAATAAATCCTCATTTAATACATATTCATTTTACAAGTTCTGTGCCTTTAAAAAAACACTGGCTAATACAGACACTTTCTGGAAACAGACCTCAAGACCAAATTAAAAACAAAACAAAAGAAAAACAACACAAGAAGATTAGACTATTGATGCTGTGCATTTTAGACCCAAGGAGAACCAGCATTTCAAGAGCTTTTGACATTCACAGCAACATGTCACTGGAATAGTAGTTTCATGCATAGTCATTTATGGATAATGTGAATTGCTGCTTTCTGTCATTGCATTAAACAATCCAATAGTTAAGACCTCATGAAGGAAGATGAACTATCCTATATAATGTCCATGTTTGTTAGAGAGTCTATCATCAAAGATATTCAGTTCAGTCAGGGAGATGGGATGAAAGCTCAGTTGATAAGGTGCTTTATTCACAAGCATGAGGGTCTGAATTCAATCCTAGAATTCACATGGAAAGTTAAGCATAGTAGCAATTACTTGTAATCCCAAGTGAAGAAGAGATCCTTGGAGCTTGCTGGCTAGTCAGGTTTGTGCGGAGCCAGACTGACCCAAGACTTTCTCAGACTCCCTGATGAAAGGACAAAGGGAACTTTAGTTCTCTGTTCTTGTCCAGGAGTAGACATGACAAGACCCATCTGACTCTGGAGCCAGTGCTCAGAGGAGTCAAGGTTCCAGCTGCTGGGGACCTGACTCTTTCAGCTAGTCTGTGGTTGTCTGTCCTAAGATAGCAGTGTCTGAGGTGTCCTGTGTGCTCTTTGCCAATATAATCTTACTCTGCTGACCTTGCTTCCTCATCCTAATAGTATGTAAGATGCTGTTCTTATTCAACTTTCTTGACATAAGACAAAATTTGTGCAAGACCTCTCACCCCCACTTTCTTACCTTCTCTCTATCCTATTCTCTTTATCTTCTTTCTGATTTCCTAGTCCTCTCTCAGGACTGAAGAACAACCTGCTGGTCCATGTCACAGCCTAAATTATTTGGCATGCTCAAGGCCAGTAAAGACCTGCTGTGGGATGTTCTCTATGATGTGAATGTGTTGCTCTGATTGGTTAATAAATAAAGTGCTGATTGGCCAGTAGCCAGGCAGGAAGTATAGGTGGAACAAAGAGAGAGGAGAATTCTGGGAACAAGAAGGCTGAGGGGGAGATGCTGCCAGCCGCTGCCATGAGTAGCAACATGTAAGATACTAGTAAGCCATAAGCCATGTGGCAAGGTATAGATTTATAGAAAATGGGTTAATTTAGATATAAGAACTAAATAGCAAGAAGCCTGAGCCATTAGGCCAAACAGTTTAAATAATATAAGCATCTGTGTGTTTATTTGGATCTGAATGACTGTGAGCCTGGGCAGGACTGGAGATAACTCCAGCTACAAAGACCTTGTCTCAAAATCAAAATTAGTGGAGCCTGAGAAATAACAGCCTAGATTGACCTCTGACTGCCATATGTTTGGATTTCAAATCTAGCAGACTGCCCTCCCTAGTTACATGCTGCTCTTAAATGATACAAATAGACTACAGTTTCAAAGAATATTTAATATTTGTAAACCTTGATTTATCTTTAAAAAAACTACATTTTATGAATTTCTAACTATGAATTCATAGAATCAAATGTTTAATAAAATTTGTTTCCAATGTGGTAGAAACAACCTGAAGGAAACATTTGCAATACTGTCCTCATAATTCAGTGCATATTTGAGTGTTTCTCTACTAACATATTTTTTTTTTAATTTGTCAACTGTTCCTAACTATTTGGAAGGATGACAATATCTTTTACAGTTTAGTGGTAGTGTATTTGTTAAAAAACTATTAATTTTTCATTATTCTTATCTACCTTGTTAAAATAACTATAAAATAAAGAAAAATTGGAACATTAGCACAATATTGGATAATTTCTTTAAAAAATTATTCAGTAAGAGACCATGATAAATGAAGACCACATGAGAATAGGAAGAAGCAAAGTGCTAGAGAGGTCCGCAGAAATCCACAAAGATACCTCCACAATAGACCTACTCTGATGATAGGATGGCCAAACACCCTAATTGTCATGCTAGAAACCTCATCTAATGACTGAGGGAACCAGATGCAGAGATCCATGGCCAGGCCCCAGGTGGAGCTCCAGGAGTCCAATTGGCGAGAAAAAAGAGGGTTTGTATGAGTGAGAATTGTTGAGACCAAGATTGGAAAAAGCACAGGGACAAATAGCCAAACGAATGGAAACACATGAACTGTGAACCAATAACTGAGGAGCCCCCAACTGGATCAGGCCCTTTGGATAAGTGAGACAACTGATTAGCTTAATGTGTTTGGGAGGCATCCAGGCACTGGGACCAGGACCTGTCCTCAGTGCATGAGCTGGCTGTTTGGAACCTGGGGCTTATACAGGGACAATTGGCTCAGCCTGGGAGGAGGGGACTGGACCTGCTTGGACTGGATCTACCAGGTTGAACTGAATCCCCAGGGGAGTCATTGCCCTGGAGGAGATGGGAATGTGGGGTGGGCTGAGGGAAAGGCGGGGTAGGGGGGAGAACAAGGGAATCCATGGCTGATATGCAAAATTAAATTAAATTATAAAATTAAACAAAATTATTCAAAAAATAATAGTAAACATTTTTTGCAGTTATCGTCAGCTCCCTTCAACAACTCTTTGATAGTATTAGTGTGTCTTTTCCTAAGCCGACCTGGAAGCTTAGCATATTTGATATTTTCTCTGAGTGAAGGATCTGATTGTTTTGTCTCAGGGATTGGCTGAAGAAGATGTTTGAACTTCTGCCTAGAAGGAAGGACAATAAGCAAAGCCTGGGGTAGTCACACCATTCATCAAAGATAAAAGTCATGATAATCCTCATCCACTTGACTTAACTATATAAGACCCATTTTTCTAAACTTATGCCTGCCTTGAATAAAATTAGTGTCACAACTGAAAGTAAGTTTTCAAAGCATCTTTACAGCAAAAATTATATGATGTGCACCTTAAGATATGTTTATAACTGTATCATTACAAAAAGACCTAGTTAGATGTATGTGTATCTATGCCATGTGTTTGCAGGTGCCCACGGAGGCATAAGGAGGATATCAAATCTTCTGGAGCTACAGATGGATATGAGATATGAACTGCAGGAAAGGGATGCTGGAATTGAACTCATGGTTCTCTGGTCCTCAGCAAGAACAGCATATGCTCTCAACTGCTGAGTCAATATATGCACATGAGCATGTGCATGCACACATGCACACACACTCACAGAGAGAGAGAAAGAAAAAGAGACAGACAGACAGACAGAGAGCAGGGGGATATATATATATATATATATATATATATATATATATATATATATATATATATATATGTGTGTGTGTGTGTGTGTGTGTGTGTGTGTGTGTGTGTGTGTGTGTGTATGTATATATATATATACATTTATGCAAGTATATATATGGGGGGAGGAAAGGAAAAACATAGGCACAAAAGATCAAATGACTATTAATAAAACAGTAATGCAAATACCTTTACTGGCATGCTGAAATGTGTGTTCTTGCCACTAAACAGAAAAGAAATCCCAGTCATCATATGTAGACTTATTATTATGACAATATGCTTCCTGAGGCTTTAGGGAATAGCTACAGCAAATGTCCGTTCTATGTTTTACAGAAGAAAATATAATGTGATTATGTTATAGTTATAAGTACAGTTATGAGGCCAAGTTGAAATTCTTTTATTTTAACTGAGAAAAATATGGAAAACATACATTTTGTTGTATATAGTATATTTAAATATTACTTTTTTAAAAACAAATATTCACTCCATAGTAAAGGCTCTTCTTGAAATTGTAAACCAACTTTTTCAGCCTCCCAATTTCTAGGATCACACTGGTTACCATCTTGCCTCTCAGAAATCATTATTTTAATTAAAGACACTTGAGCTTCCTTAATTTGTTTGGCTTGTATACTCACTAAAATGGAGAGTTATATTAGATAATTAAACAGATGGTTGTACTCAGTAGTATGTTATACTATGGGAAACATGTTTTTACTTTTAAAATATTTAAAACATTTTTTACTTCTATGTTGCACACTAATTGACAAGTAGGGTCATTGAAATGTACACAAACATTTCCCAAATGTTTTCAAAACATGAATCTCTTCCATTGTTAAATAAGAATTTGTTATCCCTGAAGTTGCTTTCTTGGAGCTGATGAGATCTTCATCATTAACCAGTGCAGAATGCTCTTCCAGACAACTGGGTTCAGCTTTTAGCATCCACAGAAGGAAGCTCATGATTGTCTGTTACTCCTCTCTAGCCTCTGTGAGCACCAGCAAACAAACACTCATATACCCAGTAACAAAATTAAATCTTTAAAGAACAATGAAATATAAAGTGACTGTCTTGACAGAATTCTCTGTGACTCCAGGAAAATACAGATGACTTTATCTATTCATTTTTTCTTTTAGAAAACAAGCTTCAAGAGATTCTTTACACTTCAAAAACAAATTTCCACCCCACCATTGCTTATCACCATTTCCTTTCCTATGATGTTAACACTGAATTGAACTCCACCTCAGGCCCATGGGATTCATCTCACACATTGTGATAATGAGATAGGATTGATGCAGTTTTCCTTCATAATCAGAGGAGGGTTGAACCATGGCAGGCTAGTCTCCAAAAACACAAGCTAACAGAATGAAGCTGCAGCAGGAAGCTCATATCACTTAATTCATCAGCACCACGCCTGTTTAATGTGCTTAAGTGTCCCTGTTAAATAACAGCTTATCTCTGGTTGCTCCTTATGATCTTGCATGATTAAGAAGCATTTAGATAATATCTGTAATAAAATTAAGCTCACTGAGCTATGAAAACTGCTGAGTTATGAGAACCAAATGAGACAAAAGTTTCCAACTGTCACATTAAGTAGAATAAGTTAAAGGAAATGAAAATGGTGCTTCACCGGAGATGCCTTGTATATGTTCTATTGTTATTTCCCTCTCTGGGATTCATCTCTGAGGACAGGCTGACAATTGTTTCTGAGCTATTACTGATAGGTATATTTGGACTAGAGTACTGCCAACAAAAACAAAACTCAAGTACAAGGCATATTCCTTTTTGTCTATGTATCTCATTAAAAAAATCAATCCCCGAGCTAACTAGAAAATCAACAAGCTTATGTTGTTTTTTGTCTCTTAGTTTCAAAATAATGTGTAATTTTTAGAGCATGTGTGAATTCATATTGTTGAATTTGAAGTGTGTGATATTTCTTTAAATATTTTAAGTGGGGCTGGGTGGTCTTCAGGGTTTGAGAACTGTTAACTGTTCTCGCTGTGGACCCAAGCTTGGTTCCCACCACCCATGTTGTGTGGTTCACAACTGCTTGTAATTTCAGCTCCAAAGGGTTTGATGCTCTGCCTGTCCTACATGAGCACCTATACTGATGTGTATGTCCCTCTTACCCTCTTCTCTCACACAATACACATGACCAAAAATAAAATTAATCTTTAAAAGTCTGTGTTGTAGCCTCTCTTCCATAAAGGTGGGTGTTAATTTTACAGACTGCGTTCACGAGGTGATGAACCCATTTAGCTGCCACATTCATAAAATTTGTCCTGGTGACTTTTCCAGAAGAGCCATAGTTACCAGCCAGTGTCTTGTTCTTCAGATGTGCAGAGAAAAGCACTATTTAATATAAAAATGAAAACAATAGCAATGCAAGATATAAAGAGATCCCAACAAAATCTTTCTTGATTCAATAACATCACATTGTCATAGAAGGTGGAGCTATGGAAGACCACAATTCTGGAATAACATATCTCACAGTACATGAGGAGATTCAGGTCAAAGCTGATTATAAGTTTATGTTCTGGTTACAAGGGACATATGGGAAACACAGATGACATCAAGGAAAAAACACAACCTCGCCGGGCGGTGGTGGCGCACGCCTTTAATCCCAGCACTTGGGAGGCAGAGTCAGGCGGATCTCTGTGAGTTCGAGGCCAGCCTGGGCTACCAAGTGAGTTCCAGGAAAGGCGCAAAGCTACACAGAGAAACCCTGTCTTGAAAAAACAAAAAAACAAAAAAACAAAAAAAAAAAACAAAAACAACAACAACAACAAAAAAAAACCACAACCTCACATTCTAGGTGGTGTATGTGTCAAATGCACTGTGTATGAATCACTTTTAAAGTGATGTATGTGTGTACATGTCTGTGCACTTTCACGGGGGATTGCCTATGTATGCATGGTTGAGCCACAGGTTTGCCATTTGAGTTGTTCCTCAGCATGGTATTAACCTATACTTTGAGGGATTTTCTCTTAGTCTCATTTGGAGCTTATCAAATAAGCAAGGCTGACTGGCCAGTTAGCCCAGATATCTACCTGTCTATTCTCTCTGGTGATGTGATTAGAAATTGATATTACCCAACTATGCTCTGTTTAAATATGGATTATGTAGATCAATATCTGATCTGCATTTTACTGACTGAGTCTTTCACTTGAGCCTGTTAAATCAAATTTTAAAGTGTCTTCATGTAAATCATTCATATAGTTTTTCTGTGCTTGTTTACTTATTTATGAAAGATAAATAGTGAAATAATGCTGCTCCATGAAATGATTGGAAAGAATAGGTGAACTAAAATCTAAACAAATTGTTGATATTCCCTGAGTAGGGATGTAATAATCAAGAGATATTGTTTTCTTTATCCCTACCTGTTTTTCTTTTGTTCCATTCCTGTAAACTTTTTCAATGTGATTTAAATGCAATTAAATTATTGTCTGCAGATAATATCAGTGAATGCCAAACACTCTATAAGTTATGTACACATAAGCACATGTGGTTGCTGTATGTAGGTATATCCACATCTGTGAGCATGAATGTAGGCCAGAGGTTAAAGTTGGATTACTTCCTCTCTTGCACTCCATCTTGTTTTTGAGACAGGGTCTCCCACTGAAGCTTGAACTCACTAATTTGGCTAAGCTGTCTGGACAGCCAGCCCCAGAAATCTTAGTGTCTCCATCTATCTGACACAGGGATTATAGGCATGAACTTTCACTCCCATATTTTTATGCAGATGCAAGGACACCATCCTCAGTGTCTCATGTCTGCACAGCAAGCACCGTACAGAGGAAGCCATCTGCTTGACCTTTAAGATAAGGCCTTATGGTGGTTTTAGCTTAGTTCTTGGTTAAGTCATTGTCTATGCATATATAATATTTCATATGTTTGTATATACCTAAATATGAAATATAAAATGCATATTAAGCTAAATAGCCATTTGTCTGTCCATCGGCTATTTCTCTTCCCCCTGTTTATGATGATAGTACCTATACAGGGGATGTTACCACGAAGTGCACAACAAGCAATTAACAAACTAAGAGGAGGTAGGTCACTTCTCTGTTCAATTTGGCTACAAAATGTGGGCAAATACATGATTTATCCAATTATTTTCAGCAAACTTCTCTACACTCTTGGTACCTTGTATAAACCCCGGACCTGGGATTTTAAAACACTAGAAAGTGGAAAAAAATGTGTAACAAACTGTTATTTCTACAACCTTCTTATAATTTAGTATTCAAAACTATGCTTGCTGTGAAATCGTATGAAAATGTCTTTGAGTTACAGACCAACTATATATTTTCATCAAATTCTTTAAGTGAAATTTTAGGTTTATACATTTAAGCTGTATTTTAGCCTCTTCAAATATTTATGAACCACAGGACATTTTTTTGTTGCTTTTTTCATTTAAAAAGAGAATGGAAAGTCTAGCAGCCTTCAAAGGATGCTCAGCTGGGCCGAGGCAGCCAGACAGTTTCCAGGAGATGAGGGCTCCAGGTCGTTCATGCTGTCAGTCCGAGGGCTCTGACAGTCCCCAGTCGAATGGTTTCACAAAGAATTTTACTAAGGTTTCTGGTACTTGTTAAAGAACATTTTAGAAGAATCAAGTTACCAAAAAAGAAACATTAAAGTCATAGAGCACACAAAAGAATATGGTCATTCCACAAGCATGGCTTCCAGAAATTACTAAGTAGATCAGTTCTGTGTTTATGCCATTGTTACTGTGTATATGCATGTGTGTGAGTGTTTGTGCATCTGTATACATGAGTGTAGGTACGTATGTGTGCTTACATGTATATGTTTATATGTGTCTGTATGTTCAGTCCTAGATTAGCCCTTCATGTATGGACTGCAAGACATACAGGGTTGCACAGAACATAAGAATCTAGACCGTTGTTTCTCAAGCTATGGGTCATGACCCCAAAAGTAGTAGCATATCAGATATTTACATTATAATTAATAACAGTAACAAGACTAGAGCTACAAATAGCAATGAAATAGTTTTACGGTTGGAGTCACCATATCATTTTATGAGGAACTGTACTAAAGGGTCACAGCATTAGGAAGGCTGAAAGACCTGATATAGACAGATAGACATTAGTTTAAAACCAGGCTACTACACTACCCAAATTCTTTTGGGTGGGATTGATTAATATTTTTATACATCTGTTGTAGTTATGTGCATATGAACACAGGTGCTTGAAGAAGCCAGAGACATTAGATGCCCCCAGGAGTTGGAGTTACAGGCAGTTATGAGTATTCAGATGACAAGGATGCTGGGAACTGGACTCAGGTCCTCTTCAAGAAGGATACAAGTTCTTAACCACTGAGCATCTTATCAGCCAAACGGCATTGTTATATAAGCCTCCATTTCACCTGCATTCTTGCCCAGAAACCTGCATTTAAAATAAATGAAGATGCTTTCGGTATGCACTTAGCTTCTTATATCACTGGTTTGCCTGTATTTTTAATTATTTTTTGATTAAGAAACACAGTTAATAAAGCAAAATGAACTCACTTACACCTTGGTCAAACTGGGAGAAAGAAAAGACTAATTCCCTCCCTAACTTACCTGTGATTATTACAGAAAGTATGAACAAATGAATGAGAAGACCCGAGCCTGACCAGGGGGAGAAAGTCTTTCCTTTGCTGGCATGTGTATGTGGAACAGACGAAGCCATGCAAACTTGCCTTCCTCCTTTAGCGGTCAGTGATTTTCAGTTTCAAATCTATTATGTTAAAAGGAGGAAAGGCCCAAAGTCAAAGAAAAATGCAGATCGAGTCTGTACCCTTCCGAGAATTTCTCAGGGAATCAAGAGCTCCAAGTTTGGAAACCTGACACCCAGTCCCCATAAAATCCTTGAGCTATTTTTGCCCTTTAAAATTGGGGTGATTTGAACCTAAATAAAACTATCCCCCCTATCTATCAGGGTCTGTCGGGCTTGTTTCTGTGGAGGTGGTAGATAATAAGGGCTACAGATTCTAGTGCCTAACTCCTTCAGGTTGATGAAAATTGGTTTTTTGTTTTGTTTTGTTTTTGGTTTTTTAAGACAGGGTTTCTCTGTGTAGTTTTTGTGCCTGTCCTGGGTCTCCCTCTGTAGATCAGACTGGCCTCGAAATCACAGAGATCTGCCTGGCTCTGCCTCCTGAGTGCTGGGATTAAAGGTGTGCACCACCACCACCCGGCTTGAAAACTGGTTCTTAAAGACAGCCCACTTTGAACTAGAGAAGAACCTCAGGGTTTTGTAGGATTAGAGATTGCCATCCATTCTGGGCCTGGGTTAGTTCTCGGGCTTGACAGGGTTATTTGATTCTAAATCTGTTTAATCACCAGAAGGGGAATGGAGACCCTTTGTATCTTTTCTTTAGAGTCCTACTTCTGGCTCTAGACTCTAGATTTCCTCTTAAACACTACTCATTCTGATGTGGATAAAATAAAGGGGGCAATAGTGACTAGAGCAGGGGGTACAAGAGTGCTTCTTTAGGACAGCCCTGGTCCTACTGTCAGTGGTGAGGTGACAGACAGCTCCTAGCTGTCATGCTCAGCGGCCGCATGACTTCTCCTAGACATTAAGGACCTAGATCAGACAATCTAGAGTTGATGGCTTTGATATAGAAAAGAATTTCAAGGTTAGCCAGTTTGTGAAGCAGAGCTAGCATTTAGAAGAGATATTTTATAACAAATTCTCCACAGGTGCCTGCCCTGAGGAGATTTCTACCAGGGTCCAGAACAGATGCTTCAAGCAGCTGAGATACTAATCTGAGGGATAACAAATGAATCTAAACACACCAAGCTCTTCAGTCCATTCAATTTATTCTTCTAAATCAATTCTATCTACACATCTTCTTTTCTGTTCTTCTTCTTAGCTCCACTCTGTCCCTTCTGCTGTTCCCTCACTATTCTATCTAGTGCTTTCCATCTTTGTCCTCCTCATTATTCCCCCAAGCATATCATATATGTGTGTGTGTGTGTGTGTGTGTGTGTGTGTGTGTATACACATATATGTGTGTGTATGTGTGTACATATATGTATATATTTCCATTCATTAACAACTTGTTAGTAAAAACTACAAAGTAAACTCTCAGGTACAAATATTCTGATAAGAGTCACACTTGGCAAAGACTTGGTCAGCTTAATTGGTGACTGACAATAGCTGTAGGTTGTAAAAAAAGTTCTGGCTATCTCTTAAAGAGATAGCTACAAGGCTTACAAGGGAAGAAATTAAACCAATGAGAAATTTAAGGAAAAGGCAAAGAATACATGTAATATTTTATGTGATTAGTAATATCCAGACATGGTTAGTCAGTTAACAGCCTTTTTCTCTTAGTCACCTGAATCTCAGGACCTATACTTAATTAGTCTACTGAGCCTAAAATCTTGCATTAAAAACTGATGTAGAAATAAATAAAAAGTGTTAATTGTTATTTGAATCAGAGTGAGAAGATGCTGGTGGAAGAATCTTAGGGCAACATAGGCACTATTGATCTCTTGAAGGACTAAGATATACCAAGGTCAGACACCTGCACTATCACTTCTAGTTCGCTATAATTATTCTGAAGGGTTTTGATCCAACAAAGCCAGACACCTGCAATTCTGCTCTGTGAAAATTTTAAGAGGACATTTTGACCAATTTTGCCTTGTCAGTGGCTAAGGACGAAGAATAAGACCTCTAAGTGTCTACAGTCCACATGGAACAATAGACCTAGCATGAAGCATATTTTAGTACATTTCTTTTTTTTTTTTTTTTTTTTTTGGTTTTTCGAGACAGGGTTTCTCTGTACAGCTTTGCACCTTTTCCTGGAACTCACTTGGTAGCCCAGGCTGGCCTCGAACTCACAGAGATCCACCTGGCTCTGCCTCCCGAGTGCTGGGATTAAAGGCGTGTGCCACCACCGCCCGGCTAAAAGTGTCAGACTTTTTTTTGTTTGTTTGTTTGGTTTTTTTTTTTTGTTTGTTTGTTTTTTTTTGTTTTTTGTTTTTTGTTTTTCGAGACAGGGTTTCTCTGTGTAGCTTTGCGCCTTTTCCTGGAACTCACTTGGTAGCCCAGGCTGGCCTCGAACTCACAGAGATCCGCCTGGCTCTGCCTCCCGAGTGCTGGGATTAAAGGCGTGCGCCACCACCGCCCGGCATATTTTAGTACATTTCTATTCATAAAAATTGTACAGTTAAATAAGAAACCATCTTCTAGACTATCGACAATTATGTGTGCCCATAATATTGAAATGCAATCATGAGATTATATGTACACATAACATGGAAATGCATGGTAAATAGGGAGATATCATAGCTGTTATTGCACAAGAAGTTTACAACAATAAACAACCAATTCATTCAAAAAGCAGTAATTCCATAATGCCTTGTGATGGTTTTCTCAAACAGAACCCTTGGTTCTGATAGGTTGACCTTCTGAACTCTAGTCATCACCTGCTATTCATTGCCACGGTCTTTTGCTACCAGCAGCTCTTAATAATTTTAATATAGGTTTAAGCACAAAGGCTAAGAGAAAAAGAGGTGCTCAAGAAAAGGTAAGACATACCTGAGAATGTGAGAATGGGTTTCTCAAAGAGTCATAGAAAGTTAGACACACCCAAATGTGGGTACAGGCTTTTCAAGAGATATTCACGTAGAATTGTCTTCATATTAGCCTAACATACCATTTTGATGGCTTTAAAGTTACATCTCAAAATGTTGCTGAGAAACATTTTCTTTTCTTTTTGTCTTCTGTTAAGTGAGATGAGTGAGATGGCTCTATTGAAATATAATCAGAAAAAAATAAAACCAAGGACCACCAGCAATCAGAAAGGGTTTAGCATTGTCCTTTCTCTGTAAATGTGGTTTCTGCTGAGACTTCTAGAATACTGAAGGTTATGGCTGTAAGGGTAGAAAGACCTTAAGTAGTAGTTAATGTCAGCAAATACATATCAGCTTGTAAAACTCCATTTTAGATGAACTGTAACTCCTAATAGCTACAATAATTTGTTTTCCAGAGCTAAAGTGAGTTGTTTCTCTAGATTTTTCATTTCTGTATTCTGTGGACCCAAAGTTGGATGACAGGGAAGATGTTTATCAGTCATCTCCCATTCTTTCACTGACTGTTCCCAGGTTACCTCTAACAATGGCCAACTCTGGGCCAAGAGGGGAATTTCACCCTCCTTCCTGCCTTTCTCTGTCTGCCCTCTAATTCCTCCAACTTGTTAGCAGATTGTGGCCTTTAATTCTTACAGAACCCTCTTCAGGGTTTTCCACAACAAAAGCCTGTGACATCAGTAACTGCCATTTCTGTGCCTTCCTTCTCCCCCACCTCCCAATTCATTGCTCAGTGTATGGCTCTTCTGCAGAGAGGATGCAACTGGGTTCCAGTGTGAGGAGCATGTTTCCCTCCTCATGTCCCTGGGACTTCTCCGGTCTTTAGCAGAAAACCCCAGTTGTGTAATTCCTATATGCATTTTTATACAGTGTCTGAGCGTCAGTGCAGTGATGATAGTTTCAGCTGACAATCAATATGGGAACTGCCTTCAAAGTGGTTGTCATATAGGACCTATGCTCTGAAAGACTGCAATCCCTATATTTAAAGGAATCTGTGTTGGAAACTTCATGCCATTACTAATAGAAGCCTTCAAAATTCCTTTAATCCTTTAAGGACTTCACTTAGGTAGAAATCAGATCCTTGATTTCAATGAGAGGAGAATCTCAGGACAAGCCAACATGAAACTGAGTTGGTCATTATGAAATGTTAAATATAGATTATAAACAAGAAGGTTCAGAGAAAAAAGAACTCTTAAGAATAAATAAGACAATCTGGGAGCATAGCTTTTAACTTCTCTAAGATAATAAAACTTCATTGCCTTTAAAATTGTTGAAGATATCATTTTAGTGGGTTTTGAGGTTAGTGTCTTCAATGGATTACTAAATGCCACAAAGGTGAGTAGATATAGAAACATGCATACCTTATCAGTGACTATATCACTGATGAGAATGTCTCTGTCCCTGTCAACCATTAACTGCATGTAAGTTTTCAGGGAAGGATAGGGTCTCTTCAGCTATCTTCCCTGTTCAGGACAGGGTATAGATGGCCTAATTTTATACAGATCTTGTGAAGGTAATTGAGAATGATTACAACAGTCACAGGTAATTCTTCTGACAATATTTTAGATTATTGATATACTTTTTCAAATATTTATTATGAAAGTATGCATGATAATTCATTCTAAGTACAGTACAACATTTTTCATAATCCCTAATTGATTTTTATCAACATTTTATACAACCATTTGCTCAATTTAAGATGACGTATCATCATTGAACTATTATGGTGTAACTTTATGACAAATTTGAAACAATTGAAATAATTCTTTCATGTATCACATATCATGCAGAGAAATTTCTATCCATTTCAAAACTTAATATGTGAGTCTCTCTGGATAAAATGATTCATTCTTATAGATGAAAAATATGAAGTTCAAAGGAATAAATTAGCCAAAACCTACTGTGGTGGTTTTAGTTAGAATCCCCATAGGCTCATATATTTGTATATTTGGTTACCAGATAATGGAACTGCTAGGAAGGATTAGAAGGTATGGCCATGTTGGAGTTGAAATAGGTATATCCTTGTTTGAGGAAATGTAGAGGCCCACAAAGGTTTCTAGTGAGATCTGAGCTTGCTTTATCCAGCAGAGCTGCATTAGAGGATTGCTTGACCATGTATGTGGTTACTAGGTGAATGGGAGGGTTTGCACTTGACTGTGCCAGGGGGATGTCTTTTGCTCCACCCATTGGCATTCCTATATAAGGCCCTTTAGAAGAGACAGTAAGGGCCAGTGGATAAGGTCCAGGCCATTCTGAGGCTGTCCTGTGTTTCTATCTGTCTCTCTTGCCTCTATATTTCTATCTAAACCTCTTATCCCTTTCTCTTCAATAGTACCCCAGGGAAAAAGTGGGAGCTGGTCTCCCAGAAGGAAGTGTGTCTCTGGGAGTAGATTTTTAAGATTTCAAAAATCCACACTAGGCTCAGTCTCTCTCTCTCTGCCTGATGGCTCTGAATTGAATGAAAATCTCTCAGCTGCTATCCCAGTACCATGCCTGTCTGCTTCCATACATGGCAATCATGTACTAACCCTCTAAAACAGTAAGAAAATCCCCAATTAAATGCTTTATTAATAAAAATGGACTTGTTTTGGCATCTCTTCATAGCAACAAAACAGTAATTAAGACAGAATTTATACCAGAAATGAGGTGCTACTTATTGGAGAAAGATGGAAGACTTTGGGACTTTGGATTAGGAAATTGTTTGGATGTTGTAAGATTTAATGAAACATTTTAGTAGGAGTACTGAGACAGCAGTACTGAGAGTAATGTAGACTATGGTGGCACAGTTCAAGTTTCAAAGGGAAAGAATATGATCAGCTAGCCTAGAGAACACTCTTTCAGTGTCTTTGCAAAGAACGTTGCTGCTTTTTGCCTTTTTCCTAAGAAATACCTATGACTAAATTGAAGAGTTTTGGATTAATGGCATTTGCAGAGATTTCAAGACAGTCTAACATTGACTGTGTAATATGGTTATTAGTAATGGCTCCTGTGAAGATCTACAATGAAAAAGAGCAAGGAAGGTAAAAAGAAATACAAAATACAGTTTGGGAAGAAAAGCAACACCAAGAAATGTAATATTGAAGCCAAGTCTTTTGCTCAAGAAGATGAAGATTTTAAAGAAAAGCCTAATGATAAATAAAATAAATTGAGTAGTGACTTTAGAGCAAGTCCCTACCCAGTTAATCCTGTAACATGTGAAGGGAAAAGGTTTGAGGGACTTCTTAGGCCTAAACAACAAAAGAAATATTATGCAAATGTAATTCAGGGAAGGGATTGGGTTTCAGTCAGAGCACACAGAAGAATTTAGCAGCTTTGGTCATGTGTGTTGTATATTTTATTTGTGTTCTCACAAGTAAAGCTTGCCTGGAGATCAGAGTGTGGAGGTAGCCACTAGTTAACTATAGAGGCCAGGCAGTGGTGGCACACACCTTTAATCTCAGCACTTGGGATGAGAAAGCAGAAAGATCAGGACTTCAAGGTCACTCTGGGCTAACGGAGATTGAACCAGACTAAAAGGAAAACAGAGCCAGGTAGTGGTGGTGCATGCTTTTAATCCCAGCACTAGGGAGGTGGAGACAGGAACATAAGGCGGGTTGAGACAGGACCTCTTCCCCCGTTCGATCTGAGGATTTGGAGAGGTAAGAAGTCTCCAGCGGCTGTTGCTCTGCTTCTCTGATCTTTCAACTTTCACCGTGATATCGGACTCTGGGTTTTTATTGTTAACACTAATTAGGATCATGCTTCATCTGATGTCCAACTTTTAGGCTGCAAATTTATGAAAAAGCTGCTTGCCCAGACCGGGCTGCTCATGGGGGCTCCCACTGGAGTCACTACCTTGTTGGCTAGGTTTCCTTTTCTTTTTTCCCAAGCTTCTGAGCGAGTGTGGGATTTTTCTGTTGAAGCCTCTGTGCAGCAATCCCCACAGGCACTTGGGCTCCACATGTCACCAGAGTTAACCACTTTTGCACATTCCTCCATGCAGATGGCTGGCTCCTTGGCTTCTTCTCTCCTGGTGGGTTGTGGTCTTTCCCCGGACCCCGTCCTTAGACTGCTGCCACATCAGGTAGCATCACTGGGGCTTCTACTGTTCTGTGCAGCAGCAGTCAGCCTCACAGTTCACTGTCATCATCAGCAGAGACTAGACAACAAATGATACAGCTAGTTCTCCCAGGACTTGACAATTATCCAAAATTTTTTAGGATCCCCTAAAAATGCTGTTACCCCAGACAATAGGAAGTAATTAAAGAGCATCATGGCCACATTTCTAAGAAGTGGGGTAGGTACTTTATGGTCATTTATTGGGTTATGAATATTTGTCATCATTTAGTGTGGATGGTTATAAGTTTTATGGGTAATGGTCAGGAAAAAGCTGAACAAAGGAGATTAGATTCAGGGATCTTGTTCTAAAAAGAAAGAGGGATATAGACATAGGATAAAAAAAATAAATTATAGATTATTGAATCTGCTTTTAGACCAAAAAAGCAGCTATTAGTTTAAAATATTTTACATTGTCTTAGATTTTTGTATATTGATAAAAATTTGAGGTTATTTTTGTTATACTGTGTATATGATACAGAAATGATAGGATAAAAAGGTAGATTATTGAATCTACTTTTAAACCAAAAAAGTAGCTACCAGATTTAAATATTTTACATTGATACAGATTTTTGTATACTAATACAGATTTAAGGTCATTTTGGTTAGACCATATTGTACATACATTTCTATTCTTGTTCAAGGCATTGTACCTATACAGCTCATCTAACATTGTATAGTAAAGTTCTTGTCCTTGAAAGTTATTATTCCAAATTATTTAGGAAAATAAAGAAATGCAAGTTAGTAATCACCTATTACAATCAAACTTATAGTCATATTAAGTATGTTTTCAAAGTCAAACAGATATATTTTAGATAGCAGTAGTCTCCAAACACTTCATAAATCTATAGAATATAGCATTTAAGATATTTTAATAATATAAGTTTTTTTATGACAATGAGACATGTTTGCTCCTGACAGCACCAATCTATTTCCGAGAAGATGATGGGCATCAGAGAAACTCTATGTGGAGTTTACTGTCTTTGTGGCAAAACTTAGCCATGGGGCAAGATAGTGCCCTTGACTCAACGGCTAATGGTATGTTGTCCAAATTGGACAAGCAAGACAGAAAAGAAAGTGACAGTCAAACCTTGCCAAGACAATGCAGGATGGTCCCTCAAAAGTCCTGCTTCACAGATATGTCTGTCAAATATTCTAGTCTAGTAAGCTGAATGTGGATGTCCCAACATTACAGAGGAAACTTGAGTGACTGTCCAAGCAGCCAGCTGTTTCTGTCATTTCTTATATTTGGGAGAGTGTAGTTTGGTCTACAGTGTTTACTCAGGTAATATTATATCCTTCTCAGGTTGCTGATGGAGTTGAAGACTACATAGTTATAATTATAGTTTTTCTTGCTACCAGATTCAGTAATGAAACTCACAAAATAGGTGTAAAGTGTATAAGATTGAGAAACATCAAAAGATGGCTTTGGATTGTTAATAAAAGTTAAGATAGATAGTGAATTAGGTACAACAATTTGAACTCACCAAAAAAGGATAGATAATAGAGTATTTCCTTTGAATTTGTCAAATGCTAATGGACTAGACATTGTTAATGGAATTATTGCTTGTATATATTTATATATAGTCACTGTACTTACTGTATATAGTTTTTCTGTTAGTTAAATTGTTTTTTGTATAGATAAAAAGGAGGAGATGTATGATACTTTGTTTGTGTCTGACAAATAAAGCTTGCCTGGAGATCAGAGCACAGGGCTAGTCACTAGTTAACCACAGAGGTCAGGCAGTGGTGGCACACACTTTAATTCCAGCACTTGGGAGAAGAAAACAGGAAGATCATGAGTTCAAGGCCATCATTGGATAAAGGAGATTGAACCAGCCTAAAAGAGAAACAGAGCCAGGTGGTGGTGGTGCATGCCTTTAATCCAGCACTAGGGAGGTTGATATAGGAATATAAGGCAAGTGGAAACAGGATCTCACCACTCATATTCAGTCTGAGGATTTATAGAGACAGAATCCCCACCTCTCCATTTGGTCTGAGATTTCATAGAGGAAAGGTGTCTCTAGAGGCTGCTGCTCTGCTTCGCTGATCTTTCAACTTTCATCCTTGATATTTGACTCTGGATTTTGTTGTTGTTGTTGTTAAGACTACTTAGGTTCATGGTTTTCATGTGACTCTGGATTTAGAGTCAAGAAGGATACAGGAGTAAAGAGGCTATGGAATCTTCCTTCACTGTTAAATAAAGTCACTGAGGCCAGGCCTTTGGCTTGGAAGTCCCTGCATAGAGACCCAGAGATATCATTGCTTGAACCTGTGAAGGTAAAGCCTGAATTGTGTTGGAGACCCCAAGGTGCTGGAGATGCCTAGCCATGGAATTCCTTCCAAGAGTATTTCAGATGGGGTGTGGAGCCAGCCCAAGACAGAGAAGTGTGCTGCAGTCAACAAAACTGGAAGGGAAGAGCCATTTAAGTCATTTGCCATGGGATATAGAGATATAGGATTTGGAATTGTCCCTGCTGTTTTTGGTTTTGCTTTGGACCAATATTTCCTGACTATGTCCCCTTTCCTTCCTTTTGGGATTGTAATGTACATTCTATGTCATTGTATGCTGGAAGTATGTAACATGAATTGTTAAATGCTCTTCTTAATAAAAAACCCAGATCCAAGTATTGGGGTGAATTCTGAAAGATCAGAGAAGCAGAACAAACTACAGCCAACTTCACCTCAACAACTCCTCATCTGATTCTGTTTCTATGAATCCTCAGACTGAAAGCTTCTGAGTCCTCACCTGAATGGGTCTCAGCTGAACTGATTAAAAGCCTAAAAGCTTAAAAGTCTCTAGTTCCTGGTCCTCATGTCTTATATACCTTTCTGATTCCTGCCATCACTTCCTGGGATTAAAGGCATGCATCTTTTCCAAGCAAGACATGAGATCTCAAGTGCTAGGATTAAAGATGTGTGCCACCACACATGGCTCTGTTCCTAGTGTAGCCTTGAACTCACAGAGATCTGAATGGATCTCTGCCTCTGGAATGCTAGGATTAAAGGCATGTGTCACCACTGTCTGGCATCTATGTCTAATCTAGTAGCTGTTCTGTTCTCTGACCCGAGATAAGTTTATTAGGGTGCACAATATATTAAGGAAAACAATAGATCACCACATTTCCCTTTTGTTGTCTAAAATAATAAAAGAAGGTTATAATCCATATATTTAATAAGTATAATAAGTATATACAATATATACTGTCAAGAATTGCATTAACAATGTCTAGTTCATTAACACTTGACAGAGTCAGACAAAAAACTCTAATATATATATATATATGTATATATATATACATATATATATACATATATATAATGTCCAGTCCATTACCATTTGACAAATTCAGACAAAAAAATTCATACTTATTCTATTTAAAACAAGTAGTTCCTTTTTAAAAGTATATTCAATAATTTGCCTTTTAATCTTATCATATACATATTCTCTCTTTTTTCTTTTCTGAGTAGATTAAAAAAGTCTACCTTTTATCTTATCATTTCTATATCTTCCCTTTTTATTTTCAGAGTAGATTCAATAATCTACCATTTGCTATATCTTCTTTTTTCTTTTTTTTAAAACAAGAACCCTGTATTTAATCTTTTTTGATTAGCTTTTTTTATCTGACCATTAACAATTAACAACTTGTAATCAGCCATCGTAAATAATGACAGTATCCATAACTCTTTAAACAACCAAGAACCCACCCATCCTGCCTCTTGGAAATGTGGGTGTCCTGTTCTTAAAATTACTTCCTGCTGTCTGGGGGCAAAGGCATCTTTAGGGAATCCTAAAAAGAAAATTTTGGGTTAATTGTCAAGTCCTGGGAGAGGTAGTGATATCATTTGTCCAGTCTCTGGATAATAGGAAAGTGCAGGGCTTGTCTCAAGTCCTTGTTTCAGTAGTCTGTCAGACTGGGTCATCTCAGCTAGCCATCTTGAAATTGTCCTGAGCAGTTTTTAGTACAAAGCCAATCTTTGAGTGATGTTTGTCAGCTTAGTGGTATTATTATTGTCCATGTGGAATCCTCATTGTGGGATCCAATCATCTTTTTGGAGATTTCAAAGTTGCTGTTAGGCATGGTCATGGTGCCCTGCAGAAACTTTTTTGTGTGTGCCTCCTCTGTGGTTTGGAGCAATTTTAATTGTATCTGTGGCAGAATCATGTCTCATAGCCAGTCCCAAGTTTGCAATTCAACAGGTTCCATTCTTCTTCACCAGGATAATCTTGGATCTCAAATCTCTGTGAACAATAGCTGACTTTCCTTGGGTAGCAACCATCTCCATGTGAAGATAGGCTAAACCACTTGCTGTGGACAGAGGGAGTTTGATTATCCCTTCCACTGTAATAATGTATCTATTCAAGTAATCAAAAAGGGATCCATGCTCATGGTAATCTGACACCAGCCACAGCTGAATCCATGTGCCATTGTCTTTGCTGTCTGCTGCTATAAATCCTAGGATGTTTTCATGGCATAACATCACAATCTGATAAATATCTGCCTCTCAGAACCATTGATGTTCTTCCCTAGAAGAGAATATCTTCACAGCAACTTCTCCTTGCCATTTACCTTGCCAAACTTCTCCAAACTGACCTTTGTCAATGCTTTCTTGTAACACAATGGTCCTGGCAATAGTTTCTGAGCAAGCAGCAGTAAATCCTGTGTCCCTGGTAGCAGTGTCATTGCTGCCACCAACATGATGAGAAGCAGCTGGAAATGAGGAGCGGCTGCCACCTCCATGGTCCTTCCACCACCTTTGGGGCCTGGCCTAACCCCAGCAACAGCTTCTCCTCAGCAAGGTTCCCAGGCTGGCCTCAAACTCGGGCTCCTCCTGCCTCTACCTCCTTCAGCAAATCCTACCAGTATGCACCACTACAAACAGCCTTGTGCAGCTTGGGGCTGAGCTGGGGACTGAAAGTGGCTTTTTCATCAATTCATACAGCAAATGTTGGGTGCCAAATGTAGCTGAAAGTTTTTCTGTGTCCTGCCTGGTCCTGCAGCTGCTCAGACCCAGGTTAACACACAGAGGCTTATATCAATTATAAATTGTATAGCCATGGCCTACGGCTCAATTTTCTTTCTAGCTAACTCTTATAACTAAACCCAGCCAATTTCTATTAATCTATATGTCACCATGTGTTCTGTGGCTTTACTTGTGTGCCATTACATGCTGCTCCCTAGACAGTGGGAGATGGTGTCTCTTCTGCCTCTGCCTTTCTTTTTCCTGTCCCTCTCCTGGATTTCCTGCCTGGCTATAACCTGACTTGCCATAGGCTACAGCAGCTTCTTTATTTACCAGTCATAGCAACACATATTCACAGCATACAGAAAGATATCCTTGAGCAGAAGTATGTGACCTGCTTTTGATTTGGTTTTACAGAGGATTACAATTAAGAAATTGCCTTGATTCTCAGAAGAAACTTTGGACTTTTGAAATAGTGTTGAGAGTATGAAAGGCTATAAGGACTTTTGAAGTTGGACTCAATACATTTTTTATTATGATATGGCTACAAGTCTATGAGGCCCAGGGTATAGAATGTGGTAGTTTGAATGAGAATAGCCCCATAAGTTCATGTATTTGAACGTTTGAACCCAAGACAGCAGAACTGTTTGGGAAGGATTAGGAAGTATATCTTGTTGGAATAAGTATGACCTGACCTTGTTGGAGAAAGGGTCTTTATAGGGATGAACTTTGAAGTTTCAAAAGCCTAAGCCAGTCTCAGTGGCTCTCATCCCAGTGGCTCTCTCTTTCTGCTGCCTGGGTGTCCAGATGTAGAACTCTCAGCTACCATGTCTACCTACATACTGCCATGCTCCCTGCAATGAGGATAGTGGACTAAACCTCTGAAACTGTAGGCAAGCTCCAATTAAAAGCTTTAAGAATCACCATGGTCATAACATCTATATGTCTATTCACAGCAATAGAACACTGTCTAAAATACTTGAATATGCTCAGCTTAATCACTCTAATCATCTACAGGCCAGGAACCCAGCCTAGGGGATAGTGCCACTGAATTTTTCCAAATCAATTAACTTAACTAAGACAATTCCAACAGTCATGCTCACATACCTACCTAATGTAAATATCCCCTCATGGAGACTCTCTTCCCTGATGTTAGTACATTGTGTCATATTGATAGTTAAAGCTAACTATCATACAAAAAATTAAAAATTTAAGATTTGTAAAATGTAAAAAAAATCCAAAAAATCTATTGTGAGTTTTGATTCACTATTACTTTTTAACAAAATATGTTAGGAACTTGAAATGTTTACCCTCTCTAGTACTAGTTGTTGACAAACTCCACTGTCACATCCTACATCCCTTCACATAAATTGAGCACATTTTTCAAGCCGTAAAACAATGTTAGAGAACTATGTCGCAGGCATTCTTTAAGTGGTGTAAATTCTTAAGTCAGTCTTTCTGTATGTGATGGTCAGTGCTAGTAGTCAACTTACACAGTCTGCAATCATCTGGGAACAGTTTGTCTGGGAATGTCTGTATAAGATTATATTAATTATATTAGTTGATGTATGGATACTGACCTACTGTATGTAGCACATTTCCCTGCCTTGGGGGTTCCTCGTCTGAATAGAAAGGGGAGGCAGCTGAGAACTGGCATGTCCATGTATACTCTCCCTCTGCTCTTGATTGAGGATGTACCTGAGGATTGCTTTAGTCAGATTATGATGCCTGTCTATCTCCACAGCAATAGACTGCAATCCTGAACAGTGTGCCAAATATACCCTTCTACCTTGAGTTGATATTTTAGGATTGTTTTATCACAACAAGAGGAAATGAAACTGAAACATTGTGTAATTATTACTCTTATTGTTTTTTCCACAATGTGGAGGAAGTGTGCAATGCTGGAGAGTTTCCAAGGTCAGTATTGAGGGGAAGGGGTTCTGCATGAAGGGATATACAGGGGCAGGCCATGAAACCAAAGTCACTTGCAACAACTGGATGTGTTTTCAGGGAAGGAAACCCAGTTTTTCCTCTTCTCTTAAATAGATTAGTGATTTTGTTCTTCATAGCCTTTGTAGCTTTCATGTGATACAGAAATTTAATTTAACATCAGTGCCTAAGTTTTATCAGCCATTTCAGAACAATTATAAACCTGTTTCTCCCAACTCTGCTACAAATTTGAGAATTATTTTTCTTGCAGACCATCCTATTCCTATCTTTTGAAACCAAGAGGGCAGCCACCCAAATGTCCAATATTAATGTTGAGGCTGTTAGTTCTAATGATTTTGTTGCATCTGTCACCATGAACTGCTTCAGATGTAGGAAAAACAACCCAGTCCCATCTGGTACCCTTTCCCTGTTCTATAGAAAAAAATATGATTGTCCTCTTTCTTACTCTTTTACCTGAAATCATAAAGAATCTTTAAAAAAATATATTCTCCATCTAATGATTACACAACATTTGTTTAATGCTTAATTAGAGAATTGAAAGCTGCAGTAGAAGGTTAACAGACAGAGTGGAGAAAACCACAAGGACAGGAGGGCAAGGAGAAAATGCTCACACATGCATAAGGTCATCTTGTGTAATCGTTTTATACTAAGTAGTTTACTTAAAGAATAACAGAAGAATTTAAGTCTAGGTAAACTAGTGGATAAGCAGATGGAAGATGGCTCGATCAGAAGAATGCTTACTGTGCAAAAATAAAGACCCAAGTTCCATCTAGCATCCACATTAAAAAGTCAGACACCAGTGCAGCTCTGTGGCAGGTCCAGCTTGGCAGGCTCCTCTCACCCCACACTGCCAAGATGCCCAAGACAAAGGTTAGCCCAGATGGGGCTGCAAAGGTGCCGTGCGAGCTGTTGGCTAAGCCAGTCCCTGCCAAGGTGGACACAAAGCTGAAAATGGCAGTGGGAAAAGATAAATCATCAGACAAAAAAAGTTCAAACAAAAGGGAAGAGGGGAGCAGAGGGCAAACTGAAGTGGCTGCCCAGGAGACTACAGCTCTGCCTGCAGAAAACGGAGAGACAGAAAACCAGAGTCCAGCCTCTGGAGGAGAAGCCAAGTCCCACTAATCACGCATCTTATCTTTCACTGGTTCCTGCCTCCATTCTTGTAAAATCCAGAGGAATATTTTTATCAACTGTTTTGTAAATGTGAGTTTTTTGCTCTAGAAACACTTTTAAAAGGTGGGCAGCAATCCCACCTCGTCCTATTTTTTTAAGCATGAAAGATTTTTTTAAGAGGTTAAATCATTTGCTGGTTGTTTATTTTTTGTTACAACAAGAAAATAGCCGGATATTCAGTCAGGAGAAGCTGTGACTGACTAGGGGGGTCACCATAACATTCCGTAGAGGAGGCTAGTTTTATATCCTCCAACACAAAGCATACGAAATGGTAATTTAGATTCTCAATCATGCATCTGTGTCTGGAATAGTTTCAGTTATATCTGGTCTCATGTTTCTAGTAGAACTCTTTCCAAAAAAACAATAACAATAACAACAAAAAACAAAACCAACAAAACCACTCCTCAGTCCTTGCCCGGTCAGAACTGTAATGTCTTTTTATGGCAGTCCATTTTTCTAACAGTTGTGGTAATGTGCTGTGAAAGATGGAAATTTTGAGTATGTGCTATATGTGTCATAAAATTGTGAGACAGTGGTTTTAAGGATTATAAGCATTTGAATGTTATTTGAGGTCTTAGGGAAAACTTTTCAAGTTTGAAGCTGGAACATCACTGGAATAAGTTCAAAGAAAAACAGCATTTGGCTATTTTGGGTATGTCAACCCAAAGCATGACTCTTCAGAGTCTGGGTACATGTCTTAAGAATTAAAATATCTCGGCCGGGCGGTGGTGGCGCACGCCTTTAATCCCAGCACTCGGGAGGCAGAGCCAGGTGGATCTCAGTGAGTTCGAGGCCAGCCTGGGCTACCGAGTGAGTCCCAGGAAAGGCGCAAAGCTACACAGAGAAACCCTGTCTCAAAAAACCAAAAAAAAAAAAAAAAAAAAAATTAAAATATCTCAACCAGTAAAATCTCAGTTGTGAAAGAGTTAAAAAAAGAAAAAAGACAACGTTGAGTGTCTGTAACCTCAGTGCTAGAGGAGCAGAGACAGGAGGATCCCTAGCACTGGCTTTGCCTGTGCATTGGAGCCATACTAGTGAGCTCCAGGTCCTTGTGAGAGACCCTGACTAAAATCAACAAAGGAACAAACAAATAAATACATAAGATAGGGAAGCAATTGAGGAAGACACTTGTGGCTTCCACAGAGAGGCACACTGTGGTGATATTTTATTTGTGCTGAAATGTGGTGATATTTTATTCATTAATAAATAAAGCTTGACTGGAGATCAGGGCCAAAAGGCCAGCCATTTTAAGTAAACAAAGAAGTCAGACAGCACATGCACTTCATCCTATCACTTAGCAGGCAGGATCTCTGTGTGTTCAAGGCCACAATAGGGAACAGAGCCAAGTGTAGTGACACAGGCCTTTAATACCAGTACCAACCACAGAGACCCATGGTCTGTACAGACAGATAGAAAGGGACAGAGCTGTGTAGGAAGAAGAAGTGGGTGGGGTAGCTGGGCTAAGAGAGACAATGAGAGGGCAGAAAAGCAAGGCATATAAAGCCTGGGTAGACAAAAAAATCATGCTCTTTAGAAGCTGCAGAATTGGTGTGGTGAGGTTAGTTCATGGCTTTCCGTATTTCCCTGATCTCTCTAAGGCTTTAACCCAAATTTCTGGCTCCATGTTTTTTGTTTAATAAGATGATTTAGAAATTCATCTACAGCACACCACACATACTTACATAAACACACACCAACATATATATATATATACTCAAGAGTCAACAAACTCTTCTTGGGATTTAAAATCATGATTGACTTACTTGTAGCTTCTCTGGTGTGGTCTCAGGAGGAGTATCTGTACCCATCTGGCTCATGATCAGGGTGACAAAGCACTGCTGTCACCTGGAGTTTCAGTGGATGGCTTTAGGTATTTAGTCACATCTATGTGTAAATAAGAAGAACCTGCTGTCATCAGAAGACAGAAAGGCTTTCTGGGTTAAAATATTAACATTTATCGCATGAACAGCTATGATGCTTAATAACTCAAATAACAAATAATCCAAAAACATCGACGAGGAGAGAAAAGACTCCTCACAGATTATGACAAGTAGATATGATCATTTATTTATTGTCATATAGAAATAAGTCAGTGAAAACATTTCCTGATACAAATAAATGAGGAAAGACAAGGAAAAGATAGCTAGATATGAGCTATTGTGTGTTTGATCAGAAAGGGTGATCCATGAACAGTATTTATAGTTAACCAATATAGTTAACGATAAACA
The DNA here is from genome assembly GCF_949786415.1 of Peromyscus eremicus. NCBI lineage: Eukaryota > Metazoa > Chordata > Mammalia > Rodentia > Cricetidae > Peromyscus > Peromyscus eremicus. The sequence continues at coordinate 76,473,167 of NC_081431.1, read as the reverse complement.
ATAGCCGAGGACACGGCATACTTAGTAAAGGGTTTGCACTTTTGATGTCAGTTCAGATCCCTAGCACCCAAACAGAAAAACCTGGTGTGATTGTGCACACCTTTAATCGTAGTGCTATAAGGCAGAGGCAGATGGTTTCCTGGAATTCTCTGGAGAATCAGCCTCGCTGAATCCATCAGCTTCAGTCCAGGAAGAATTTTTGTTGTTGTTGTTCCAAAATATTAGAGAGTCACTGAGGAGAAACTCCATACTTATTAATTAACTCAAACTCTGATCTCTATGTGCACACAAACACATACATACACACACATACACACACACACACACACACACACACGCACGCACACATACCCATATGCACACAAGCACACACACGAACACATACATATAATTTATACATTCCTGAATTGTTGCACCTTTCCTCTTGTGCAGCAAGAGAACCAGAATTCAACTGCAAGAACCCAGATAAGAGAGAGGGCCATCCCAGTGCTGGCTAGACAGAATGGCAGATCTCTGGATCCCAGTAGACAGCCAGGCCAGCTTGACAGCCAGTCACAGGTCCACGACAGAGATCCTAAATGAACAACACCTGATGTACAGCTCCACATACTAACTTCTGGCTTTGTATCAACAGGCAACATCTCCAAAGCTCCCACCAACAGGCGCATGCCCGCCCATGTCCTCCCCAAATGGGTGCCACAAAGATCTAACATTGGAGTACAAGAGCATTAGACTACAGAGAATTTTGTACTAATCTCATTGCAGAATAGCCATAACCCCTGACTGCTCTTATGTTCATGTAAATTGTGTATGCCATTTTGCAAAAGGTGACACAATCCTCAGTGTGGTTCCCACTTAAAGACTTTCTCAGAATGTTAGAAAAATCTCACCTCTGGCATGAAAAGCAGATGAGTTTTCAAATTGGCAAGGTCTCAAGAATTTTGGAAATTTATGGAGAAAATATGCAGTTAAATTTGCTAATTTCCATTAAGGGCAAGCAGCTGGTCTCCTCAGCAGTAGCCTTAATGCTGGTCTCTGTGATTAACTAACGGTGGGAAAGTGTTCTGTATTTTGTTATTGAGGAATCAGAGGAAACATGGTACTTAATTATTCAGCAGCCCTAGGGGCCACTGCCGATGCTCAGATAAAAATAAACTATCAGCCTCAAACCACCAGCAAATGGAAGAACAAATCACACCTTTTTCCATTTGTGTGTTGCAAAATGTGCCTGGGAAATGATTTCAAGAAAGACTATTATAATGAGAACCTTGCTGCAGGCTGATTCTCCATGAAGTGATAAATTAGACTTTAATGTATAACATGCCGTTGAGCTGAGGCTTGAAAGGGAACATGCCACCAAGGACTGGTTTCTCTGCTTGGTCTGCCTTAAGGGGATTCTTAGAACAGGTTCTGAAGAGGAATCACTCTAAGCCATGTCTGTGCAGATCATATCTCCTAAATCCTAAGCATGTAACATTTCCAATTATTGATAGTTTCTGTCCTTCATCAAAAGAGAGTCAATTTGTGGAATTATTCAAGATAGAAAATGATGAAGCTTCTAGACAAGGCCTGCAGCAGGCCACTGAGCTCTGAGTTCAGTGGGACCTGACTCTCTCATTCAACACATGGAATAGGAGAGAATATTTTGCAAGTTGTATATATAATAAGAGGATCACATCTAGAGTAAGGAATTTTAGAGCTCAACAAAATGAACACAGAAGTGGGCAAATTAGTGCAATAGACATTTACCTAATTAAATTGTGCACATAGCTAATAAATACATGAGAATGAATAGTTAAAATCACTAGGCATTTAGAAAATGAAATTTAAAACCACAATCAGAACCACTTTATTCTATTACTATAGCAGTACTAACAAGAAACATACAGCAAACACACACACACACACACACACACACACACACACACACATCATAAGTGCTTGAGGATGTATAAAATAAAAATTATTTTATATTGATTGCAATGTAAAATGGTAAAACTGATACATAAATTTAAATGATGGTTTTTAGAAACTATTGAAAACAATTTCTGTATGATTCAGTGTTCCACTCAGGTTTATTTCCAAAGCAGTTGAAAATAGTCTCAAAGCCGGGCGGTGGTGGCGCACGCCTTTAATCCCAGCACTCGGGAGGCAGAGCCAGGCGGATCTCTGTGAGTTCAAGGCCAGCCTGGGCTACCAAGTGAGTTCCAGGAAAGGCGCAAAGCTACACAGGGAAACCCTGTCTCGAAAAACAAAAACAAACAAAAAAAAAAAAAAAAAAAAAAAAGAAAATAGTCTCAAATTTGTATTTGTATATCTACATTCATAGTAACAAAATTCATAATAATTAAATTTTGAAGAAACTGGAATACAATAAGAGTTGACTGTGTAAACATTGTGTAGCATATTCATATAGTAGAATATTAGTTAACCACAACAAAAGACATTCTGATGCCTGCTGGTAGAGAGGTTAATGTTGAGAACAATGTATTAAGTGAACAAATACAATCACATATTCACATATACTGAATAATAGATGCCTTTTGCTGTTATTTAGAGCATTTTCACCATTCATGTATTAAGTGTTTTCACTGTGAAATGGTGTTTTATTCTGCCAAGTATTATTTTCTGTATTGACAGAGACAATTATAAAAAAGTTTTTCTTTTTGTATTACATTGATTCTCTGCAGTTCAACTACTTTGCATGCATTAGTGATTCCCACTTGGAAGCAGCATACAGCAGTTTAATGCATTGTTGTGTCTAGTATCCTGGTGTTATGTTGAGGAATTTTTAATTCACATCTCTAAGTGATATTGGCTTGCTGTTTCTCGTGAGGTTTTTCTCCAGTTTTAATATTAGGACAATAATGAATCTATAGTGGAGACAGAAAATGTTCCCTCTTCTTTTATTTAAAATTTATGGCCCAGTGTAGTGGCACACAGCTGCGATCCCAGAGTGAAACCCTGTCTCAAACAAAACAAAACCGAAGAGTGCCAAAGCCCCACAGCTCATGAGTGATTGGAGTTGACTCTGCTAAGTGCTCAGCAGGCTCCCACAATGAAGCCTCCTGGGCTGCATCTGCTTATGGATAGCTTGAGTATTATTATTTGCTGAATCTCCTTTTGGTTTATGGTCTTTTTTTTTTTTCAGGATAAGATATTAGTAGCTTTCACCTTCCAAGGGAATTCTATGTTTCATGTACGTCATTTTTGCATATACAAGGTTTTCTTGGTCCACATGTTGGTTTTTATGCCAATACCAAGCTGTTTTTATTACTGTAGCTCTATAGTAGAGCTTGAAGTCAGGGATGGTGATGCCTCCAGAGGTTGCTTTATTATACAGGATTTTTTTTGGCTATCCTGGGTTTTTTGTTTTTCCATATGAAGTTGAGCATTGTTCTTTCCAGGTCTGTTAAGAATTGTGTTCAGATTTTGATGGGTATTGCATTGAATCTGTAGATTGCTTTTGGTAAGATTACCATTTTTACTATGTTAATCTTACCTATCCATGAGCATGGGAGATCTTTCCTTTTCATGACATCTTCTTCAATTTCTTTCCTCAGGGACTTAAAGTTCTTGTCATACAGGTTCTTCGCTTGTTTATTTAGAGTTACCCCAAGGAATTTTATATCATTTGTGGCTAATGTAAAGGGTGATGTATCTCTGATTTCTTTTTCAGCCCGATTGTCATTTGTATATAGGAGGGCTACTGATTTTTTTTTTTAGTTAATCTTGTATCCTCCTACATTGCTGAAGGTGTTTATAAGCTGTAAGTGTTCCTTGGTCAAATTTTTGAGGTCACATATATACTATCATGTCATCTGCAAATAGTGAAAGCTTGACTTCTTCCTTTCCAGTTTGTATCCTCTTGATCTCTTATGTTGTCTTATTGCTCTGCCTAGAACTTCAATTACTAAGTATGGGGAAAGCAGACAGCCTTGTCTTGTTTCTGATTTTAGTGGAATCACTTTGATTTTCTCTCCATTTACTTTGATGTTGGCTGTTGGCTTGTTGTAAATTGCCTTTATTATGTTTAGGTATGTTCCCTGTATTCCTGTCTCTCCAAGACCTTTATCATGAAGGGGTGTTGGATTTTGTCAAATGCCTTTTCAGCATCTAGTGAGATGATCATGTGGTTTTTTTTCTTTCAGTGTGTTTATATGATGTATTACATTGACAGATTTTCGTATGTTGAACCACCCTTGCATCCCTGGGATGAAGCCTGCTTGATCATGGTGCATAATTGTTTTGATGTGTTCTTAGAGTCTGTTTGCCAATATTTTATTTAGTAGTTTTGCATCAATGTTCATGAGGGAGATTGGTCTGTAGTTCTCTTTCTTTATTGCATCTTTGTTTAGCTTGGGAATCAGGGTAGTTGTAGCCTCATAGAAGGAGTTTGGTAACGTTCCTTCTGTTTCTATTGTGTGGAACAATTTAAAGATTATTGGTATTATCTCTTCTTTGAAGATCTGGTAGAATTCTACACTGAAATAATCTGGTCCTGGGCTTTTTTTGTTGGGAGGCTTTTAATGACTGTTTCTATTTTCTTAGGGGTTATTGGTCTATTTAAATAGTTTATCTGGTCTTGGTTTAACTTTGGTATGTGGTACCATCCATTTCTTTCAGATTTTCCAATTTTGTGGAGTATAGGTTTTTGAAGTATGAACTGATGATTCTCAGCCCCTGATCCCACTGTTAGGAATCCCACAAGTAGACTAAGTAACACAACTGTCACACATATACAGAGTGCCAGGTCAGCCCCATGCAGGCTCTCTGTGTGTCAGTTCAGACACTGTGAGCTCGTATGAAACCAGGGTCCTAGTTAGGGTTTATATTGCTGTAAAGAGACACCATGACCATGGCAACTCTTATAAAGGAAAAATACCTAATTTGCTTACAGCTCAAAGGTTCAGTCCATTATCATCATAGGGGGATATTCATAGTGGGACATGGCAGCATGCATGCAAACATGGTCCTCAAGAGGTAGCTGAGAGTTTCATATTTTGCAGGCAACAGGAAGTGGTCTGAGTAACCCACTGAGAGATTTGTGAGCATATATTGGACCTCAAAGCTCACCTCCACAGTGACATACTTCCCCCAATAAGGCCATACCTACTTCCATAAAGTCATACCTCCCAATAGTGCCACTTGCTGTGGGAGCCATTTCTTTCCAACAACCACACCCACGCTAATTTATTCTGTGGGTTTTCTGGTGATTTCCTTGACCCTGTGTCTCCTACAGTCTTTCCTCCCTCTCTTCATCAGGATTCCCCAAACTCAGCCTAATGTTTGGCTATGGGTCTCTGCATCTGTATCCATAAGTTACTGGATGAAGGCTCTCTGATGACAATTGAGATAGTTACCAATTTATGAGTATAGCAGAATATAGTTGGCCATCATTACATTGATATTATCTTTCCTCAGATGTTTTGTTCTATTCTAGTTTTCTGGGACATGTACCTTTGAGTCCTGGCACTCCAGGCAGTGTCAGGGGTAGGTAGGCTCACTCTCTAGTATATGTCTGAGGCTGGAGAAGCCATTGGTGGGACACTTCCACAATATCTGTACCACCCTTACCCCCAACACATTCATAGGCAGGACAGACTGTAGGTCAAATGTTATGTGGCTGGGCTCCACTAGAAGCCCTGCTTAGTCACAGGAAATATCCAATTCAGGCAGTATATACACTATTGCTAGGAGTCTTAGCTGAGGTTATCCTTGTACATTCCTGAAAGTTTCCTTTGCACCAGGTTTCTACCTGACCCCAAAATGCCCCCAGTCATCTCTTTCTGTACTCTTCCCCTCCATTCACCTCTCAACCCAATCCCTCACATTACAATTTCCCTCCTCTCCCATTCCACCTATAAGTTATTTTCTATTTCCCCTTCCCTGGAAGATCAGTGCATCTCCCTTGGCCCTCCTTTTTACCGAGTCTCTCTGGGTCTTGGAATTGTAGCATGATTATCCTATACTGTACAGTTAATATCCACTTATAAGTGAGTACATATCATGTCTTTGTTTCTGTTTACCTCACCCAGGATGATTTTTCTAGTTCCACCTATTTGACATCAAATTTCATGATGGCATTGTTTTTAACAGCTGCGTAATGCTCCCTTGTATAAATGCACCATATTTTCTTTATCCATTTCTCAGCAGAGGAACATCTAGATTGTTTTCAGATTTGGGATATTATGAATAAAGCTGCTATGAATATAGTTGAGCAAGTATCCTTGTGTTATGATTGACCATCCTTTGGGTATATGCCAAAGAGTGGTCTTGTGGTAGATTGATTCTAAATTTTCTGAGAAACCATCATATTGATTTCAAAACAACTGTACGCCGGGCGGTGGTGGCGCACGCCTTTAATCCCAGCACTCGGGAGGCAGAGCCAGGCGGATCTCTGTGAGTTCGAGGCCAGCCTGGGCTACCAAGTGAGTTCCAGGAAAGGCGCAAAACTACACAGAGAAACCCTGTCTCGAAAAACCAAAAAAAAAAAAAAAAAAAAAACAACTGTACAAGTTTGCACTTTCACCAACAGTGGTGGAGTGTTCTTCTTGCTCCAAATCCTCTCCAATATAAGCGGTCATTAGTGTTTTTGATCTTAGCCATTCTGACAGGTGTAAGATGGAATCTCAGAGTCGGTTTGATTTGTGTTTCCCTGATCATTGAGGATGTTGAACACTTTTTAAATGCATTTCAGCCATTTGTGATTCTTCTGTTGAGAATTCTCTGTTTAGATCTCTCCCACATTTTTTAATTGAACTCTTTGGGGTTTTGATGTCTAGTTTCTTAAATTCTTTATATACGTTGGAAATCTGCCTTCTGTCAGATGTAGAGTTGGTAAAGACATTTCCCATTCTGTAGGCTGCCTTTTTGTCCTATTGACAATGTCTTCTGCCCTACAGAAGCTTTTCAATTTCAGGAGATTCCATTTATCAATTGTTGATCTCAGTGTCTGTGCTACTAATGTTATATTCAGGAAGTAGTCTCCTGGGCCAATGCGATCAAGGCTATTTCCCACTTTCTCTTCTATCAGGTTCTATTATAAACTAGATTTATGTTGAGATTTTTGATCCACTTGGACTTGAGTTTTGCTCAGGGCAATAATAGATATGGAACTATTTGCATTCTTCTACATTTCCACATCCAGTCATGCCAGCACCATTTGTTGAAGATGCTTTCTTTTAAAGAAGGACATGCCTATAAAAGTACAAGAATTTTACAGAGTACTAAATACAATAGACCATAAAAAATTCCCCACACCACATAATAATCAAAACACTAAACATACATAAAGAAAGAATATTAAAAGGAAAAATGCTAAGTAACATATAAAGGCAGACCTATCAGAATTATCCTTGACTTCTCAGTGGAGACTTAAAAGCTGGAAGGGCCTGCACAGACTTCTTGCAGAGTCTAAGAGACCATGGCTGCCAGTCAATAATACTATATCCAGTAAAACTTTCAATCAACACACATACACACATACACACACACACACACACACACACACACACACACACACACACACTACCACCATCAACAAAAATAACTGAAATTAACAATCACTGGTCATAAATATCTCTCAATACCAGTGGACTCAATTCTCTAATAAGAAGACACAGGCTAACAGAATGGATACTTTGCCATTTTCCTAATGTGGAAGATGAAGTTACTAATAATCATAGGATCCATTTTCTTTTTAATATGAATATCAACAGCTGCAGATGCCCCAGCAAGTCTTTAACTCTACTGCACATTCTAGAGCTGTGCTGTGTATTCATTTACATGGACTTCAGTACGCTTTCTGAGTTTCTCTTTTCTTCTCTTCCTGGACCACTGGGTATTTAGGAAGGTATGATTTAATTTTCACATCTGTAACATTTTAGATGTTTTCTTCTTACTAATTTGTACTTTCATCCCATTAAACACAGACTATATGTGCATACTATTCTGTCCCTTGAAGTGTACTGAGATTTATTTATGTTTATTTATGTCCCTGTGATTTTGTACAATGTTCTAGTGGCTCTTGTGAATCATTTATAAGCTATTAATTAGGGTGGAGTGCTGTAGATATGTCTCTTACATCCCATCGGTCTAGAGTGCTGTTTAAAGTTTTATACTTGATCTCATGTCAAATGTTCTATAGAGTATTTAAATGTTACTTTTAATTATTATTATTGTGTTTGAGAGAGAAGGCCTGTCCATATGTGGCATGACAAATGTCTGTAGAAGTTAAGAATCCATTCTGTCCTCCCACTGTGGATGTGAGGATGGATCTCGGGTTGTGAGGTTTTGCAGCAAGTGTCATGTTTTATATCCAGACTGGCAGTGTCTGCTTTTTGTTTGGGTAATTAAACAAATCAAGTGTTCTGATTATTGGTATCCAGATCTTTATCTTCCAATTCAGTTTGTGCTGTGTCTAATGTTCTTCTTGTTCCTGTATTTCTTTCCACTTTTCCTTTGCATTTAGTACATATTTTTCTGTTAATGCTATTTTAGTTTCTTTAATAATCTTTTACTATCTTTTATTAGAGTTTGGCTCATCTAATATTTGCTAACTTCACTCAAAAGATAGAGGCAAGTAAGTCTCTGAATTTAGGGCTCAGTCTATGTCAAGAGTTCCAGTCCAGCCAGAGATACACAATGGGACCCTGTCTCAAAACAAATAGTAATAACAACAGATATGAGGCTGAAGAGAAGGCTCAGTGTTAAAGAGAACTTGCTGTTTTGGGAGAGGACCAGCTATTTGGTTCTCAGCTCCCACATAGCAGCTCCACTCCATTTCCAGGGGATACCTCTTACCTCTGAGGTCACTGGGCACACACAGATTAAAAATATGCACATTCAGGCACTCACTCATATACATAAAATGAAAATAAATAAAAATTTAAAAATTATTAACTTCATCTCAAATTATCAGAATTAACTTATACTTGCTTAATTCCACTGAAAAATGGTAACATTGGCTATATGTAGTTATATCCATTTTTCTTCATTGGTTATATTATTGTTTTATATATATATATATATATATATATATATATATAATTACATGTATCAGTGTCACAAAAGCAACAGTAAAGTTTTATGATGTTGTATTATCATCTACATTCATTACTTTATGTAGCTATATTTTTATTCCAATGTCCAGCCACTTGACTCTGTTTATGAAGTTATATGATGAATATGACATTTTGTCAAAAAATGTCGTACACATATGATTTCATGCATTTTCTTTTTAAATCATTTAAAGGAAAGCAAAAAATGAAACCCATTAATTTATTTAAATAAACAACTGTATTTACCAGTGTTTTCTGTTTATTCTTCTGGATTTCTTCTTGCCTCCATTGCTTGTTTATTTTTTTTAAACATAATTTCAATAGTATTTCATGTGAAACATACCAGCTAACAGCCAAACATCTTGGTTCAGATTTTCTTAAAATATATTTATGTGGCTTTCGTTTATGAAAGATAAGTTTGTTATCTATAAGAATATTTGTTGGCTCTTAATAAAATATATTCAGCATATTATCCTAAAGTCTAATGACCTATAATTTTTTTACCTAAAGAACGTTTTATAACTTAGATTATTTTTTTGGTTTGCTGAGAATCAAGTCCAGGATTTTACTTCTTGCTCTATAAGTGCTTTACTACATGGGGATATATTCTCATCCATCATAACTTAACTCTTTCAGTTTCAGAATAACATTCTGTTTTTCTCTTTTGGCTTTCAAATTTTTTTCTTCAGATTGAATGTGCTGGTTAGCTTTAACTATCTACTTCATATCACCTGGTATCACAAGTCACCTGGGAAGAGATTCTTATGGAGAAATGAGGAGATATCTAGGTCAGGTTGGCCTATGGATCTTGAGTGACTGTCTGGATCATTAATCGTTATGGGAAGGATACAGCCCACTGTGAGCAGCACCCTTCCCTAGGCTGGGCCCTGAATTGTGTAAGCATGAGGAAAGCTAGCAAACAAGCAAGCAGGCCAGAATGGATGCATTTATCTCTTCTCTTGACTTTAATGTGATGTGAGCAGCTGTCTCAAGCCTTTCTGCTGTGATTCTCCTGCTATTTTGAACTCTAACCTGGAATTACAAGGAAAAAAATCAACTCTCTTCTAAGAAACAAAAGTAGGCCAGGCGGTGGTGGCACACGCCTTTAATCCCAGCACTCGGGAGGCAGAGGCAGGTGGATCTTTGTGAGTTCGAGGCCTGGTCTACAGAGCGAGATCCAGGAAAGGTGCAAAGCTACACAGAGAAACACTGTCTCCAAAAACCAAAAACCAAAAAAAAGAAAGAAACAAAAGTAGGATACAGAAATAGTCTCATTTGCCTGTAAAACCATGTGCTTCTGGTTCTGTGATAGTGAGGACTTGGTCCCTGGCAGCCTTAGTGATCTAGACTCAGGTTTCTTGTCCTTCATTACCTAGTATAATCCCTATATATTTTTGGAATTGCTTTGAATACGTTTCAAGATATCCTTCATTCTCAAAATATATACGTTTCAATTTTATTGCTCAAGATAACCCAGCAGTGGTCACTATTCTTTACAAGAAAACAGTCTTCAACATTAGTCAGAGTCAGATCAGCAAATAATCTTCAAGGTACAGCCAGAGAAGGGGATTCATATATAGTTAATTTTTCAGAATTCTGCAAAGTTCTTGCCCCAGATCTCCACTTAGTTAAGTGAAGCTCAAAGCCCACAGAAATAGAGATAGTGTTGGTGTTCCTGAACAAAGAGTCCTTCTCATCTATGTGGTGTTTGATTCCTCAATGTTGTTATTAGTGGTATGAGGAATTTTGATAAGGATACCTCTCTGTCACTTTTTTAAAACCTTGTGGTACTTTGAATGAGAAATATCTCATTGGCTCATGTGTTTGAACACGTGGTCCCAAGATGGTGGTGCTGCTCGGGAAAGTTAGGAAACTTTAAAAGGAGTGGTCTTAATGTAATAAACACACTTTTCCCTCTCCCTCCTTCCCAGGCAGCTTCTTGCTCCAGTGCTATGTCTTCCTCACACTTATATTCTCTACCTCTCTGGAATCGTAATGTAAAACAAGCTACTTCTTTCTTTTTGTTTTTTTGTTTTGTTTGTTTGTTTTTGTTTTTCAAGATGGGGTTTCTCTGTGTAGCTTTGCGCCTTTCCTGGAACTCACTTGGTAGCCCAGGCTGGCCTCCAACTCACAGAGATCCACCTGGCTCTGCCTCCCTAGTGCTGGGATTAAAGGCCTGTGCCCCCACCACCCAGCACAAGCTGGGCTACTTCCCTTAACAGTTGCTTTTACTCAGGGCAATGCACAACAAGCAAAATGTAGCTAACACACCCTGTACTGATTCAGAAAATTTAAGTCCCTGATGGACCAATAGTGTTCTTAAGAGTGTTAGTGAAGGAACTGGATCCATCATAAATCATGACATCTGAATCAGGGTGATAGGCACAAAGTTCCTTACCCATAATGTCCATAGAAGTTTTAAATTTGTCCATTTAGATACTGTTCCTGAACTAGGAACCTGTAGCCCAATGGCCATAACCAGCCCAGGTTAGCCATTTATGTGACCCAATACAAAGTTGTGAATTTATTTAAAATACTATAATATTGTTTTGCATTTGTTTTGGAACTTAATTGTGCAGTTTTCAGGCATAAACTTGTTAGATGGCAATGTTGTGTCAAAAGTAATATGGATCATGAGTATTTAATTTCTATGTTAAAAGGCTTTAAATACTGATTTCTTATCCCTAATTTTAAGTTTCATTGTAATTTTAAATATGAGTGTTTTACTTGCACGTAGATATTTATGTGTATCATGTGCATGCCTACTTCCCACAGAAGCCAGAAGAAGCCACAGAATCTGCTGGAAGTGGAGTTCTATACTGCTTTGAGACACCAGATGGATGCTGGGAACTGAATGTGAGTCCTCTCAAAGAGCAGCAAGTGCTCATCTTGCTGATTTTTGATGGACTAAAATTATATTTAAAACAGCTCTAATTAATTATAGCAAATGCCTAATATGTAAATATTCTGAGAGAGAGTTATGGAATGAATAGAATGAGGAATAAAACACACACAGGATTCACTATTACTCAAACAGGAGAATAAGCTCTCTGGCAGAAGCCAAAATTATCAAGGGATTTTTTTTTCCCAAACTATACAAAATTAAGTCAACAGTTTTGGTTTATCAGTGCTAATTTGTAGTGTATGCTCAGAGATTTCCGATGAAATCGCTTGGTTTCCTCCATCTTCTTTCTTTGCTATGCTGCATGGAGGGCATGGCTGTAGGAACAGTTACAATGCTAGATTGCCCCCAGTCTGATGTTTTGCTGGTATAGTCTCCATAAGGTGCTCTTCTCCATCAAATTCTAGGTGTGCTTCCTCCCAGCCTTGAGTGACAGCTTCAGGAAGGTGAAGGAAGGCATCTCAAATAGCATATACGTTTTGAGGTTAATGAAATGTAATTCTAGTAACATCTTTATAAGCACTGGTGATGTAGTAAAGAACAGTGTGGGGGAAAGGGCACTGCAAAGATGTCCAAAGAGATATAGTACCTGCAGCTAGAGCATAAGGACTGAGACTGGAGCCCAGCACCTGTGCAAACAGCATAAGGACTATAGGCAAGCCTGTATATCCTGCAGTGTGGAGGATAGGGGCAGGGAGACCACCATGCTGGCCATTGCCTAGATCCAGGTTCATTGAGAGACCTGATCTGAGGGAAGAAGGTGGGAGTGATGGGGCAAGACACTTGATATCCTCCTGTGACCTCCATGTGCATTCACATTGGACTGCATACTCCCATAACTCAGGTATAACACACACATGCACACACACACACACACACACACACACACACACACACACACACACACACACGTAGGTGTCCTCCAAACAACAAAGAAGCCTAAGTAGTGCTTGAAGGAGAGAGTCCTTTGGCAGGATGTAATTTCATACAGATTCTGATTGTTTTCCTGCTTCTTTTCATAAGTAGACTTTTCAATGTGTTTTTAAAAAAGTACTATTAATAGAATTTTAAAAGGGATTATAATGTACATTTTTACTTAACTCTTCTGTTTACTTTGCCCTTATAATGCAAAATATATGTATTCCCCATGAAGAGAAAAATGAATCTTGCTCCTGTGTCTGTGAATACAAGAATCTTCAGGAGATCTAGGAAAGCAGTTTTCTCCAAGGGGTGTTTTTGGCACCTGATCTTATTTTAAACATTTATTTCACAAAGATCAATAATTTGAGAAGTCCTTTATTTAAATTGGAATGACTGAATCTCTGTAGGTTGGTGTCACCTATGCTCTCCATAGAGACTAGACACTGATCCCCAGGAGCAGGCTTCTTAGGGGCAGCAGAAACACAAACCATACAAGCCACAGTGCAGACGTGAATGGAGAGGGCATTGAAGACAAGTGCTCCCTGACTGCCATCCTGACTTCCTGTGATGCTGGACTCCAGACAGAACAGAGCACAGAGCAAATGCTTTCCAGCAGATGCAGAATACTTTGCCCAGTACTTCAGACTTCGTATTGACATTCTGTACACTTCAGTCATTTCTGTTTAGTTAATAAACTATTTTAGTTTTTTTAGATTGGATAAGTGGGTAAGTGGAGTACCCATTTTCATTTGAATACATATTTTTCAAAATGAAACTAATATATAACTATATGGTCATTAAGCTTTTGTTTGTGGAAAGGTGGAAGAAAAGAAGAAACAAGAACTTTTGTGTGGTTGTGTGTGTGTGTGTGTGTGTGTGTGTGTGTGTGTTCATGAATATGTGCAGAAATGTGTAAGTGTGATTGCACGTGTACCTGAGTACATGGTGGTTGGAGTTCAGGTGTCTTCCATAGTCACTGTCCACCTTATTGTTTTGAGACAGGCTCTTGCTGTCTGTCTGGATTGGCTAGCCCGAAATTCCTAAGGATCTACCAGTCCCCTTCTCCCCAGGTCTAGGATTTCAAGTATGAACCACCATACCCAGCCCACATGGGTCCTGGTGTCAAACTAAGGTTCCCATGATTGTGTAGCAAGCAATTTACCAACTGAATCCTCATCCCAGCCACTGCCACTACATTTTAACATGCCAACTCACTTCCACCTCCTAGAGTCAGAATCAAACAACTGTTCCTGGTTGTTTCTTGCTATTCTGATATTGCACATAGAACAGTTTACTGGTTTCCTATAGCTCAATATCTTTCAAGAAATATTAAATTACCCTATCACTATGTGCCTAACGCTTCTAACATATGTTTACAGTTTCCTTAAATAAAATTAACATAGATTATTTTTACCTGCCTACTTTCAATGATTCTACATAAAGAATTTAAAATTGATCTTCATGTGACTATTATACACTTTATGACAATTTGGTGTGGCATGTTTTTTCAAATGGAGTTACTGTGTTAGGGAAGAAATAACTGTATTGTGTTCACTGAATTTTGTTGATTACCTTCCTTAGATTGGTGGTAAGTTTGTCCTTTGTCTCTTATTTAACATTTGTAAGAACTTATAATTTCTGCAACTTTGGAGAATTATAACTTGTTTTAAATTTCCATAGACAAGAATAAATTATTTAAAGTGTGTGACTGTATGTCCATATACGAGAGGTAATGTGGGATAATTTCAACTTGGATGAAGAGATGACTAACTTATTAAAACCTGAGTGTATCAGCATCATAAATCACCACCTACTTTGAATCACAAATCCATGAATAACTAATCTTAGTTTAGTTAAACTAGGACTTAATATTGTTGCAGTGTGTGTGTGTGTGTGTGTGTGTGTGTGTGTGTATGCACATGGGCATGTGTGTGAGCTTGCACATATGTTAAGGCCAGAAGATACTTTAAAACCTTATTTCTCAGGAGCAATATACCTTGTTATTTGTGAGACAGAGTCTCTCATTGAAGTGGAAATCTCCAAGTAAGCTAGACATGCTGATCAGCGAGTCCCAGGGATCTACATGTCTGTGCAACTCCAACACTGAGATTATAATTAAATGCCACCATTTCAAAATTTTTTATGTGGGTTCTGAAAATTGAATTCAATTTCCCATGCTTACAGAGGAAGTACTTTATCACTTACCGAAACTACCTCACCAGCTCTGTTGAATTGTTTTAAACGTATTACATATATTCTATATTTTGAAGAAATGAGGAACTTGTGTCACATAGAAATTGTTTTCTAGGTTCACCTATTTACCCAGAAATTTCACTGTTTTATTTTGTTCATACTTAAATGATATTCCATTGAATATAGGTGTCATGTTTTCATTATCCATTCATCAGTTGATGAAAATTTAGGCTATTTCTATTTCTAGCTACTTTGAATAGAGCTCTAGAGCTCCTACAATCATGGTTGAGAAGAAAATAGGCATATCCCTAAGAGTGATACAACCGGTAGATCTGTTTTTAGAGCTTGAGGAACCACCACCCTGACTGTCATGGTACCTGCACCAATTTGCACTCCCAGCAGCAGTGCGGGGGGCTCCCTATTCCCCAGACCCTCAGGGAATACAATGTCTTGTGTTTTCTTAACCTTAGCACTTCTGTCTAAGACGAAATTTCAAAGTAGTTTTAACTTGCATGTCCTTGATGGCTAAGGATGGTGAACACTTTTGTAAGTATTTCTAAACCCTTTGTCTTTCTTCTGCTAAGAACCCTCTGCTCAGTTCTTTAGCTTACTTCTTAAATTGGTTGGCTGTTGGCTTTTGTATTCCCTGTACATACCAGATACTAATCCTCCCTCAGATGCATAGTGGCAAATATTTACTCTCATTCCATAGGTTGATTCTTTGGTAGGTCGAGATTTTCCTTTACAGGACATAAGCTGTTGATTTAATGAAGTCCTGCTTGTTAATTTCTGGTTTAATTTTCCGGTTGACTAGATTCCTATTTATAATGTCCTCACCTGAGTCTAGATCCTAAAGCATATCCCTGTTCTTTCCCTTAAAAATTTTAGTTTCTTTGATTTGCAGTTTATTTTGTGTTCCATGAGAGAAGGGTTAAATTTCATTCATAGCTAACTACCTGCGCCTCTGGCTCTTAAAATCTCTCTCCTCCCTCTCTCACAGTAATTCTGGACCTTAAGTACAGAGGTGGTATTTTCAAGAAAAAGGTAAATACCTTGGTAGATTTATACCCTGTTCAAGACAGCAATCGTGATAGTAACCATTGTAATAATAGTTATGCTTTGAGTATGTGCTGTATAGCCAGTGGTCTAGAAACTAAAGTTATGTAAGTGAAGAAAACACAGAACCCCTCATGGAGTTTATAGATCAAAGGAGGGAGATAACAGCAATAGCAGAGGAAATATGTCTCCATGGTGTATGATGTTAGGAAGAGCAAAGGGTTCTGGGAGGCAAGGTCTGAGAGGGCAGCAAATCTGGTCAGTCTCAGAGGAGAGTGATGCTTGATGCTAAGAAATATCTAAGAGTCACTGAGATGGATGAACTCTTAGTCTCTGAGGCATGACTGGGTTGTTTAAGGAACATTACTATAGTGGAGCAGAAGAAATTTAGCACTCACTCTGATTGTGGGAGGAAGTGTTCCAGCTGCTGATTTTAATAGTCATCATTATTGTGATTATAATGAGAAGTCAGAGTTCTGGTGACCCTGGAATATCAATGAAGCTAGCAGGGCCATCTCAGGATCATCTGAAGAGGGATCAGTTATTGCAATGGTTGCTATCATGATCCTTCAGTTCTTCAAATTGCATACAAAATGTTTCCTTTCACAATTTCTGCATTCATTGCTCATTGTGCAAAAGGGATTGCTATTGATATCTACAAGACAGCCCCAGAGAAAGCAAATAATTTTCCATGTGTATTTAATTCTAAGCAATATATATTTTTAAGAGGCATAAAATAGTAAGCACAAAACAGCTATTTAAATTAATGATCCCTGTCAATGATGGTCTAAATACTTGTGCGTGCGTGTGCGTGTGTGTGTGTGTGTGTGTGTGTGTGTGTATACATATGTATATATGTATTCACAACAACTTTAAAATTATCATACCCCAGGAACCCTTAAAATTAAATTGCTAAAATCCCAATGTGGATATAATTTCCTTTTTTATCTAATCATTTAAACTGTGAAATGTTTCCATATGTAAGCAAATATATATGCCTATATTTTATAAGAAGATATTCTAAAAGAAGACAAATTCTAGCCTGGAAAACTTTCATGTTTATGAGAATCTGGAGCACACGCTGAAATACCAAGCTGAGAGAAATATACGTGACTGAATTTGTTCTGCATGTGGATAATTCATCAGTTTTCGATCATGATAAATAATTTCTGAGAATAGATGAATTAATGGTATATTAATATGGAAAAAATAACACAATTATGCTGGGATGAAATCAAGTTTTCAGCCATTAGGACAATTTCTTAAATCTGATTTTTTTTTTAATTATTGCACAAGACTCTAGCTTGCTTTTTTCTCAAAAAAAATTGATTGTACATAATAATAGCAAAGACCTTTAGATAACCATTTATCTAATAGTAAGAAATATTTCAATATTGATTATAAAAATATTTGTATTTAATTTCCTCCATTTTAATCCAGTTTAAATTTCTAAGAATCTCAAACATTTTGTTAAAAGTTTCAATATTCTGGTACACCTGGGGAATAATAGACTTTCATTAGGTTTGTCATACATGCATAAAGTCCACTGAGTGTACAACTAATTTAATTTTCTTACAACCAGATCCCATGCAATCAGCAATTGGCACATGCCAAAATAACCCTTACCAAGATACCCTTATCCTACACAAGAACATTTGCTGTATTGGCAAATGAAAACGTGGATTTGGAATTCAAAGAGGACAATGAGATGGTTTGTCTTTTAGATAAGTAATTATTAGAAGAATTATCAGTGTCATAGACAGACAGTCAGCAGCCTGGCAGGGGCTCTGAGAAGAGCTCAGCCCCCAGAGGCATGGACAGACTGAGAGCAGTATGGTGGCATCTTATAAGATCACAAGAAGAGGGCAGTTTCTTATTGTTGTAGTCAGGCTTTCTAATGCTGTGAAGAGACACCATGACCACAGCAATTCTTACAAAGGAAAACAATTAATTGGGGCTGGCTCACAGTTTAGAGATCCAGTCCATTATCATCATGGTGGGGCATGGCATCATGCAGGCAGACATGGTGCTGGAGACTTAGCTGAGAGTTCTACATCTTGCATAGGCAACGGGAAGTGGTCTGTCACACTGGGCATGTCTTGAGCATGCATGAGGCCTCAAAGCAGAACCCCACAGTGACATAATTCTTCCAGCAAAGCTATACTTGCTCCAACAAAGCCACACCCCCTAGTGCCACTCCCTTTGGGGGTCATTTTCTTTCAAACTACCATAAATGCCATGTGGTTGATGAGCTGTCCACAGCACTCTGAAGCCAGGCTGGCTCTCATTTCTATGCAAACTGAGAGGGAAGAGAATTCAGTGGGGGAATGTGAACCCTGGGGATATGGGGGAGAAAGAGTACATCTCATTAGTATGTGACCATGATATTAGGGAGCGATGTTCCACCATCAATAGCCCCAGATTTGGCATCCTGAGGTCTGTAAATATTTTTGGACAAGTGAGAAGGCCCCTGCCATTATCCTGGAATCCTAGTACCTGGCTAGAGATTCACAGAGAGGTCCCTTGTTTTAGGGCAGATATAAGAAAGAGGCTTCTACAGGTGGGCCTCTGCTCCCCAGCCTGTAATTGAAAACCCAACAAAAAAGAAAATGACAAGGAGAGGGCTTGGCTTTAGGCATTTGTGCTAAAGTTGTCTCACAAGAATATGTTGTGTTAAAATATGAGAATCTAATAGATTTAAATCTTTGCTGAAAATCAAATCCATTGTGCAGCCTAGTCACCGGTGTCATGGGTAACTTACTCTAGTATGTGTGTGTTTCTTTCTGGAGTTCAATCTTCGTCATTATTGTATTTGTCAGAACATGCTAATCCATAAGGTCGTTACAGCTGTTTCTTTACAATTCACCTTGCTAGTCCAAAAAGCTCTCCTGTTTAGATTTCTTATTTAAGAACACCTTGAGTTAATGCATCTATGTTTTATTAATTTATTCTGACAACTTCATAATGCTTACAGTACATTCTGATCACACTTCTCCCCCAGCCTCTCTTGCTTTCCTCCTACCATAAGCCCCTCACTTCCTCTGTCAAGCCCCTTCCCACTTCACTGTCTTTCTGTTTGGTTTGTGTCTTTGCTCTGTGACCCAATGGATTTAAATCATGACCTCTACACAGGCATGGTGTGAAGCTGCCCACTCATACTCTGGAGAGTGAACAATACACCAGTGGCTCTATCATGAAAAAAATGACTTCCTTTCCTCGTTCATTCCCCTGGGTGGGGTCCCATGAGTCCCTCTCCTGTCTGTGAAGGACGGTTTACTGGCTCAGTTATGTGAAAAGAGCGATATGCCGGCAACTGCAGCTGGTGTGAGTTCATGAGCGCCTCTGACATATCACACCTATAACATAGCTTTTGACCCTCCTCCCTCAATGTGATAATTACTTTTGTGTAGCTAACTGATGAAATAATGGGTTTCAATATAACATTTTTCACAGATGCATAGTCAGTCCTTTGATCTAATTCACACACCTCTGTCACCCTTTCAATTCCCATTTTTGTTTCACTATTCCCATCCCCAAATAGTCTCATCCCTCACACCCCTCTCTCTCAGTCTAGATTCTGCATATGAAAGAAAATATGTAATACTTTGCTTTCTCAGTCAGTCTCATTTTACAGAATATGAAGGTCTTCATGTTTACACATTTTCTTTTTTCATCATGTATGAACAATGTTACAATAATGTAATCTCTCTCTCTCTACAAATATACATATATATATATATATATATGTATGTATATATGTATGCATGTCACATTTTCCTTGTTGTTGCCATAACTTTGCTATTCAGAATTTTGGAGGACTAAGCACAGACATGCAAGTATCTCTGTTGTAAGCTGACTTAGAGTCTTCATTGGGATCTATACCCAGGAGTGGTATAGAAAGACTATATAGTAGTTTGTGAGTTCTGAGGACCCTTCACAGTGGTTTCTATAGTAACTGGGAAATTTGGAATATTCAGGGTCCCTATTTCTTGAATCCTTACAGCATTTCTTTTCTTGTTTTTGTTTCTCTGTTTATAAGAAGAACCACTCTGACTGTGGTGAGATGGAATATCGATGTAGTCTGCATGAACTTTTTCTAATGGCTAAGGATATCCAATTGAGAGATGTTTGCTTAATGTTTTGTTCATTTACAGACTGGATTATTTATTTTTGGTGTTGTAATTTCAATTCCTTTTTTTTTGAAGGGGTCTGTTTTCTGAAACAAGGTTTCTCTGTGTAACAGCCCTGGCTATTCTGGAGCTCACTTTGGTCAAGACCAGACTGGCCTTGAACTCACAGGTACTGAGATTAATGGCATGCACCAGCACCACTGGATGTAATTTTCAATTCTTAATGTATTATGATATATTACCCCTGTGAAATGACTCCCTGCTAACCATTCTAGAACTGTCTCTTCACTCTAGAGATTGTTTCCTTTGAAGAAGCTTTTTTTTTTTAATTCTGTGTTATAGTATATTTCAATAATTTCAAATAATTCAAACCAAACCAAACCAAACAAACAAAAACAACTCACTTTGCTCCTCAGTCTTTCCAGCGTCTCCAACACCTCTTCATTAGTCTTAGTGGCTTTGGGAGCCATGGAGTGTCACACAGTATACCTTTTTGTTCCTATCAGCTTTAAGAGCAAATGTTCATTGCAATGAGTCATTGGTCTTGTTCAACGTCTCTGGTTTTTGGTACACCATCATCACCGAACCTGAGTCATGGAGCTCCTGAGGGTATCATTCTACCCTTTCATGTGCTCCAGTATGTCATAGATGGGGTGGATGTTAGTATGGACCAACCCAAGGCCTGGATGTGGGTCTGGGTGGAAGTTGAACTGTTCAGACCTGGCTGCTGGTGACACACCCCCTTCAAGGGCAGGGTGGAGCTAGATCTCCTACACCCATAGTAAAGGATGGGACCATTTCTTCTCCCGAGTGCTCGGGCCAGCTATCTCATGCCCAAGTAGTTGGGACCAGTTCTCCAGTGAGTGTCAGGGCCATCTCTTTTTCCTGCAGTGTCCAGTGAGGGGCAGGGTCAGCTTTCCCAGGGCCAGTGAAGGTCAGGGCCAGCTCACCTTGGGCCTCAGATTTCATCATGCATGTATCTTATTGTCCATTGTGATAACACAGGACACAGACATCAACACAGACCCCCAACTGCAACAGGACTATGGACCCATACATGGCCCTCTACAGCAGCTTGGACCCAGATGGCACCATGGCACCTGTGGCAGATCAAGTCACCCAGATCAGTATGGTGCTGGTGGCAGGATGAATCTCAGATACAAACATGGTCTCAGGTCACTGAACAGACCCCAGGCATCCACAAGGCCTTTGGCGATAACAACAGCCATGGATATCAATTCAGACCCTGGCTGCTGAAGGGCCATCAGAGACTAGATATGGCCCTTGGCCATAGCTCAGGCACAGATGACATCATGGCGCAGGGTGACAGCAGAGAGCATCCAAATCAGCATGACAAAGCATCCTCACAGCCTTGGGTAGCAACATGGGCTGTGGACATTAGCGCAAACTCTGGTGGCAGTAGGACCACAGACCCAGACATGACTCTTGACAACAGCCTGGGCCAAGATGTCACCATGACCTCATGTGGTAAGCAGGCTCCCTAAATCATCTTGCTCCTCACCATCTTTGCTTTATCTGTTCTACCACTTTCCACGGCACTCCAACCACTTCTCTTTCTCTCCCATTTCTCCATCACATACTTGTTAATCATCATGTGTGGGAGCCCACCAGGACTCCAGTTTTATGGCTTGATTCCATCATGACTCAAGGTGAGAGAGTTCAAGCTTGTCTTTACTCCCCAAACCTGAATAACAGGGTGCTTGGCCAAAAGCATGGCTGCTAGATGTTTTGCTCTTCAAGGTCAAATAACAGGATATTTGACCAAAGTTGTGGTTACCAGATGTCTTGAGAATTAAGGAGGTGTTTATGCTTGTCTGTACCTTGAACCATGGTGTCCTTGAGAGGAGGAGGTCTTTTTGCCTCCTCTGTTTTAGTTAGAAAAAGGCCCTGAGAAATAAACTCGGAGCTGCTCAGAGCCTCCCTGAAGCTATCCTGTGTCTCTGTCTTTTTGTGTTATGTCTACATCTCTATTTTAATCATCTATTATTTCTCAATCCTCACTACCCTATTCAGGACTGTTTGAAAGGTTGGGTGGACCCAGAAATAACGGTACCCTCCTGCCCTGTACCACAAGGAGCCGGATAGGCCAGTCAATGTTTTCAGCTAGCCCAGGCCTTGAAACCCAGGCTGGCCTGTGTGAGTGGCTTCCACCCACTTGAGCCGAGTCAATCAGCTTAAAACAATTTTCAACTTCAAATATATTTTGATCATATTTCTTCTCTCCTCCAAGTTCCTCCAGATCCTCCACTCCTCCCTACACACCCAACTGTAAGTTTTCTCAAAAAAGAAACAAAAGCCCAATACTACAACCCCACGTAAACCAAGAAAACAAAGCAAAATCACACACACACACACACACACACACACACACACACACACAAAAATCAATCTGTAACCAAATAAAAGTACACACACAAAAAACAAACAAACAAACAAACAAACAAACAAACAAACAAAAAACCCACCACTACCACCACCACTATGAAAAACTCTGTGGAGTGAGTCCAACTATATGTTGGTCAACTACTCCTAACCAGGAGACCTGCCCTGGAATTGTTGATATACCCAGTGTCACTCCATTGTAGAAAACTCCCTTTTCCTCTCCCAGCAGGTATAAGTGATAGTTCAGTTGTTAACCTTTAACCTAGTGGCTAGACATTTATTCATTCATTCGGTTTTTAAAAATATAAGAAAATAAAATATAATAAGATAAAAAACATTGAGGTTGGGCAAGACAAACCATAAATTTCACACAACACCGTTTGTTAATCGTGGGGTTATTTTGTCTCCTTTTCTGAGGGTTCTTGATTATGCCTGTACTTTGAAGAGTTTTCCCTATTCTTTCCTGTATCAAACTTTCAGATATTATATTTAAGCCTCTGATCCATTTCATATTGTTTATTTTGTGGAGTGAAATCGAGGTTTAGTTTAGCATCTGTACTTAATGGATATCCAGTTTCTGTAGCATCATTGGCTGAGAAGTCTGTTTCACCTAAGGTAGATCTCAACTCTTTTGTTAATATTGAGTTGCGTATAGAGCTATCTGTGGAATTATGAAATTATGACTTGACTCCTTGTGTTTATCTTCACAATAAAAGACTTATGATTGTTCACCTGTTTATCCTTCAACCCCATTCTGTCTCTTAATGAGCAAGGACCCTTGCTCATTTCTCTCATTTGTGTAGCTATTTCTCTATCATGTTGTCTACTGTGATCATACTGTATCTCTATGTATACTCTATGGGTATGCTGGATTTTTGATATGTAGATCTTTTAATCATATTTGGAAAGATTGGGCTAAAGAGTTAGCTCAGCAATGACAAGCACTTGTGGCTTTTGCAGGAGACCTGAGTTTGGTTTCTAAGAATTAGTTTCAGCAGCTCACAACCTCTTAGAACTCCTGTTCCAGGGGAATCTGACAGTATTTTCTGGCCTCTGCAGGCATATTCTTACATGACATATCACACACACACACACACACACACACACACACACATACACACAAACTATAATTGAAATTTTCCCCAAATGATCTAATTTGGATTTTGTCATTGTTTCTTCAAATATTTTTCTCTTTCTCTTTTAGTATTTCTGTTATAAGGAGTGGAGTTTTCTACTTTTTCTGATACGTTGTTGAATATTCCTAGTGAAATTTTCACTTCTGAAGTTATATTTTGTGGTGCAAAGTTTGTTTTATCTCTTATAATTTATATTGTCATGTCTTTTATTTATTTCAAAATTAGTACCTTTTATTGCTGGCATATCTTAGTTCAGGCTGTTCTTTACCTTTGAGCATGTTTTGTACATCTAATTCAATGTCTTTGTCTACCAAGTTCAATATTAAGTTCCAAAAAAAAAAAAAAAATCAGTCACTCTTCACTCTGCATTCCCCCTAACTAACTCATAAGATAAGTTTTGTTGTTTCCTTGTATTCTCATAAAAACCTGAATGTTTACAATATTGTACTATAGAACTCAGTGTCCAAACCTGCCTTGCCCTGGAAATATTACTGTTGACTGTTGACTTAGGAGAACTCTACTACAATCATTAGTTGAATTAGTCATGTTTACAAAACTACTTTTTCTGCAGTATAAGCCTTGTAATGTTTGTAAATGACACCTCTATTCTGTTAACTCTTTAGTCACCTGTGACCTGGCAAATAGTTTCTTTAATTATTACCTATGATAGCAAAATAAATGATTAAACAATGCAGCCTGTCTCTTTAATGTTCTTTCAATAATTCTAGTGCCAAAAAAGCCACTCTAGCCTGAAGAAAATAATGGCCAGCTGCTGAAAAGATTCCCGGGTGAGCCTATAAAGATCAAAATGCACAACTCTCATGTCTGGAAGATAAAATCTTTGTTACCCCCACTCTTCCAACACATGTACTAGCAGTGCAGACTCCCAACACCTTGAAATATGTGATTAATCAAGATTAACTACAATTGAATGCCATCATTTCCCTGTGATGCTATAACCATTTTGTTGATGTAGGCACACACTTTACCTGCTGGTGCATTTGATATTAACTTCATCACTAACAAGGTGGGTTGGAGGACTTTTATTGGAGTTTCATTCAGTTGTTTTTTTTTAGTAAATCTGAGGAAGCTTGTATATTAGAGCTAATATCTATGGGCTTGGATTTGTAAATTCAGCTAATAAATCTAAGCGAGTATCATGAGTGAATACTGAAATCTCAGACAACATATCATACTAGTGCTATAAAACTCAGTAGTTGAAATGCCAATGCATAAGCCAATTCTTTGAAGTACAGGTGCCAGTCATTGATGAAATTCTGTTTTAATTGAGTAGTGTAAGTTTGTTTTACAAATCATTAAATATTAATCCATCCATTCACTCTTTGAGATTTTTGAGTGTATTAATAATATATACACTCATATATATAATATGAGTGTATGATAGGGATATACCCAGGTTATATTTTATTATTCTTTTACTAAAGCTCAGTGTCTTTGAGAAGATTGCAAGTCACATGACATTTAAGTGGTCAGAAGATATCAGAATTTTCCCAGGGGACTACCCTGAGAAGACTCTTCCCAGAGTCTTAGGGAAGATGTTATGTCCAGCGTGGGGTTATCTGAGGTAAATGAATCTACGTATGCTAGTTTCTTATGTCTGTTTACTTTATTTCTCTATAACAAACTTCTATATACACAGCTTCAGTTCCATCCTGACACTCAGTTCCTCTCTGTCCCTTCTTTTTCTGTCCTCTCATAGTTTTAGTAAGCTCCTACACTTTTGATCTCATCTTTGTCTTCAGTTTCTCTACCCATACTCATTTCTTCTCTTCCTACTCTCTTGACCTGACCCAATTCTTATTCTCTACAAAAGATCTGCCTTGTTCCTTTCTCTAATCCTGTCCCACCCTTCATTCTTCTTTGATATGCAAAAAAGTCCTTTGTTCTGAGTCAATTGCTACAGAATGCCATTTTCCCTGTCTGGGGAAGGAAGGTCTGAGCTTCAGTTGCACAAGAAACAAAGTTGTGTGTCTACAGTCTGCTTGTCTCTTAGGCTCTGTTAGGGGTGTTACCTAGTAGATCAGCAATAGGTCTGAGAAGTTTATGCTTTTGTTGTATGGACTAGTAGTATATGAATACACAAGAATTTCATAGCAAGAAACAGCTAAATATTATAAGCCTGATAACACCAATATTGCTTGATTATTGGCTTCCCTCTAGAAAAATTCTTTGATTTTTCTAGGTATAGCTTTAATATATACAGCTGAATTTCTATAATACATCCTTGAGGCTCACAGCAAGTAGGGGAGGTCCACAGATTTTGTTTTGACATCATGAAAATATCAGATATAGTTTTTCCTACAAGTCATTTATTTTTTTTCTTCAGAGAGCGTAAGTATGAAATAGGGAAATGGGCAAGGCTATTTCTAATTTGATTAGTAAGCAGATCTTTGCTGAACAAAAGCAAGACTAATCTCTGAGAAGGTGTTTGGAGAAATTGTCACCTGAAGATTTATCAAAAAGTTATGCCTCCCATCTAGATAGTGTTTCCTCAGTCATGTGCATATACATCTGCATGAATCAAACTGCATAAATTATAATTCACAGGGTGGCATCTGATACTGCCTGGGAAAAGACATGCATATTTTCTGGTATGTATTGTCCATTGTAACAGAAAATCTTGGGTAAGATACTATACAGTGGTACAAAGTAACTGACATTTTTATTGTATGGCCTTTTCAAAACATTAGTCTTTCATTCAGCACTATCCACGACAGAAGTTCAAAGTAGTTCAGACTCTATGAGTTTCTGTGAGCCAGGTTAGTTGTTTCTGTGGGTTTTCTTGTGATATACTTGACCCCTCTGGCTCCTGCAATCCTTCCTCCCTCTCTTCAGCAGGATTCCCCAATCTCTGCCTAATGTTTGGCTGTGGGTTTCTGCATCTGTTTCCATCAGTTACTGGACAAAAGTTGTCTGATGATAATTGAGGTAGTCACCAATCTGATCACAGGAGATGGCCAGTTTAGGCTATGTATCTACTATTGCTAGGAGATTTAGCTGGGGTCATCCTTCTAGATTGTGGGGGTTTCCCTTGCAACAGTTTCTACCTCACCCTAAAAAATACCCCCTCCAGTCATCTTTTAGTACTTCCCCCCCCCAACTACTCCCCACCTGGATCATGGGACTGATCTAAACCCTCTAGATGTATTTGATATATTCGACAGTTGTTTCGCTTGGTCTACTTGTGGGACTCCTAACAATGGGAGCAGGGGCTGATCCTAATACTTTGGCTGGCTTTTGGAATCCTAGTCTTCATACTGAGTTGCCTGCCAAGCTTTTCTACAAGGGGAGGAATTTAGTCCTACCTCAACTTGATACTCTATGCTTTGGTGATACACGTGGGAGACCTGCGCCTTTCTAAATAGAAACCGAGGAGGAGTGGATTGAGGGGGAGTGGCGGAGGGGAGGTGGGACAGGGAATAGGAGGAGAGGAGAGAAGGAAAACTGCAGTCAGAATGTAGAATGAATAAAATAAACAAACAAATAAACACATAAAAAATAAATAAATAAATAAATAGAACTTCAAAGTGGTAGTTAGCCACAAAATCCTCCAAAGTTTCAGTACAAAATGACATTAGAATGCCCAATAGTTCTGTCTACACAATAAGTCAAGTCCAGAGATTTCTTCCCATCATCTGCTTTTACCATATTAAAATCTGTCTAGATTTTCCTTTCTGTGAAGTTAACACTTGAGCAGAGTTAGGCTGTTTCTTGATGGATTCTTGCTGACTTGTTCTCTAAGGTGCTAGAGTCAGAACAAAGCTGTTTTCGTCAGTGGTTGCAACACCTTCACATTTACTCTAGTCCCTAGGAATGAGATAAGACACTCAGACTATGGCTTAGTATAGACTCTTTCTATTTTGTTCTAACCTTCAGTCCTTGAGCTACTCAGTCAGTTGTTCTATCTATAATTTACCTCATTTTTGTTAGTCAGCTGACACTTCGTACACTTCAAATAGTTATATTGACATCATACCTTCAGATGCACCAGAATTGAGGCTAGATCCCCATGTGAAAGAAATGCTCATCTTGGAACAACGATTTTGTAGTTGCTATAACATATATTCTGGAACAGGACTCATTAATTCTGCAAGAGTTGGTGGATGGAGTGTGGTGGGTTTCCACCCTGTGCTCTGTGAACTCATTTACTCTTGGGTCCAGCTCCATGCACACTTTTTACAAAGAAGATATTGCACTGAAGAGACCAGCACATGAAATTCCAGTGATTGTGCTGTCACTGCTCACATTTTTTGGTTTCATTAATTTTTGATATTAGAATAGAATCACAGTGTTTCTCTCTTCCCTTTCTTCCTTCCAAATTCTTCTATATACTTCCACTTTCTCTCTTTCAAATTCATGGCCTCTTTTTTTCATTAACTATTGTTACATACATATTTCTAAATTTACTTGCTCAGTCTGTATAATTATTACATGTATGCATGTTTACAAGGCTGACCATTTGGTATTAGATAACCAAAGGTGTGCTCTTCCCTATGGAATACTATTTCTCCCATTCTCAGCATTCTTCAGCTACAGTTCTTTGTGAGGCCTCATCGACTTTTCTTCATCCACTCTGCATCAGATTTGTTTTGTTTTTTTTAACAAATTGTTCAACTGTACATCGGTTTGAGGATTCAATAAATGAGAAGTAAAGTCACCCCAGTGCCAAGGTGCTTAAAGTTAAATATTTTGACAGAAAGAAGTATAATTTGTGGAAATGCTATATTATTTTAAATTATTTTTAACTTGTATATGTATATTATGTGTCTGTTTGTATGTACGTCACATGTATGCAGTTCTCTCAGAGGTCAGAAAGAGGAACATATCACATAGAACTGGAGCCACAGGTGGTTGTGATATGAATTCTTGTGACCAAAGCCTGGTTCTCTGCAAGATAAGTGCTCTTAACTGCTGAGCTATCTTGTCATGATCAGGCTAATTTGTTGAAAATCTATGTGGATATTCTCATAATAATATAAATGTTTAGCATGTAATCATCCCTCAGTATCCATGGTAATTTGTTCCAGGAGCTCAGTGGACATCAACATCCTGTAAAACACAATCACTTACCAGAAAGTGACAGTATTTTCATGTGATTTGTTCAAATCATCCCAATGTAAGGTCTCTCTGGATTACTTATAATACTGACTACAATTCTAACATTGGGCAAATAACTATTACATTGTATTGTCTAAGAGACAATGGCAAGATAAAATGCATAAGTACACAATAGTGCACATAAATTTATTTCAAATGTTTTTTCTGTTTGGTTGATCTTTGTTGCAAGAATTGCTAATATATCCAGCTGTTGATAGTAATAGCCAAACTCAGACAGAATAGACATTTACACAGCAAGATTAATGTCACGTCTGAGAGGACAAAACACAGTGACTCTGCTGATTCTTCGGGGGATTCTGTAAGGTCACGAGGGCCACAGAAATTATGGTCTTTGAGCCACCCAAGACAACAGCTGGATAGGCTTTACTGGGAAGAGACTACCTTTGGGGCCAGTGCTCAAGGTCTTTTATGTTTCTCTTTTGTTCTGCATTGATCATTGTCAAAGAGAGACATCCTACTAAAGGTAGTCACAATTAGGAATAAGGTTGGGGAGATGGTTAAGTGAGTAAAATGCCTGCTGTGCAAACATGAGAGCCTGAGTTCAGATCCATGGTGCATATATACATACACACACACACACACACACACACACACACACACACACACATACACACACACACTCACACATGTATGTATGTATAAAATCTGGTATGTATAAATGCTTCTGTAGCACCAGAGCTAGATGGGAGCAGAGATAGAAGGAACGCTGGGACTTGCTGGCCAAATAGTTTTCAGTGTGCCTTGACCAGATAGGTATCAGAGAACCTATCTCAAAAGACAAAACAGATGATTGAAGACAACACCTGACTTTGTCCTCTGCCTCCATAGACACACAGAGGCCTCTGCATGTACACACACATACAATATGTACACACACAAAACAAAAAGTTCATGATGTCTATACAGCTCACACATATTAAGTTTTGAAATATATATTGCTATAAGTATTGCTATATGATTAATATAATGTGAGAGTTTCCTCAAGTAGAAAATGATAAACTTCTCATGAAAAGTATATTGCTAGAGTCTAAAATAATTTGTTACTTGGGTGGATTAAAAATAAGATCCTATGAGATTTCCTTATGAAAATGTAGGTGGAAAAACGTCTTGTTTCCTGGTGCACTTCACTGAATAAGGAAGCTATAGTATATGGTGAGACAGTGGAACTATTATTCCAGAAGCTTAGAGACATTAACCTCTAAGACAGAATGCTGAAGGGCTGATCAAAACAAACCAAAAGACATTATTGAGCAAGCATGTCCATGGGCAGGTGTTATAATGAATTGGTGGTTTCAAATAAGAAGGAGAATGAAAAATCTTTTGCACTAAATCACTTCCTTCATCTCAAACGAAATACCTTTGGATGTCTGCACAGGGTGACTCTGACTGATGAATTCTGCTGCAGTTGATATGTGGCTCTCTGAGCCTGTCAATCAGCCCATGCTCATCACCTGTGAGTAAAATTGAACTCTCTATACTCTGCTGACCCTTGGTTTCCCAGTACAATGGCTTACTTGTATTATTGTTCAGTGCTGTTTCCATGATGGAAAAATTGCTAGGACTAAGAAAAATGATAGACTGTATTTTCAGCTGTTCATCTATTCACAAAACCATTCCTGAGTTCTTGGCTCTTCTGTGTTCCAGCTCTTTGAATAAGAGTAACCAACGTTTCTTCAAGTATAACAGTTATATTGCTATTGAACACCTGCTTTTTATTGCATACTGTGCTAGATACTAGTGAACAAAAACAGAGGTAAAACCTCTGGAATTATAATGTACAGTATGTGGCGAATGCCATGATGGTGTGGTACAGCACATGCAGTAGGATTCTAGATCACCAGTTGAAACCGTATGGGTCTCTCTAACCCCTTTAATGATATTCAGCATCTGTTAGCCATTGGGTAAATGCAAATCAAATCTGACTTGAGTTTCTACATCCCTCCAGTCAGAAAGACTATCATCAAGAGAACAAATGACAACAACTGCTGGTGAACATGAATGGAAAAAGGATTCTTTTCACTGCTGGTGGATTTGTAAATTTGTGCAGCCACTGTGGAAACCTGTACAAAGAGTCTTCAAAAAATTGAAAAGAAAATGACCACATGACCCAGATAAACTACTATTGAGTATGTACCTGGAGGACTCTAGTCAACATACAGTAGAAATACTTTCACATCCTTGTTTGTTGCTGCATTACTCGCATTATCTAAGAAATGGAATCAGCCCAGATATCTATCAATAGATGAATGCGTTAAAAAATATGGCATATATGCACTATAGAATTTCAAGGAGTTATAAACAAAAACGAAATCATGACATTAGCAAGAAAATCATAAAACTGTAAACCAATATATTAAGCAAAATAAGCAAACATGGAAAGACAAATACCATGTCTTATCTTCTATGCAAACTTAATTTTAATATTCGTGTGTGTTTTAAGTGTATGCTTTTAGGTCACAGCACTAGAAAGGAGATCATAAGAGCACAGGAGAAAATCTTAAAGGAGATGAAAATAGAGGCAATAATGGAGTGTAGACAATAGGCAAGCAGAAGGGGAGACACACTGGGGAGGAAGAGGAACCAACTGGGAGGAGGCCAGAAGGGAAGGAACTAGTAAGAGTAAAAGATGACTCAAATGTATGAAGATGCCATAATACTAACCTAAAAAAAAATAGTAAAAGAAGAATGCCCCACAGACGTCTGGAACTCTTGGGAATAGCCTCAACTCTGTGCTCCCATACTCTAGAGAAAGTAATGCTGATAGATTCTTGGGTATTAGATAATAGGAGAGAAGACAATATAAAAAAATAGGAACCAAAGAAAGCTCATATGTTGTGTCAAGTCACTGGACATTTCTAATTATTAATTAGGGAATATTGGAGAATAAATAATTATAACACAAATATAAATTAGTATTAAAACATTAAGTACTACAGTGTTCAACCACTGTACTAGGAGAACAAAAAGATGTGTTATAAGCTAATTACAGCATAGTTATTATGTGGTACACACAAGCTCATCAAAAGCATATACCTGAAGGGATAGTAGGATTTATGGGGCAACAAGATATGGAGTAGGCTGACTCAAAGTTGTATGCTATACAGTAACCATTCAGTAAAGTGACATACATGCTAATAATAGCAAGATGTTCTATAAATACCAAAACATGAATTATAAACTCTTTGTCATAAAATGAAGGCTCCAGGGAAGAGGAGAATATTGGATTCCTTTGTATAGATATTTCCATATGCAGTTATCTGCTGTCAACCACTATGGGTGTTAAGAATCTTTGTTGTACCCAGAAATAGATGTGTAATGGTTTGTTTAACTTGTCCAGCTGACAGTCGAAAATCTAGAATCACCTGGGAAGGGAATTTCAATGAGAAATTATTTAGGTTGTCCTATGGTCATGCCTGTGAAGGAATTTAGTTCATTGATGTGAGAAGATCACCCTGAACGTGGGCACTACCGTTTCCTGGGTCCTGCAACAGATGACAAGAAGAATGTGAGCTGAGCACATGTGCTGTGGGATGGTCTGTATGTTAAATGTGTTGCTGATTGGTCAATAAATAAATCACTGATTGGCCAGTGGCCAGGCAGGAAGTATAGGCAGGACTAACAGAGAGGAGAATTGAGAGAACAGGAAGCTGGGTGAGAGGAGACACTGCCAGCCGCCACGATGACAAACAGCATGTGAAGATGCCAGTAAGCCATGAGCCATGTGGCAAGGTATAGATTAATGGAAATAGATTAATTTAAGCTGTAAGAACAGTTAGCAAGAAGCCTGCCACGGCCATACAGTTTGTAACCAATATAAGTCTCTGTGCTTACTTGGTTGGGTCTGAGCAGCTGTGGGACTGGCAGGTGACAAAGATTTGTCCTGACTGTGGGCAAGGCAGGAAAACTCTAGCTACACACATGCACGCATATCCATTGCTTTCTGCTCTCTTTTGTATTAGAAGTTTTAGTTAGAACATAATTTGATCATGCTCTTTCCCCCATTCACAACTCCTCCCAGATCTTCCACACCTCCCTCCCTACCTAACTTCATGTTCTGTCTTTCTGTCTTTGCCTCTCTTTCTCTCAAAACCTAAAATAAAAAAAAAAAGACAAAAACCACACTGTAGGGTGGGCCAGACTCCATGGTCAGGAGGAATTGACTAACACAGCATAGACTCCATGTTTTCTTTGTGGGCTTTTTGTTTTATTTTGGTATTTTTTAAAATCTTACTGGTTTTAGTTTGCTTGATTTCTGCTCTTCACTGTGGGATTGATGTGGTTAGCTACTGAAGATCCTGCTGCTGTGACTTCCCCACAATGATGGACTGTGACCTGGAATTGCTATGGTCAGGGTGTTTTATTACAGCAACAGGAAATGAAACATAGACTGTGAAAACACGGGCCAAGAATGGAATTGTGTGAGGACAATTCTTAGTGAGAAAACTTCAAGAAAACAAGACAAGAGTCTTACGACCTCAGTTTCTTCAAAATTGTTCTTGGAAATGTGTTTTCATGCTCTTCCCAGGTGTAGCAGATGGGATTGAGTTTACTTCAGATTATTCATCATAACTGGCTATTGTTATTTATTTATATGATTCCATGGAGAAACAAGTTTTTGGCTCATGCTGCTTGACCACCACCTGCAGCTTGTCCTTGTGATTATACACTTTACTCATGTAACTCCTCTGTTTATTGGCTCCATTCTTGAAGGTGCCAACTCCTCTAGAGCCGTAAACAATAAACAACACAGACACATCTAGTTTGGCCTAGTTGATACATTGCCATTATTTTCCTTAGACTTTCCAGGTGATTCCATCAAGTCTTTGAGTGACAAGAATAACTATGTCACAAAAGAACAACAGGCATCTGAATCATCTTGTCAGCATTCAGTAATTTTAAAATTTAAAGTTCTCCAGAAGGTTTGAAAAGCTATGAGCAAAATCTTAATATGTTTGTGTAGCACGAATTTTAAAAGTCTTATTAATAAAAACAAACCCAGAACCAGTTATTGGGGTGAATGTTGAAAGGTCAGAGAAACAGAACTAGCCACATCTAACCTCACCTTGCCAACTTCTTAGCCAGTCCTGTTTCCTCAAACTGGAAGCCTCTGAGTCCTCACCCTAATGGATCTCAGCTGAACTGCTGCTAAAAGCCTAAAAGCTTAAAGGGCTTATATACCTTTCTGCTTCCTGCCATCACTTCCTGGGATTAAAGGTGTGTGCCACCATGCCTGGCTCAATTTCCAGTATGGCCTTGAAATCACAGAGATCTGGATGGATCTCTGCCTCCGGAATGCTAGGATTAAAGGAGAGTGTCACCATTTTCTGGCTTCTATGTCTATCTTGTGGCTATTCTATTCTCTGACCCGAGATAAGTTTATAGGGTGCACAATATATTGGGGGACACAATATCACCACATGTTTACAAATATTAAATCACATTAGCTTTAGCCAAAATACAAGAAGACTGCAGGAAAACTAAAAAACCCAAATTAAGCCCCTCCTTCAACATAAAAGCAGAGGAGGAAGGGCAGTGAGAGGAAGCCGTTAGCCCACTTGATGTACCTAAAAACTCTGGGAGCTGGCAGTGTAGACGCTGAGTCACCTGTAATTCAGAATATCTGAGTTACTGCACAAGATATTTAAGTGTTCTTTGAAAATGTAAAGTTCATACATGAAAGAAATGTGGTCAAATTCTCAGATCTCAAAATAATTTGAGAAATTTTCATAATATGATGAACAAACTATGACACTGAAATATTTGTTCAATAGGTCAGCTAAAGTAAAGACAGAAAAGAGAAAAATGTTTGGCTTCAGCTCTAGAAATTTGTATGACAAAAGTCTTTGCTATGAGAAGTTATATGAATCACAAAAGCACTACTAAAACCATCACACAGAAGCTAGGAAGGCAGTTAATCACACACAACTACAGTGTGCTCCTGGATATTGCAAATGTTGCTGATTTCTTTTGGCTGGATTTTAAATAATTTATTTGTCATGTGTTTCTAAATATATATTCACTAATATAATTAATTTTCCTTGTATTTACTTGCTTATATTGCAAAAGAATTCCAATAAAGGTCTTGTATTAGCTTGCCTTTCTCATTGCAGTGACAGCATGACTAAGGAAAGCAGATTAAGGAAGGTTTCTTTTTGGTGTGGAGAATCCACGGGCAAAGTGACAGCACAGGAGGACTGTCTCCATAGGCCATTCGTTTGATAAAGTAAATAAAGATAGTTAGATGATATGTGTATTCAGACACTCTGTGACCTAATTTAAACCATTTCAGTCATAGTGGCCCACTAAACTTTTTTTCACATCCATCATAGAAGCGGTAATGGCACTGGGCAGAGAGTTGATCCTTGTAACACATGGAAGTTTTGCCTTCAATATCCTGATCGATCTCTTACAGATAAAAGCTTCTCCTAATTTTACAAGCTTCTTGGATACACAATATGTCTACAAGAAACTCAATCAAAGCTTATTCATTTAAATTTTTATATTGCAATATGAAACTCATCACATTAGTGGAAATTTAACAGAACCATGACAACTAGTTTTGTTTTGAATTTTTACTTAAGATTAAAGATTATACCTCAATGAGGCCAAAGAGATGGAACAATTGTTAAGAGCATTTGCTGTTTTGCAGAGGACCTGAACTTGGTTTCCAGACTATAACTCTAGCTCTAGGGAGTCCAATACCCTTTTCTGGCCTTGTTAGGCAAGGGTGGAAAAGAATGAAATGAAAAAAAAATGAGAATTAGATTAATGTGATATTTTCATACAATGGGATTTTATTCTGTTGTGTAAAATCAATTAAATAATGCTACAGTCTGTAGTATTTAACATGTGTGACTCCTGGACTATTAGTTTGAGAGAAACAGGCCAACCATGAGCACATTCACATAGAGAATGAAGTTTAATGTTTGCCAGAGAGTGTAGGTGAAGAGTTCTGGGGTTCTTTCTGAGATGATGAAAATATTATAAATTATGTACATTGACAGTTTTGCATATACATATTCTCTGAATAGATCATTAAATTAGGATTTGTGAGATGGCTGAATGAGTAAAAGCACTTGTGGTCAAGCCAGACAACCTGCAATAAGTCTCTGAAATGCACAGTGTAGAAGAAAACAAATTTCCAAAGTTATCTTCTGATCTGCACACATGTGCCATGAGTTCACATGAGTGTGCATGCATGTGCACATGCATGCACACATACATGCTAATTAAGCAAATCATTTTAAAAATTGAATTATTTGCATGAAACGGATTCATTGTGTTGAAGGTTTGTGGTGATATTTTAATTGTGCTGAAATGTGATTTTATTTGTATGTTAATAAATAAAGTTTGCCTGTAGATCAGAGGTCGTAGCAAGCAAAAAACAGAAGTCAGGCCGTCATGGCACAGGCCTTTAATCCGATCACATGGCAGGCAGAGTCTCCTCTGTGTGTTCAAGGACATAGCCAGGCATGATGATACACACCTTTAATCCCAGTACCAACCATAGAGACCTGGAGATCTGTATAGACAGGCAATGATGAGGAAGTCATGTGGCTGGGCTTAGAGCCAATGAGAAGGCAGAACAGGAAAGCAATAAAAGACAAGACACACAGGAAGAAGGTCTCTCTCTCTTAAGGGAAGGACAGCAGCGAGTGGTAAGATAAGGTGGTCTTGGCTCTTTGCTAATGCTCTGATCTCTTGGCCTTTTAACTTTATTTGGCTCTGTTTTTCTTATTTAATAAGACCATTTAGAATTTCATCTACAAAGGTTAGCTATCTTTTAATAAAGCATTGGAAGTTTTGATATGTTTTTTTTGCAAACTTTTTAGAAGATTTTAATTTGTGTGTGTGTGTGTGTGTGTGTGTGTGTGTGTGTGTGTGTGTGTGTATTCCAAGAATGTGGTAGTCAGGGGTCAACTTATGTCAATTAGTTCTCTGCTTATACTTTTCCGTCCAAGGTATGGAGCTCAGGTCCTCAGGCTTGTTGGCATTGAGCCATCTCATCAGTTCTTGGGGGATGTTAATTAGGCAAATTTCCTTATGTCTTTTAACTTCTATATTCAATATTTCTGAAATGTTTCTTTCATAATCAGCAATTTTTTTTTTTGTTTTTTTTCGAGACAGGGTTTCTCTGTGTAGCTTTGCACCTTTCCTGGATCTCGCTCAGTAGACCAGGCTGGCCTCGAACTCACAGAGATCCACCTGGCTCTGCCTCCCAAGTGCTGGTATTAAAGGCGTGTGCCACCACTGCCCAGCTATAATCAGCAATTTTTTATAGTACATGCTTCAACTAACAGTTCCCTTATCAGTGTGTACCCTGCCTTGAAGGTTTAGGTGGTATTTGCTTCTACTAGGTAGTCAAAAAGTGTACCAGAAACATTAATATTCCTGTCAAACTTGAAAAAAGTTGGTATGTCCAGATTCGAATCAGAAAATGCTATTCACAAAGTAAA
Organism: Peromyscus eremicus; assembly: GCF_949786415.1. NCBI lineage: Eukaryota > Metazoa > Chordata > Mammalia > Rodentia > Cricetidae > Peromyscus > Peromyscus eremicus. The sequence continues at coordinate 76,435,769 of NC_081431.1, read as the reverse complement.
GCCTTAAGTTACTAATTCTGACCTATTAATATGATCCATTTGTTTATTTTCAAGTACGCTAGCACAAGGGTTGGTAGAGTTTTGTTTTGAGTGTACCATAAATCAGGCTCCATCATCAAGAGCATAAATATGGGATCTGGTGAGATGGCTCAAAGGTTAAGAACATTGGATGCTCTTCCAAAGGTCCTGAGTTCAATTCCCAGCAACTACATGGTGGCTCACAACCATCTATAATGAGATCTGATGCCCTCTTGTGGCCTGCACGCATATATGCAGGCAAAACCCTGTACACATAATAAATAAATCTAAAAAAAAAAAAGAAAAAAAAGAGCATAAATATTTTCAAACATTTGTGTCAATACTTATAACTAGATATTTATTTGTGACTTTAATACAGAGAATATTTAATGCAAGTTAAATTATAATATACAAAATGCAGAAATGTCTTTGTTATCCAAATAAAAGCACTGAGGATATATTGATTTTTATGCATTAAGAAAACACCAGAAAATAATTCTGAATAAATGGTATATAAATAAACAATTGTAAATAAATGTCAAAACAATGATGTAATAGATAAAGAACTTCTTTCAAAATAGTCTGTACAGTTATGATATTCTTTCACATATTCTAAGGTGTTTGTTTTTGTGTGTACATGTACATACCATCATTGTCTGAATAGTGCCTTCAGAGGTTTCAAGTTGCATTTCAAAGGTAGAGAGGTCATGGTTTTCAACCAAGTTGGTGCTGTGGAAGGAGAAATAGTAAATAATACATGAATCTTCTGAATAAATACAATGAAATATATTTATGGGGCATTGAATCCAGGCAATAGACATCTTAAAGTGCATTTTATTTACTATTTTAATTGATTTGAAGTCATTCCTTAATAAGAAGACAGCATCTCCCATTAGAAATACATTTGATTAATAAGTTTGTTTGGAATGAAATAATTTCTTCACAGAGATAAATCTTTGCTTTAAAAATTTCTGAGTTACGACAGTTAAGTTTGTCTTTAAATGAGAGTTTTAAACATAATAACTAAAAAAGTAGAATTTAAAAAGAATAACTCGGAACATTTAGTCATTTAGAATAAAATTGGAAGCTAGGAAGATGACTGGTTAAGAACAGTTTGCTGTTCTGGCAGATTAACTAATATTGGTCTCACTAACAGCCATGTTGGAAGGCTCATAACTGCCTGCTAGTCCATCTCCATAGGATCCAACACCCTTGTCTGGCCTCTATGGGTGCTGCACTCAAGTGGATACATAGACACAAACACAAACAGAGAGGGGGGGAGGGAGAGAAAGAGAGGTAAAATAAACTTAAAGAGAAAGAAAATAAAATTTCTTTCAAACTTGAACATTTTTTCAACCATTATCTTAGAACTTTCATTACTTCTTGGGTTTTCATTAGCCTATACAGGAAAAAAAATCATAATAAAGAGACAAGCTTTCCCATGTATCTTTTAATTAATCTTAAGTTGTTTTAATTCAAACTTGCATCATATGAGCATCTGACAGGATTCCCAGCCTATTTTCAACACAAATAAAAGTGACAAAGTGATAAGAAGATTTACACATGATACTTGCTCCAGTGCATTGTAACTGAAAGTTTTCCTGTGTTTCTCCTGGCCTGTGGTCAGGACAAATCTCTCTCACCTGATGGTCCCACAGCTGCTCAGACCCAAATAAACATACACAGGCTAATATTATTTTTAAACTATGGCCATGGCAGTCTTCTTGTTATCTAGTTTTTATATCTTCAATTAACCCATTTCTATAAATCTATACCTTACCATATGGTTCATGGCTTACCCATACCTTTACATCTTGCTTCTTCTGGCGGTGGCGAACAGCATCTCTCCTGCTCTGTCCTCTTCCTTCCTCTCTCTCTCTATAGAATGGCCTGCCAGACATTATTCTGCCTCACCATTGGCCAAATAGCTTTATTTATCAACCAACCAGAGCAATACATTTTCACAGCATACAAAATGACATCACCCATCATTTCTCCTTTTGTTTCTATTCAAAAAGAAGGTTTTAACTTCAACACAGCAAAATTACATATAACAAAACAGTTATCAAGCAAGAATTATAATATCTAGTCTATTTGTATTTTGAAAAATCAAAGAAGATATGCTATCTGTCCTATATTTGTGAGGCCAAGGTTTCATATCTACCTTATCTTCTATCAAAACCAAAGAAAATCATAATTTTAACTATCTAGTCTTCAACTACATCAAAAACCTCAGAAGGATACAATATTTTCTAAGTAAACAGGAAGAGAATTGTTGATGTATTTATTGTTGGTATATATTGTATCTAGTTATTGTACTTATTGTATATAGTTTTTCTTATATTAGTTATAACATTTTTATTTTTTTATTTTTATTAGACAAAAAAGGGAAATGTGGTGATATTTTTTTTTTGTGCTTTAATAAATAAAATTTGCCTGGAGATCAGAGGAAATAGCAAGCCATTTTAATTAGACAAAGAAGTCAGGCAATGGTAGAACATGCCCTTGATCCTATCATTTAGCAGGTAGGATCTCTGTGTGTTCAAGGCCACACTGGAAACAGAGCCAAGCATGGTGACTCATGCCTTTAATCCCAGTACCAACCATAGAGTTCTGGAGACCTATACAGACATGAAGTGACAGAGCTGGCCAGGAAGAGAAAGTGATGTAGCGAGATAGAGAGCAAACCAGATGGCAGAACAGCAAGGCAATAAAGGTAGACAGGAAGTAACTCACATTTGGAAGCTGGAGAGTTTGTGAGGTAAGGTTGGCTGGTGGCTTTTCCTATTTCACTGATCTGGCTAAGGCTTTCACCCTTATATTTGGTTTCATGTTTTTTTATTTAATAAGATCATTTAGAAATTCATCTACCATGTATGGATTCCTTTTTTGTCCTGCTATTGATGATCTATCAATAACTCAAACTGATGAATGAGTAAATGCAAATCTTTATTCAAAAGGGAGAATGTATTCAATTTAAATTCTTTACTGGGTGCAAAAGAGAAGGGTCAGAGGTCAGGAGCATGACTGCTTTTCAGAGAACCAAAGTTAGATTCTTATAACCCATACCAGGTGGCTCACAAGCACCTGTGACTTATGCTTCAGGGGATCCAATGCCCTCTTTTGAACTCCACAGATACCAGCACTCATGGGGCATTCTCTCACACAGACACAAGCACACATATACATAAGGAAAAATAATAGAAATAAGTATTTTAAAAGATATTTTATTCTCTGTTTTAAGGAATCATTTTATATATGTGAAAAATATGTGACATATATAGATATATATCTTTGCCATATGTATTCATAACTCCAAAGTTAAGTGAATATACTAAATGGCATGGTATTTTGTGAAATAAATGTGAGAAAAGAAGGGTCATTTAGCAAATAAAAGAAGTTGGAAAGATTTGTTTTATACACACAAAAATGAAAATATTTATTTATTTGAGTATATTAAAGACAAATAAGATGCAATTTAAGTTGTGGGAGGGTGTGGATATGTGTGCCACTCATAAAAACTAGACTATAAAATATACATAAAAACACTAATATGTTATAAAAAGTTATGAAAAGAAAATGGAAAGCCAGTAGAAACACATGAGCTAAGAACAAGAACATTATGTTTAGAAAATATAGCAGCTGAGTGTGCATTCAATATTCATAAAGTTTACATTCATAGAATTCAGTGAAATGCCATTTCACACCCAAAGGGATGACCATATGCTGTACTTCTAAAATGTGAGATTTCTCTTTCCAGATAAGAAGGCCAAATGTAGACAAAGCAGGACTCTAAGTAATCTGGGAATCCTTTGAGTCTTCTTCTCTGGCAAGTATCTCATTTTTACTTATTGTGTGACTCCTCCAGGGGACATGTGAACAAATGTCTATTCACTACAGATAGGGCACAGATAACCAATCACAGATAACTCAAGAAAGCTGCATCCTCCAGAGTTCTCTTTAGCTTGGTTTGTTTGGTAATCTATCCCCATCAATCATTACCATGTATATAAGTTTAGACATGATCCTTATGAGTCTTGTAACTTCCAGGAAGTCTCTAAGCCTTTTAATTTTCATTGACTTCCTCAACATTTTATGTTACACTACTTCCCTAGTCTTACTGGTCTTCCTCTTGCCTCCAAGAGGGAATGTTTCAAAGGAGGAATGTTTCAATTTAGAGAATAGCCGCACAACAACCTTGTAAAACTACTCTTGGTAAATGTTTTGTCCATAACTCCTTTTCTACTTTTCCTGTAAAATATTTGAATGAGCAGCCATGGCCTCTAACTACTTGTTAATCTACCCCTAGGATAAAAGCTTCAACCTCGACATGTTCTTGTTTAGGAAAGATCAAGTCTGCCGAAAAAAATCCACAGTTATCTGATCAGCACCCAAAGATAAGACTGGTGTCTTAATCTCTATGTATGGATGACTGCCTAGCTTCAGGAAGTGTGCCAGCAAACCCCATTAAGTTCCATATTGGCTTTATACATTCTTTCTCTGTGTGAATGTCCATTTACCTTATTAACTCAATTTGAGAGGTTTCCCCCTTCTCAATCCATGTTCCTACATTACATCAACAAGTCAACCTTTATATATTAAACTTAAGTTCAGTGTCACACTGACCATAGCAATGATAAGAATTTATTATTAGTTAAAATCTCTTTTTGGAGCTGGGGAGATTATTCAGTGCTTAAGACACTTACTGCTCATGCAGAGGACTCAGATGGCATTCCAGCACCCACATCAAGCAGCTCACACCTGGCTGAAACTACAGTTCTAGGCGCCCTTGATGTCCTTTTCTGGCCTTCACCCATCCTCACATTGCACACACAAACAAGCAGGCACACACACACACACACACACACACACACACACACACACACACACATAAATTTAAATAATTGCTTTAAAATCCAGGGTTGGAAATAATTGAAAATGTTGAAGAAATTCTTCTTATATTATGACTTTCAAATTTGACCTTTTTAGCCTTTATCTCCTGGAAAACCGGCAAGCTGTTTGAATGTTCCAGGAAAATACTGGATTCACAAAGTGATGGGATCTGGCTAAAGATAACAATAAGAAAAGAAAATGTCCCTGATCATGAGTCAACTCTTTAAGTAATGACATTGTTTTAAAATGGCTATTTTAGATTGTTACATAGTAAATATTTAAAAAAATCAACCTTTGTTTGATTGACTAATGATAGCTATGCTTCTCTAGTAAAAGTAGGAAGCACTATTACTATTATTCTATTCCAATTATGGTGTCTAAACTTACAACACTATGTTAGAAAATTGCCAGGAAGTCAATACTTTTAACTGTAATACTATAAGTGTATCCAATTTTGAGATTAAATTATTTATTGATGAATCTGTCTGTATTTTATCGTATCTTTTATCTGTCATCTATATATGTAGTTATTTATCTATGCGCCTGTGATCTATTATCTATCTGCCACCTGTCTATATTTGTATCTATCATAACTATCATCTATCTACACATGTTTTCATTCTTAAGGTCTTTTGTTCTTAGTTATCTAAGATATTATTAACACTACATTGATTATAAAAAGCCTAAGTAGTACCCACATGTTGTAGAAGCTTGATGCATTCTTTTACCAAGGGGAAAAAGTATATATTTGTGTGTGCATTCATATGCATATACACATGTGTCTACAGACTAGTAGAAGGCAGAGGTCAATGTCATTCATCTTCTTCAATCACTCTATGTCTTTCTTCCTCCCTCCCTCCCTCCCTCTCTCTTTCTTTCTTTCTTTCTTTTCTTTCATCCTTTCTTTCTTAAGTAGGGTCTCTTATTGAACCTGGAGCTCACTAATCAGCTAGATTAATTGACCAACAAGACCCAGAGATCCTCCCCCGTCCATTTCTTCAGTGCTGTAATTACTGATGTACACTTTAGCATTAGGCTTTTTACATGGGTGCTGAGAATCAAATTCAGATTTTCACGTTTATGACAAGCACTTTACTAATTGAGTCATCGCCCTAGCCCCAAGTGTGTAAAGCTCTTGATAATTTTAAAACAGAAATTTCTTGTCTGCTGGTATTATTCTATAATGTAAGAACCATTAGTAACCTTAATGTGCTTAATTTAATCATCCTATATTTATCTTCCTTGTTACCTCATGACTTAATTGGCTTCTGTTGAGTGCAATGATCTGCTGGATATCAAGCAATTAGTCTGCATCTGTTGCACCTGCTGTGTCTGACCTCCAGGCATCCATACTTGAAGACAGATGCTCAAGCAGGGAAATGGACAGGGTGTTTCCTATAAACTGAGGCTACAGCCAAAGTAAACTCAGGTAGTGTATGTTTTCAAATTACTAATTAGTATGAGTTTATGATAATTTTCACAGCAGAAGCTCCCTCACTTTCATTGCTTCCATAATCATGCCTACCCTGATGCCCTGAAGAAATTACAGAGGACTACAGTTTTGTAACCACCATTCATAGAAAAGATAATTTGTGAAGGTACATCTCTAAAGAGGAAAAGATGTAGAACAATTGAGAAGGGAGATATGCTCTTCCTACCAAGTTTCAAAGATGAAGGATTGAATCAATGAAAAAAGCAGAGATGTCTAATATAAAAAGAAGCATCCCAAGGGGAAAACTCCATAGATTGCTGTGTTCTTGGTAGTCTGATGAGGAAGCAGAATGAAAACTACAATAATAGTGATCCCTAACTGCAAATAAGATGTTTAAGGAAAATGTTATTTTGTTCACAATTTTTATTTAAAATTTATAATTTGGTTGTATGTTATTTTAAAAGTATCTCATGTTGTAATTGTTTGACTGATAAATGTGGATTCTTGTTATAGTAATGCCTTGAATACATCCGTCCATGTACTTGTACTTTATTTACACTATCTCATGGACAGAGCTCAGTAGAAACTGACAGGATCAGACAGAGAAAAGTAAGGCTGTTACTTATGGAATTCATAACAGCCCTGGGTAGCACAAGAACATGAACCCACACCAACAAATCCAGAAGTCTTTGGTCCTCTATTCATTTTCTGTCAACATCATTGCAATATCCAGGTTCCATGGAAAAGCAGATATAGTGGTTAAATTTACACTTATTTTCATAAAGGAATAAATGGAAAAGTTATTGTAATGTAACACTTGCATGAAACCATAAGGGAGAAAAGTTGGGGTGAAGGAATATGAAGTTTCTTCTTAGAAGATGAAAGAATAAAGCAAAATCAACTCCAAAGCATTATACTTTAACTTCTTTTGTCAAAAAGTTTCTAGAGAAAAATCATACTCTACTAAATAAATAAACAAAGCTTGTTTCATCTACGAATGAAAATCTACCTCACTCAGCATTTTCCCACATGCATACTTCTATGTAAAACATCTCTATAAAATAATAATCCCTAGGCTAGGGAGGTAGCCTGGTGGGATATCATTTGCCAACATCAGTGTGGCCTTGGGTTCAACTCCAAGTACAGCAAAGAAAGATGATACACCACTATCTTATGCATAAATGTTTGAAAACAATAAATATTTCACTATGTCGTCAATTTTTATAATTTGCTAAAGTACTTAAAAACATGCAGGTAAGATTCAAAATAGGACCAATAAATCTATATTTTGCTTTAAAAATACTTTTATTAATTCTTTGAGACTTTCATAATACACAAAGTTTATTTTTAAAGATTTATTTATTTTTTTTTATTTTTCTTGTTTTGTTTTTCAAGATGGGGTTTATCTTTGTATTCCTGAGTGTCCTAGAACTTGCTCTGTAGACCAGGCTGGATTCAATTTCAAAGATCTGCCTTTTTCTCTCACTGAATGCTACTACACCATGCTTTAAAGATTTATTTTTATTTATGAGTGTATGTATGTCTGTGGGAGTGAATCTATGTGTATGCAGGTTTCCATGGAGGACAAAACAGAGTATAAATTATCTTGGTGCTAGAGTTACAAGTAGTTTGGAGCCACCCAGCATGAGTGCTGGGAACTGAATCTCATCTTCTGGAAAGTATAAAGTGTTCTTAGCTGCTGAGCTGTGGGTCCTACCGTCCCAGCCCCAAGAGGACATTGCAGGCTGGTGATCTCAGGATGCAAGGAGTTGGACCGAGGAGACTGTGTCTGAGGACAGCTCGATTATTGAATTAATGGACTAGCTTATATAGCTCTAGTCATGAGGAGAGAGAAAGACAAAAAAAAAAAAAATGAACGCAGCTAATTTGCATATGTAGACCATACTGAGGGCAGGCAAATGTTAATAACACATCAATTCAATTACCAAAGCAGGCAGGAGGAAATGTAGGGCAAGGGTACTATAATGGAGGCAGACACTTTCCAGGCTACCAGTGGGCAGACTGCTGGTCACATGATTTCTGAGAAACAGTTTTTCTGGCTTAACTGACTCTAACATGATGTGGCCTTTGTTTCTGTGGAGTTGAGTGAGCCCAGGCCTGATTTGAGTAGGGAGCATCCTACTGCTGCCTTGTTCTGAGAGCTGTCCAGGGTATGACCAACACTCTACCATCTCTCATCTGGCCGGGGGGGCCCACCCTGAGCCATCTTTCCATCCCCATACAATGTATTTTGATTACATTCTTCCCCCATCCGATTTTACCTGTCACTCCTCCTGCATTCTTTTCCATCTTTAACCCTCCTCCCAATTCCTCTCCTTTTTTTTTTTAATTTATTTTCAATAACTCATACAATCCAATTTGTGCCACCCATATATCATGTATACATGAGTATGGGGTCATTTAACTTTTAGTCTTTTAAAATTACTATTATAGATTGCCAAAGAGTATCCAGAATGTTCTACAGAAGTTGTGAATAACTAAACTCAATTTCAGAAATCAGCTCACATTTTTGTTGTTATTTCTGAGTCACTTTGTAGGAAAAGGTCAATGAAACATGATGATGTATGAAGAACCTCTCTCAGTGTTATATATGTTGTATTAAAGAAGACATTCAGCAGCATGATTGTGTGCAAACAACATAATTGCATGTGTGTAAAATATCGTCAATCCCAGAAGAGAAAGAAAAGGTAAGAGTTAGAAGTTATTCTACGTATTAGCTAATAGGCAATCTATTATAATTTAGATAGAAACCCTAATATTTAATATTTGGCATATGGCCCAAAATTTGCCTTGATGAGGTAATTGGAATGGTTAGCATGGTAATGCTGGTTTCTGAAGGTCCTGGCTGGTCTGACTAATTTATATTTTCTTTTCATATCAATTCTGGTAGTAAAATTATTTACCAGGATTAAGTCATCACTTAATTGTGCACTTTTTGTGTGTGTGTGTGTGTGTGTGTGTGTGTGTGATGTATGTTTGTGCACATTTGTGGGTGTGAATGCACATGTATGTGTGTCATTGCCAGGATGTAAAATAAGGTCAAAGGACCATCTCTGGTGTCAGTTCCTGCCTTTGCCCTTGTTTGAGACAGGGTCTCTTGCTCTTCACTGTTGTGTTCACAGGCTAGCTGTCCCAGGAGCTTCCATGGATTTTCTAGTTTGACCTCCTGACTCAAAGATAGACATACTGGGATTTGAGATGTGTGCAACCCAGCCTTACATGGATTCTGGTGATCTGAACTCTATTCCTTATGTTTTCTAGAATTTGATCCAATGAGATATTTCTCTTATTTTTGGCTCTTTCTGTTTTGAATTATTTTTCTTTTGTGTGTGTGGGGAAATGCACATATCATTTGTTATCTTTTTTCTGCATTCAAAATATAAACGCCTAATAATAATGATTATAAAGCCATTGGATTGTTACCAGTATGACTTCTATGTAGATTATTCCTTGATGAAATATTTTTGTTTATCATAGGAAAATATTTGGAGATTACTAGTTATCTAAGATGCTGAACATTTATAAAAATTGTATCACATTGAGTATGTACTTAGAAAGTATTTGGTACACACAGTTGTTTAGGGTTATTCTTAAAAGTAAATAATGGTGAAATTATGTTTCCCATATGTAAAATGTAGAAGAAAAATTCTGCTTGATGTAATACAAACTAATCATCTAAAAGAATCCTTTTTTCCTCACCATACCAATTGGGGATGTGCTCTGAGTTTAATTTACCCTCTTTAACTATAAGTTGTTCTCATTGGAATAATTTCCAATTCATGAACTTTTATAATTAACATTAATTGTATGAATAACCATTAGGTAGAAAATAATTATACCTTTTGCTAAAGTTTTAATGAAAACAGCAGGTGTATATAATTCACTGATACTGATTATATAGAAAGAAATTAGTAATGCCAATAGTAATAGATGTTCAAAAACATAATAATTTAATTAAGATGAATGGAATACAACCCATTCAATATTAAATCCATAGTGAGAGACATTGGAGTTCAGTCCAGTATGCTTTCTTAGCATGTACAGGGTTCTCGGTTCAATGTTCAGAATGATAAACAAAAAAAAAATTAGAGCTATACAGTAAAATAAGTATTGTGTTTATTTTTTAGGATAATTATTAACAAAAAAAAAATTAGAGCTATACAGTAAAATAAGTATTGTGTTTATTTTTTAGGATAATTATTTGTTAGGATCATGCCATATGTATTATTTGAGTAGGTAGTTAATCAAAATGAATATGTGTGCATTGTTTATAGACATTTACAAAGTTAACTATGTGCACAAATCATTTAGTAGGGAAAAGGTTAAAGGTGTAAAATGAATTAACTGATAATAGATTATTTATAGCAAGAAAGGGGTTAAGAGTAGAAAAAAACAGAAATATAAATGAAGACAGGCCAAAGGAAGAGGATAGCATGAAAAAGACCAGGATGATATTGGAGGTAATGTGGTGATATTGTGTTCCCAAATATATTGTGCACCCTAATAAACTTACCTGGGGTCAGAGAACAGAACAGCCACTAGACAGACATAGAGGCCAGAAAATGATGGCACTCACACCTTTAATCCTATCACTTGGGAGGCAGAGATCCATCTGGATCTCTGTGAGTTTACAGCCACACTGGAAACAACCAGGCATGGTGACTCATGCTTTTAATCCCAGGAAGTGAGCCTTTAATCCCAGGAAGTGATGGCAGAAAGCAGAAAGGTATATAAGGCATGAGGACCAGGAATTAGTGCTGTTTAAGTTTTTCGGGTTTTGAGCAGCAGTTCAGCTGAGATCCATTCTGAATGAGGACTCAGAGTCTTCCAGTCTGAGGAAACAAGATCAGCTGAGGAATTGGCAAGGTGAGGTGGCTGTGGCTTGTTCTGCTTCTCTGATCATCCAACATTCACCCCAATACCTGGTTCTAGGTTTGATTTTATTAATAAGACCTTTTAAGATTCCTGCTACAAGGTAAAAATAACATAATTAACATGTCTGCAATTATATACTAGATCTACTTATACACAAATCACACATATTATCACATTCCTTTTAGAGCACTATTAGTTATGGATATTTTTAGTTTTGAGCTTGACTAGGTCTAGAGGCAACTAAAATGCAATCCATTGTTTAGTTCTGTAAAGGATTTTGATGATTAGATGGAGAGGGAAGAGCTGGGAGTGGTGTCCCATGCCTGTAATTAGATGGAGGTGAATCACCGCAAATTCTAGGCCAGCCTGACCTACATAAATCATTCCAGGACAACTGGAGGTAAAGGAAGGAAGGAAGGAAGGAAGGAAGGAAGGAAGGAAGGAAGGGAGGGAAGGAGGGAGGGAGGGAGGGAGGGAGGAAGGAAGGAAGGGAAAGGAACAGAAAGGAATGAAATGAAAATAAGGCAAGAAAAGAAAGCTAGTAGCTCAAATCAGGGGAAGGAAGCTAGTAAGTAGCATCCTCTATGGTAATTTCTGGCTCAAGCTCCAACCATTAGTTTGTGCATTGGCTTCCCTGGATGATGGAAACTGTAAACAGATTTCTCTGATAAACTGTAAAAATGAAATAATTCATTTTGTGCCCCAAGTTGGTTCTAGTCATTCTTTTCTACAGCAACAAAAAGCAAAGTTGGACATTTAATTAAGTTGAACTGTTTATGTTATGAATATTGGTCATTTCAAATTCAGCCTTTGAAAACTACCCATTAATTTTGGAAGTTAATGTATTTATAGGATGGCTTGTTTTGTTTCTTTTGGGCAAGTTTTTTTCTTTAATTTCTTTAAATATCTGCAATATTATTTTTTGTCCGATGTACAGATAGCAAAGATTTCCTCCTTGGGTCAAGATGTATATTCTACATTCCAGCCCCCATGCTGCCTGCCCTTCATTTCACCAAAGCCATATCCAACATTTAGGCCTAACTGGACCTATATATCTAATGTTCTTACTCAACCCACTCTTTCCATATCAGACACAGAACTAATAAAAGTAGTCCACAAGCCCATATCTCATCACAAAATACCAACAATATGAACAATCAAGACAGGGCAGTGTCTCCATCATCCAAATCAATCAGTCCTATAGAAATATTCACCAGTGAGAATTACCCAAATGAACTGCAGGACATGGAATTTAAACTCACAGCATAAGCTTCATCAAATAATTCAAGAAGAGACAAAAAATATTTCAATGAACTTAAAGAGAGTGAAATTAAATAGAATAAATGCCTGAGAAATACCAAAAATACAAATATAAGGTTGAAGGAAGTGAAGAAAACAATCTAGGATTTGACAATAAAAGTCATAAAGTAATTTTAAAAAACTGAAGACTCGGGCTTAAATGAAGCTGAAAGTGAAAAACTCAGTAACAAAACTAAAATACTCAAAGAAGAGTCTGTCAAGTAGAATGAATCAGCAGAAGATAGAAAATCAGGACTCAAAAATAAAATAAAAGATCTAGATAAAATAGGCCAGCAACACAAAATAAAATAAAAACAAAAGCACAGGAGCAGCATATACAGGAAATATGGAACACCATGAAAAGATCAAACTTTGTAAATATAGTAGTATATGAGGGAGAAGAATCCATGGCATAGTCTGGATCTTCAGCAAGATCACAGAATAAAACATTTTTAAACTAGGAAAAGACATACAGAAACAAGAAGTGCATAAAACCTCAACTGGACAAGATCAAAAAAATGTAAGTCCCCATAACACAAGACATATAAAAAGTAAACATGTCAGTATAACAGTTGATTTCTTAATAAAAATGTTGAAAGCGAGAGTAGCCTGGAAGAATGCATTCCAGTCCTAAAAGTAAAATGAACAACCTACACTAAGTGCCCAGAAAAACTACCTGTCATTCTTGAACAAAGCAACAACAACAACAACAAAAAGCCTTTCTACTCCATGATATAAATGCCCTTAAAAATATTGTATCTAAGAGAATAGACCTAAAGAAAATACAAGAAGTAATGATTTTTATTGAAGACAAGAATGAACACAGCCAAGATTCTATAAAAAGAAAAATGAATCTCATGGTACTTTGGTAATTAGAGTTTTGTTGTATTTAATTAATCCTCTGTGTTCTTTTTACCTACATTTCATTAATTTCTTCTCTGATTTTATTACGCATTACCATCTGCTGATTTATATTTTGCTTTTTCATGTTTTATTAAGATCTTGAGGTCAGTCATTGAGTTATTTGAAATCTCATTTTCTAACAAATATTTATACCTCCAATTTTTCTGATTACAACTGATGGAAGTGGGAAAATCTAGGTTCTTCTCTTGAATTTCTAAGAATTATTAGTAAAAGAATTTAAGAACTAACACAAATAAGACTGAAGAATCATTTTATTAGAATTTAGAAGAAAAAAAAAAACTTAGGCCTTGCAAGCTGTCCATCTCAGCAGCACGCCAAAGAAGAAAGGAGAGGGAAGGAACAAAAGCTATGTGATGGCTGACATGGAGGTCAGACACATGGCAAAGGAGAAGACACATGGGGGGAGTAGGCAGCCTCTCAGAAAGAGTTAGGAAGCCCAAAATGTTGAGTAAGATCAAGGTGTCAGAAAAAAGCATGCTTAGAATAGAGATAGAAAGAAACATGAAAGTTGTGCTTTTCTAAGTAATCCATAAAGCCCGGCAGATTAATGAATTATTATCACTGTACTGGATAGGGTACTGCACTGGACCCAGGAATCTGGGGAAGGAAATGCAGTATCTCAATTAAAGGAAAAGTTATTCTGCCAATCTCTTTAGATGGCTTAAGCAGAGCTCACTTCCTGGGGGTGGTCCCTTGGACAACTCAATGTTAGTTCTTGTATTAGTTACTTTTCTGTTGCTGTGAGAAAACACCAGAGACAAAGAAATTTACAGAAGGAAAGTATATTTGGATCTATTTATTTGATTGCAATGGAATGAGAGTCCATCATCATAGGGAGACATGGCAACAAGTAAGTGGTAGGCATAACAGCAAGAACATAAATTTGAGGACTCATGATCTGAAACACTACAAGCAGGAAGTAGCAAGAGAGAACTTAAAATGCCACCTTTAAAGACTTGTCTCCAGTGACACATTTCCTTCAACAAGGCCACACCTCCTAAGCTTCCCCAAACAGCTCCATCAACTAGGTATCAAGCTTTCAAATGCCTAAGACTATGGGGATATTTCTCACTCAACCCACCACATTCCACTCCCTGGCCCCTATAGGCTCATGGCCACATCATGATGCAAAATACAATATTTCAACTTGAAAAGTGACTATAATCTTTCAGTCATGAAACTGTTTAAAAGTCCAAAGTCTTTTCTGAAATTCAAGGCAATCTCTTAATTGTAACCCCCTTTAAAATAAAAAAGCAAATTATATAGCTTCAAAGACAATGGTACAACATATACATTACCATTCCAAAACGAAGACGTGGGTGCTGTGGAATAATGCTTTTGTACACTAGTTTAATAAAATGCTGATTGGCCAGTAGCCAGGTAGGAAGTATAGGTGGGATAAGCAGACAAGGAGAATTCTGGGAAGAGGAAGGCTGAGTCAAAAGACGCTGCCAGCCACCACCATGAGAAGCAAGATGTAAAGATACTGGTAAGCCACAAGCTATATGTCAAAGTATAGATTTATAGAAATGGGTTAATTTAAGATGTAAGATCTAGCTAGGGCCATAAAGTTCATAATTAATTTAAGCCTCTGTGTGTTCATTTGGGTCTGAGTGGTTGCAGGACTGTGAGGACACAGGAGTCGGTTAGGCACAGGAAAACTTTTAGTTACATGTGGATTCCTAGGGAGGAAATCCTAGAACAAATCAACACCAAAACCCAGCAGGACAAACAATAAATTCTTTAGTTCAGTGTGTGATATCAAAGGGATCAGATGGTTCTGCCATTTCAGTTTATCTCCCTGCAATGTTATTTTTCCCCACTGAGCTGCTTCCACAACTCATATGCAGCTCTCCTTGGTAGATATCTAAGATTCTGGCATCTCCAACGTTTTGAAAGCTCCAACAAAACTCAGGCTTCACTTTGAGTTTCATACAATGATCTTTTGGGACCTCTTGCCATCTTCAGGTTTTCATGTGACTACGAAATGCTGTCCGGCCTCAGCAGCTTTCTGAAACCATAAAGGAAAATTCCATGACTCCTTAACTCTTATAACTTTTGTGGCTCTAAGGTGATCACCACATGAGTTTGGACCCTGGCCCCATTGAACCACATTTGCAGAAGCATTTTGTTGTTCTTTGTAAGGTCAAGAAAGTCCTTTTCTTTTCACATGTCTGAAGCTTAGAAGGGTCGGGTCTTTCCCTGGGGTTGCCCTTTCCTTCATTCCTCTGTAGATCAGGAAGCCTCTTTTTAATTGCACTAATCTTACCTCTTTCAGGACAAGCTTTGACAACATTCACTTTCCAATTACTCTTTGTGCCTTCAAACTGCAGATTTTCATTTCTTTCTGCTCCACTTGGTCTTTTTCATTGTGTACCTACATAGCGGTCATTAGCATGACCATGAATTTACAGCAGATAATCACTTAAACCTAGGGAAAGACATAAACATCCAAATCCAATAATATCAAAAGACATGTCTAGAAAGAAACCTATCCATGAAATTTGATAGTCAAGATGCCAAATATATAAAGCAAAGAAACAATATTAAATGCTGTAATAGTCAAAAGCCAACTCACTTAGAGAGACAAGCACATTAGAATGACATTGGATCTCTCATCTCAGCCCTAAAATCCAGGAAAACTTGAAAGGATGTTTTTAAAATCCTGAGAATAAATAGCAGCCAGTCAAGATTGCTATATTCAGCAAAAATATTTCTTAAAATGGATGGAGCATTTACATACACATTCAAACTAAGATAATTCATGAAAACAAACACAGATTGAAAGAAAATATTTTAAGGAGAAAGAAAAAAGACAGTTTCATTCATGAAATCAGCAGAACCAATAAATTTCTTTAGAAGGGTACATGAATATATAAGAACTGGAAAGAAATCCATTATTCTAAATACAGTGAACTCCTAATACTACTTAAGAGGGAAGACAATAACTAACAAAGATCCAAGCAACCTCCAAGGTAGCATTAAGTCATAGAAAATAACAAATTTGCCAGGCGGTGGTGGTGCATGCCTTTAATCCCAGCACTCGGGAGGCAGAGGCAGGTGGATCTTTGTGAGTTCGAGGCCAGCCTGGTCTACAGAGCGAGATCCAGGAAAAGGCACAAAGCTACACAGAGAAACCCTGTCTCAAAAAACCAAAAAAAGAAAGAAAATAACAAATTCATGTCAATAATAACCTTAATTGTGAATTATTTCCATCCACTATATAACTGACCAATCTAAAAACAAGTTTTCATTTGTCTCCAATAGCCATAGCTCATTAGCAAATATGCACATAATCAAACAGTTGACAGTTAGGTGTCAATCTACAGAACATATGAATGGGAGGTAAAGGGGGGATGGAGTAGCTATTGGGTTATATAAAAGTAAATATTAAATTAAAGCAAGTTGAAAAAAATAAGGAAGACTACAAGATCCTAACATCTAAAGCAATCCAGCAGGTCAACAGACTATTCCATCTAAGAGACATAGAATACATGTTCATAAAGGCTCATGAAACCATCTCTAGAATTGATTAGCTACAAAGCAAGCTTGAGAATTAAAAAAATTCCTTGTATCTTATGAAATGATAATGGAATAAAAACTAGAAACAACAGTGCTGTAGAATGTCGTTCTGTACGCTGTGAATGTGTGTTGCTCTGATTGGTTGATAAAGTGTTTATTGTCAAGTAGCCAAGCAGCAAGTATAGGCAGGATAAGCAGACAAGTAGAATTCTGGGAAGAGGAAGAGCTTAGTCAGGAGTCACCAGACACACACAGAGAAGGCAAGATGACAAGGTAGAACTGAAAAAAAAGTACTAAGCAGCATGGCTAAACATAGATAAGAAATATGGGTTAATTTAAGTGTAAGAACTAGTCAGTAATAAGCCTGAGTTAGTGGCCCAGCAGTTATAATTAATATAAGCTTCTGAGTGATTATTTTATAAGCAGCTGAGGGACCATGGGCTGAGCAGGACTGGAGAGAAACTTCCAGCTACACAACAGCAAGAGATATCATAGGAATTCCACAAGTAAATGGATCTAGGCAATGCAAATCAGTATTTCAAATTTTCAAAAGCTAAAGATAGGATTACCTTGTGACCCATTTATAACCATTTCTTCATAGATATTCAAGAGACTCTCAGTTGTACCACAGAGACAATTTCAGATCTATTTTTACTGCTGTATTATTCACAATAACTAGGAAATAGAAGCAGCCGAGATGTCCATCATCTATCAATGGACGAATGACTAATGAAAATGTGCTATGTAACCACAATAGAGTTTATGCAGCCATGACATTTGCTCTTTGTGCATGAAATGGAAATGATGTGAAGTGAAATAAGCTACCTTCACAGATAATTCAGCTTCTAAATTCTTTTTCTTTCCTTCCTTCCATCTTTCCTTCCTTCCTTATTTCTTTTCTTTTTTCCTTTCTTCCTTCTTTCCTTTTACATCCAAGCTACAGCTTCCCTTCTTTTTCTCTTTCCAGTCCTCTGCCCTAAATACCTCTCTGTACTCACACTCCTTCCCCAAAGCACTCCTCTATTTCTGTTCAGGAAAGGGTAATCCCCCCAGGTATATCAACAAAACATACATCTCAAGTTGCAGTAAGACTAAACTCCTTCCCATGTATTAAAGGTGGACAAAGAGACCCAGTTTGAGTAGAGTGAGGTAACCCAGACCCAGAAAGACAACATCATATGTACTCACTCATAAATGGATATTTGCTCTAAAATAAAGGACAACTATGCTACAATCAACAGTCCCAGAGAGACTAGGTAACAAGGAGTGTTCAAATAAGGAGGGGGTGCCCAGATCTCCCTGAAAGGGAAAATAGAAGATATTTCATGAGTTGACTGCAGGTGGATGGTGATGGGAACCTGAGGGATCAGGTTTGAGGAGGAGAGAGGGAGAGAGTACTGAAAAAGATTACTGGAAAGGGGAATGTAACATTTCATGGTCAGGTAGAAACCTGGCACAAAGAAATCTTCCAGGAATCTACAAGAAAGACCCCAGCTAACACTCCTAGCAATAGCTGATAAGTACTCTGAACTGACCATCTCCTGTAAACAGGCAAGACTTCCAGTGGAGGGATTCAGACATCAATCCAGCCACAAAGCCCTGGACCTCCAGGCTATCCTGCCTAAAGGATGTGCTGGGGTAAGAGTGGCACAGAGATTGTGGGATTGGCCAACCAATGGCTGGTATAGCTAGTTTCTATCTTCTTAACATCTTTGTAAGTAAGTATGTGGAGGGATATACATCCTGACACTAGGACAGAGACCATGGGAGGACAAGAAGAAGCATTAAGGGAGGTGGGAGGATAATGGAAGACTAATGACATTTTTTCTCATTTTACAAAATTGTCTAACTTTCATCCTGACAATATTCTGTTACTTATCTATGTTGTCCCTTTGTTTTGGATATTTACATTGCAACTTGTTTTTTTCACTCTTTGAAATCATGCTGTGATAAGCATTACTGCATACATTTTCTTCAAATATGTGACTTCTTATGTTGTGAAAAGTAAATGAAACAAAAATACGTGAATACTATATTTTTGTCTTGGTTTTGGCTATACATACATTATTAGTAATATATTTGTGTATATATAAATATAAAGGTAAATTATTTTCAGTATACTTTTATTTTGTGTCTATTTAATTTTTAGTAAAGAGACCCATTTGTCTGTGTGTTTACTGTAGACAGTTTGACATTTTCAATTTTAAAAAAGTTATTTTAATCACATGGTTTTTAATTTATGTGTTTCTCTCTCTTTGTATGTGTGTGTGTGTGTGTGTGTGTGTGTGTGTGTGTGTGCCTATAATCACTAAGCATCTTGTCAACACCCATTTCTTATTCTTAAATATTTACTTTCAAATATTTTATTTATTTAAGTCAATATTATTAAAACTTTCCCCTGGGATTTGTTCTTGTGCACACTTACTCCAATATATGACTTACATTTTAGTCTAATTAATGATGTAGAGTAAGTGCTTCACCAAACACTTCATAACCTAGCAAAGAAGATTACAGAATAAGATTTCAGAAAGTTGGGGTTCCAGGTCCATCATGACCTTTGAATAGTCCTAAAGGGAGGAGTGAGGCTTAAGAAATAATAGATATGAAAAAATAGAGACATAGACGACATAAAAGAAAAAGACAGAGACACAGAATAGCATCGGTAGGGCTCTGAGTCAATACCACAGTCTCCCCAAGTTTATTCCTCATGGGCTTTTTATACACCAGCAAAGGGAAAGGCAAAAGACCTCCCCCTCTCAAGGATGCAGTGGTTCAAAGTACAAACAAGTGAAAACACCTCCTTAATTCTCAAAACATCTAGTAGCCATGCCTTATGGCAAAAAATGGTGTAATTAGCCTTGAATTATAAAACACCTGGCAACCATACCTTTGGCCAAAATATCCTATTATGCAGCCTTGCTAGGCAAATCAAGTTGGACTCTCTGACTTTGAATCAAAATAAGGCTACACTATGGAGTCTCTGTGGGCCCCCACATTGGGGGATGCAAACAGCTGTCTCAGTTGGCAAAAGTGTTTGCTCTGTAAGTATGAGAGGCTGAGTTAGAATCCACAGCATCCATGTAAACAGTTGGGCATGATTACTTTAGTTCCCAGCACAAAGGTGCTGAGATTAGTGTATCCTGGGAAATCACTGGCCAGTCAACCTAGCTACAGTGTTTAGCTTCCAGTTAAGTGAGAGACACTGTCACAACACAGTCACATAGACAGGGATAGAGAGAAATATCTTACATCATAGACCTACCACTGCATGCACATGCACAGGTGTAGAAACCTACACACTCAAGTGAATATACTATAAACACATGCAATATAACACACACACACACACACATGATTTGGATTGAGCTTTGGGCCATTAAGAAGAAAGATCTATGACAAAATACAGACTTTAATGCAAAAAGAATGAAGACAGACAATAGAATACCTTAAGCCTTCCTATTGTGGATGGAAAATTCTGTTATATATATTTTATATATATAATACATTTTAGGTCAGGTGGTTTCTGAGAAGTATAAGTTAGGGTGGAATAAGAATACCATTTTTTTTTTTTTTGGTTTTTCGAGACAGGGTTTCTCTGTGTAGCTTTGCACCTTTCCTGGGACTCACTTGGCAGCCCAGGCTGGCCTCAAACTCACAGAGATCCACCTGCCTCTGCCTCCCGAGTGCTGGGATTAAAGGCGTGCACCACCACCGCCCGACGAAATAAGAATACCAAAGCCTACCATATAGGAATTTGTATTCTAGTCAAGTAGTTGCTTTTGCAAAAGTAAAAGTAATTATACTAGAGTTGAGTAAAAGTAGTCCTGTTCTAGCTTCATGGGCTTCTGCAAAGGGAAGAATCCAATGGAGCATAATAAAAGTAAATGACCTAACTAAAGCATGATGACAGAACTTAATATGACATGATTCTCAATAATGTAGGACCTTCAGCATGGAAGCTAACATACACCAGACATTGGAAGAAACACTCTTTTGAAAGAAATTCTTTGAGAATTTCATATATGTGTATGATAAAATGTGGTCATATTCATATCTCCCTTTTTTTCCACCAAATTTCCCCAGGAATCCCTCCATATTTCCACCTCCCAACTTCATGTCTTTAATTTGTTTTCCTCAAATAACTCAATAAGTTCTTTTAGTGTTGCCTATATGTGCATAGTTGTGGGGCCATCACCCAGAGCATGGACAACCTACCAGTGCCCATACTCCCAGAAAAGAATGGTTTTCCCTCTCCCAACAGCTATTAACTTCCAATAGTACTATAGCCAGAAGGTTTCTCCAGCCGCATTCTGCCCTGTGGTCCTACCCGACCCTGTGGTCCTGCAGACACTTAGAAAATAATCACTCAGAGGCTTAATATTAATTATCAACTGTTGTGGGATGTCTTTCTGTATGCTGTGAATATGTGTTGCTATGAGTGGTTAATAAAGAAGCTGCTCTGGCCTATGGCAAGTCAGGTTATAGCCAGGCAGGAAATCCAAGAGACAGACAGGAAGAGAAAGGAGAAGTCTGGAGAGATGCCAGCCTGCCGCCCAAGGAACAACATGCCAGCAGACTGGTAAAGCAATGGAAGACATGGCGGCACATAGATTAATAGTTATGGGTTGAATAAAGTTACAAGAGTTAGCTAGCAAGAGGCCCACACAATTTGTAAATAATATTAAGCCTCTGAATGATTATTTTATAAGTGGCTGTGGGACTTCAGGGCCAGGCAGCACTGGAGAAACCTTCCAGCTACATTCAACGGTATGACCTAAGGCAGGATTTTTGTCAGCTAGCTCTTTCATCTTAAATTAATCCATTTCTATTAATCTATGTTTTGCCACATGGCCAGTGGTGTTACCAATCTGTTAGCATCTTGCTTCTCCTTTGGTGGTGGCTGGCTCTCTCCTCTCCTTTCTTCTCTGTGTATATCTGCTTAGATTTCCTACCTGCCTCTAAGCTGCCTTGCCATAGAACAGTGCAGCTTTTTTTATCAACCAATCAGAGCAACACATATTCATAGCATAAAGAAAGACATCCCACAGCACAGTGCCTCAGTTATTGTCATGAGAGTGGGGCCATAGAGTACTCTAGATAAGAGATGAGGATTTTTAGACTTCATTCTGCAAACTTTTGATGTTGAATTGTATTGATAATACTTTACTTAGAAATGAAGATACTTCCTTATTAACTTAAAACATGACATTTTTTAGTGAAAATTTTAAATCATGCATCACATTTTCTTAAGTATTGCAATATTATATAATTCTGCTTTTTATTTTATTTTATTTTATTTTATTTTTGGTTTTTCGAGACAGGGTTTCTCTGTGTAGCTTTGCGCCTTTTCCTGGAACTCACTTGGTAGCCCAGACTGGCCTCGAACTCACAGAGATCCGCCTGCCTCTGCCTCCCAAGTGCTGGGATTAAAGGTGTGGGCCACCACGGCCCGCCTAATTCTGCTTTTTATTCTGTATCTTTGTTGACTTGAAAAGTCTCCTATTAGCAAATGAACAAATTAAAAAATAAAAAAAAAATATTCTAGCTTAATGCAATGGAAAGATAATGCCTTCAAGGACGGATACACACATTTTACTTCATGATCTGATAGCAATTGTATTTGT
Organism: Peromyscus eremicus; assembly: GCF_949786415.1. Classification (NCBI taxonomy): domain Eukaryota; kingdom Metazoa; phylum Chordata; class Mammalia; order Rodentia; family Cricetidae; genus Peromyscus; species Peromyscus eremicus. The sequence goes on along the minus strand of NC_081431.1, from coordinate 76,413,161 downwards.
GACCTCTATAATATTATTAGTCTTAATTATTTTTAACCTATTCTTCATAATATATATATATATATATATATATATATATATATATATATATATATAATATCCAACTCCTGGGGCTGTTTTGAAACTAATTTAAAATATAATGAATATAATGAAAGGAATAGTAACAGAAATTTATGCATCATTGTACTAAGGAAGACAATTTTCAAAAGTAGTCACTTAGTCAATTATGAGTCAATTTTTCAATTTGTACATTCATGGTCATTTTCTTCTCACACAGTTGATTTAATTAATTGTGAAATAGATTCTATTGAATTCCTAATTATGTTACATATCTCATGATTCAATTGTAGATTTATTTTTTAATATTTTATGAACAATTTATGCTTTGGAAACAATTACATAGAATTTTGTAGAATGAAACTGTTAAGTCCAAAATATCCCTTCAAATGAACCTATTAATATTACACAGAGAAGTTTAGAATAGGTGTTCTCATATTATTTTATATATAAACATAAATTGTGATAGGTTTTATACAAATATATCATTACTTTTATCATTATACATAGGTGTGAAAATAAGCTGTATAGGCTATAAATGACTAAAATAATATTTATTATAAAACATCAGCATTTAAGTTTCAGTTTTAATCATTGCTGTGGGATGGTCTGTATGTTAAATTGCTCTGATTGGTCAATAAATAAAACACTGATTGGCCAGTGGCCAGGGAGGAAGTAGGCAGGACAAGGAGAGAGGAGAAATCTGGGAAGTGGAAGGCTGAGTGAGAAAGTCACTGCCAGCTGCCACCATAACAAGCAACGTGTAAAGATGCTGGTAAGCCACGAGCGACGTGGCAAGGTATAGATTTATAAAAATGGATTAATTTAAGCTATAAGAACAGTTAACAAGAAGCCTGCCACGACTATACCGTTTGTAAGCAATATAAGTCTCTGTGTTTACTTGGTTGGGTCTGAGTGGCTGTGGGACTGGCGGGTGAGAGATTTGTCCTGACTGTGGGCCAGGCAGGAAAACTCAAGCTACAAATCATTGTGGTTGTTATTTTGATATTTAATTTGTTAGTTGTAACCATACCAACTTAGTAAGTTATATCTAATTCAAATACATCTAATTTCTTTTATCACTTTATAAAGAAATATTTTACTGCTTAATTTTTCATGTTTGAGATTTATCTATAAGTATTTGCAGAATTTCATTTTTGTGTTAACGCTCTTGTAGAAATGTACTATAGCAGAGTATCTACTTTATTATTTAAAGGTACTTGAAGTATTTCCTGAATGGGACTATAATAAGTATTTAGAAGGTCATTAATATTTATTTATTTTGTTGTATTTTTAGATATGAATCAGATAGGCTATAGATTATTGTATGACACTGCTTCATAATATATAGAAAAAACTTTCTGAAATAATTGTATCCTAATAGGTTTTAGCAAGCTTAGAGGACACTGGAAGGGGCCTGTCCCTCTATCATAGAAAGCAATGTATAAAACCAAAGTCAAGAATAGCAATACTCTATTTGATGGCCAGCAGAATGGTTCCTGAGGCATATCTCTGGCTTGGGGAAGAGATGTAACATCTTGAGCAGTACTATATAGTATTGATAACTATATAAACCTGAATTAAGGAACCGTAGAATTTATAAAATTATACAAGAGAATGAGAAAAAAAAAAAAAAACCATCACATACCTTTGTCCCTTCCTGTCAATTTCCCAAAAAGGACAATGTCCCATAGGAGAGACTATTTGTTCTGGAGACTCTAGGCACTGTGGAAGTCTGTCTAGGATGCAGGTCTGGCATAAGATTCTGGCCGTCACTTTAGCCCACTCCTTGAACCTATACTCTCCCTTGATCAGTTACAAACTCTGTTGTTTACACTGCTTGTCTTACATGAATTCTTTCGATGAAGAGAAGCCAGAGGAGCCAAGTGAGTCCAGATTGAGTTTCTAAGGGATGCTGTACAAATTTATATTCAACAGTAATATGTGCAAATCTTTGTCAGACCTTGTTAGTGTGTCAACTTAGCTTGATATGCCAATGTACTTACATAGAAAACACATTCTTTATTTGTACTTACCTTATAATATATAGTTAGCTTTTATTGTCAACTTGTCACAGCTTAGGATCCTTAAATGTGTAAGAGTGGAAAAACTGAGCTGAGCCCATGAAAGTAAATAAGTGAGCATGCAGGTGTTTCTTTCTCTCCACTGTGCATGCCATGTGACTAGCTATTTGAAGTTCCTGCCTTGGTTTCCTCACAATGAAGAACTATAACCCAGAACTACCAGTTGAAACAAGCTCTTCTTCCCCTACATTGCTTTATGTAAGGGTGTTTTATAACAGAAGCAGAAATTAAACTAGAGCAAAATAATGATAAGTATTGAATCATCTGTATACGATTCATTTTAATATCTTCTATGAAATGATGAATTTAAACCTCCCCCATATTAGTCAGCATTCTCTAGAGTAACAGAATTTATAGAATGAATCTATCTATCTATCTATCTATCTATCTATCTATCTATCTATGTATCTATCTGTCTATCTATATATCTACGTATCATCTATCTGTGTGTGTGTGTGTGTGTGTGTGTGTGTGTGTGTGTGTGAGCTCACGCGTGCATCTATGGGATTGGTATTTATTAGAATGACCTACAGGCTGTGGTTCAGCTGATGTACCAATGGTTGGTTGGCTATGTATAGGAAGTCCATACTACAGAATCTAGTAGGTGTTCAGTCCATGAAGCTGAATGTCTCATCTGTTCTTCAGTATAAGCTGGAATCCTGAAGAAGTAGATGCTAATGCCAGTGAAAGAATGGACTTCTTAGCAATGTAAGAGCAAGCAGGCAAAAACCACAAGCTTCCTTCTTCCATATTCTTTTATAGGCTTCCAGTAGCAAGCATGGTCTGGATTATATCTAGATTAAAGATCTGGATTAAAAGTATGTCTTCTTACCTCAAAGTCCCAGATTAGAAACAGATCATCTCACTTCGAATTAAGCAGAATTCCTCCCAGTTGTGCCCTCAATTTGGAGGTTTTAGGTAATTCCAGATGTAGTCAAGTTGATAATCAAGAATAGCCATCATATTCCCTTTATTAGCTTGTCTTTTTTGGTAATTCGAAATCAACTTTATATGTTAGAGACAAGACAGTCTTGTCATTCATTTGAGGAGAAATGCATTCATCTTTAACAAATTTCAGTTTCAGCATAGTCCACTTTACCATCTAACTTAATAAGGTCCTATCTTATTTAAAACAAAGAAAATATTCACCTACTGCCAGTTTTGTTGTATAAGCAATATGGCTTTGTCTTTTATTTTGTAATTTAGAATCATGAGTCCCACAGGTGAGAAACTGAAATGAAGGTGTCATCACCAGCCTTCTAGAGACAGAAAACAGTAAGAAAATGCTATGGATGACCAGAAAATAGCATATTAGATAACTTCTATAGAATCTGAAAATGTCTAGAAAGAAAACAGTCATAAAACTGATTCAAGAAAAAGTTGAAATTTAAGTAAACTTTCATAATTCAAATAGTTGTTTGTTATTTTAAACCATCCCACAGAAAGCTCAGACCCAGATAACTTCCACTGGTGAGTTCCATGAAAAATTTATAGAAGAATTAGATTATTTGATGAAGCCAGCAACACTGTGATATTGCTATAAATAAATACATCACACGGAAAATATGTGAGAACATAGGACTCTTTCTAAGATTTTGATACATGGTTAGAGACAACTCAGTTGGTAAAGGGCTTGCTACAGAAGCATGAAGGCGAGGGTTCTGGTCCCTATCACCCACATAAGTTTCAGTGCCTGTTTGTAATCCTAGCACTGGGGAGACAGAGAGAGGCGGATCTAGGACTCTGTCAACAAGCCAGGATAGCTAAATTGAGCTTTAGATTCAAGGAGAGACCCTGTGTCAAAAAATAGGGCATAGAGCAATAGAAGATGACAGTAGATGATAAGCTCTGCGTGTGCACACAGGTATGAAAACTGCATATACATTGATAAATCACACATCCAAAAAGTCACAAACACATATAAATAAAAACTAAATAATTAAAAATTGAAAAGAAATAATATTACCATAGTCAGTTGTGATGACAAATCTGTAGTGTTCGTACTTAGGAGACTAAAACAGAGGAATGTAGAATTCAAGGCCAGCCTTGGTTCTGTGGCAAGAGTCACATTTTTTCAAAACAGAGGAAAGAATGAGAAAAAGGGAATGACACAGTAGGATAAAGAAAAGAAGAAAATGGGGAGAGAGGGAAGAAAGAAAGAAGGGAGGAAGGGATGGAGGAATGGAGGGAGGGAGGGATAAAACAAGTAATAAAACTCCAATAAACTGTTCTAAGCAACCAACACATGAATAGATCTCACACTATGAAAATCAATCAAGCAATAAGACAACAAAAGGATAAAGACAGAAATCACAGCATTATCTCCAAAGAAGCAGAGAAAACATGATAAAACCTAGATTGTTTCTATAACAGAACTGCTAACACACAAAAATTGACAACTCTTCAAGGTGATAAATGTCATCCATCCAAAGCTCACACAAAGGTCATACTTAGTTTTGAATTCTGAACATTTTCCCTGAATATCAAGCAGGATAAGGACATGCACTCCTGCTGACATCATGCTTTAGGTTTTAGTCAGGACCATTAGAGAAGAATTTTTATAAATTCTCTCTAAGAGAAAGTAGTAAAACTCGTGGGGCTGAAGAGATTGTTCAGTGGTTAAGAGTACTTGCTGCCATGTATACAACTGCCTGCAGCCCCAGCTCCATGGCATCCGATGCCCCTTCTGATCTTTGTGAACACCAGCTCATGCCTGCACATACATGGACACATAAATAACTATTAAAGAAATAAACTACTTCCAGATGGCATGATCTTGTCTGTTAAAAAATGGCATGTACAGTAACATTTCCAAGACAGATGCTGGGTGAAGAGAGTGTCTGACTCCACAGTGGTTTCCCGCTTTAGAGACCACATCTTAGGTTGCTGGAAACCAGTTTTCCTGCAGTACTCAATGAGTTCTAAATGTTTGACAGCACCAGTGACAGAAGAGAGTACAGTTGAACAGATGACAGACAAGGAAGACCCAAACATGTGATGTGGGTTTTTGTACAGAGCCATTTTTTGTTTATTTTTAATTAGTCATTTATTTATGCATTTATTTACTTAATTATTTTGCAGAGCTGATGTTGAAATTTATAAAGAAAGGAAAAAAAGTCTAGAATAGAAAAACAGTCTTGTAAAAAAAGGAGAACAAAGTTGAATGTCCATATAAGACTAAACTAAAGAGTTGATGTGATATTGGCATAAGAATAGATCTGTTGATTACAAATTGAACTGTTGTGTCCAGAAACAAGACTTTATACCATTGTGCCCATTCAGGTCAACTGCTGTTATGACTGATGCTCCAATACAATCATTGAAGGAATAATATTCAGGAAAAATTGGTTTCTTATACTCCTAGGTACTACAAGCAGAAAGGTTCATAGATCTGTCAGGAAAACCCTATTTACCTGTCTAAATTCAAACCTTTGTTGGTTATCAGTAGGAAACATAAATTCTTTACTTTCTGTGTGCTTTATTTTTCACACATTTCTCATGATATATTATAAATGACAGATAGCATGATTATAATTTTCATTTTTATACCCTTATCAATTAATAATCATCACTAATTATTAATATGTAATTATTAATAATTGTTAAAATAATCTATAAGGAAGGGTGAGGGTTTGTTAGTACCCTACCCTGCTCCATGATGGCATGTTGACTAACCTAGTCTTGTGCAGCTCTTGTGCAGCTCTTGTGCAGCACATCAAAGCTACTGTGAGCTCATGAGTCTGATAGATAAGTCAGACACAGAAGACACAGTTCCACGGCACTCTACACCTTCCTCCAGCTGCCATGTTTTTTTTGTTTTTTGCTTTTTTTTTTCTTCTGTCCTCTCTTTAGCAATGTTTCCTGAGCCTTGGACAGTGAAATGGATGTCCTATCTAGGGCTGAGCATTCAACAGTCACTTATCCCGAGAATTTTAAGTAAGAGTCTATAGTAATGAATATATGGGCATAAACATAAATATTTAAAAGACAGTTTGATGGGCATAAGTTGCCCATGTAATAAGGCAGCATAATTTTAATTTATTAATATTTGAACATATAACCTGGTTTATTTTTCAGTAGGTTTCTGTAGATGAATTTTTAAATGGTCTTATTAAATAAAAATAAACCCGGAGCCAGGTGTTGGGGTGAATGCTGGAAGATCAAGAAAGCAGAACAAGCCACAGCTAACCTCACCTTGCCAGCTTCTCAGCCGGTCCTGTTTCCTCAAACTGGAAGTCTCTGAGTCCTCATCTGAATGGATCTCAGCTGAACTGCTGCTAAAAGCGTAAAAGCTTAAAAAGTCTCTAGTTCCTGGTCCTCACACCTGATATACCTTTCTGCCATCACTTCCTGTGATTAAAAACGTGTGTCTTTCCCAAACAAGATGTGAGATCTCAAGTGCTGGGATTAAAAGTGTGTGTCACCATGCCTTGCTGTTTCCAGTATGGCCTTGAATTCACAGAGATACAGATGAATCACTGCCTCCAGAATGCTAGGATTAAAGACATGTGCTACCATTGCCTAATCTCTATGTTTAATATAGTGGCTGTTCTGTTCTCTGACCCCCAGAGAAGTTTATTAGGGTGCACAATATTTCAACCACAGGTTTCCTACACCTTTGTAATATTTTCTTCATCTTATTTTCAGGTTGGCAGCTTCTAAGTTCATAAACACCAATTTACAGTGATACAGTGATCTGATAGTTTTTATCAGCGTGAAATATTATCTACTCTTATTTTGTCAGTAGTATTTCTAATCTGTGTTATTCTCTCTCCACAAATCAGTTTACTCAAAATCTCTATCTTCTAACATAGTTTAGTTATAATCATTATATTTTTTTATTGTTGTTTTGTTTTATTTTTTGTTTGTTTTTTGGGGTTTTTTTTGGAAAAATCTGTTTCCTAGATGCTGTTTGTTTCTTTTAAACTTTTTTTAAATATATTTTGTGTTACCTAATCTAGGTCTAGTGTTTCTACACCCTGTTTTTAATGTAATAACTTACATCAGTTAGCTCAAAATATTTATTTTATTACTATGTGAAATATGAACAATTGTCTTCCTTCGGTAGTTTCTTTACTTTAGAAAAACTAACTCTTCACTTAGTCCCAGGAGAAATGAAAATTACAGCTGCCTTATGCTTATGCTATCCAGTGGCACACATTTTTCCACTTTAAACCATTCACGGTGCTTCATCTCCACAGCAACAGAAATCACTTGCTGCATCAGACCTTCCCAAAGAGATGCCGGGTGAGGAGAGTATCTGACTTCACCATGGTGTGCCACTTTGGACCTTAGGTTGTTGGAAACCAGTTTTCCTGCAGTACTCGATGAGTTCTAAATGTATGACAACACCAGTGACAGATCAGAGTACAGTTTAACAGATGACAGACAAGAAGACCTGAACATGTGGTGTGGGTTCTTGTACACAACCATTCTTAAATACAGTGTTCTTCTCCACTCATTAGGAGTTATAAATGTATACCTGGCCCCTAACACATTCTTGTGGCATATTTTATTATCAACCTAACCATTTCCTGTTGTGTGATATTTTGATTGTGTTCTGATAAATAAGGCTTGCTTGGAGTCATAGGGCAGAGTTAACCACTAGCTGACCAAAATTAACCATAGAGGTTTTGGAAGACTGAGGATAGATAGGAGAGGAAGTAGTAAGATGGGGAGGAAAGGGATCAGATTCTCTGTTTTGAGGAAGGAACGGAGCAAGTAGGAAGGATTCGTAGCTTCTCTGTTTCTTTGATCTTTCAAGTTTTTACCCCAATATCTGACTCCTGAATTTTTATTGATAAAGAGTAATTAGAGTAATGCTTCAATTTCCTTGCTGTGGTAATTAATATTAATTAGAAACTTTACAGAATCTGGAGTCATTTAGGAAACAGACCTCTAGACATGGCCATGAGACCAGAAGTTAGCCTCTGATCATGATCATCAAGGATTTTCTGTTTTTAAAGTACATTTATTTATTTTATGTGTATGTATGTGCTCCTTACATACATTGTAAATATGTATGTGTTCCACATGTGTGCTGATACTGTAAAAGGACAGAAGCGGACATCAGGTCATTTGCAGCTGGATTTACAGCCATTTGTGAACCACCTTATGTGATTGCTGGGAAATGAATCTGGACTTCTGCAAGAGCAAAAAGTGCTAAATGTGCTAGGCCATCCTAGAAGACATTCTTGATTAGCATATTCAAAGTAGGTAGACTCACCCTTAAAGTAAGCAAGACAATTCCCTGGGCTCCTGTCCCAGACTGCATAAAAAGGAGAAAGCTGTCTGTCTGACCATAAGTGTTCATCTCTGTCTGCTGTGTATCAGTCAATCGCACTGGGATTCCCACACCATGACAGACCATGCACTCAAGCCTGGGTTAGGAATCCTTTAGACAAATCTCCATACCACAATATATTTCCCTTTCAACTGAATTCATTGCCTTGCACTGTGATTACTGGCTACTTTTGTGTCATGGTGGAAACCACTATTTTTCAAGAAACATCAATGGATATTTACTAATTAAATTATTTGTTAAATGTGCAACACTAAATAATTTGCTTCAAATGAGTTTCAAAAATGTCTGAAATTTAAACAAAGAACAAAGAAGGAAGTAGCAATGAATTTAGCTTTAAAAAAAAATCTTATAAACCAATATTCCTATTTTAACTAAGACCTCATGGGCTATAGATAAGGAATACACCACTAAGCTACACCTCAGCTTAAAGAATAATCTTATGTAAATATTTATTTATTTGTAATAAATATTTGATGTAGTTGTTATCTTATTTATTTCATGTGTATATGTGTGTGCCTGAGTATATATATATATATATATATATATATATATATATATATATATATATGGACCATGGAAGTCCAAAGACAGAGGAGGTTTTGAGCAATCATGCAGGTTCTGTGGACCAAACCAGAGTCCTCTGAAAGAATAGGAAGTACTCTTAGCCAATGAGCATCTCTCCAGTTCTTTAAGGAATAATCTTAGTAGCCTTAGTCAATTTAAGTTGTATGTTAGAGGTGTATTTTAACCATATTTTCTCATGTAACAATAAATGTAATATTTGAAGTACTGCTAACATTTATGATTCGAAATTTACTAAACAAACCATGTTCTTTTGTTGTATGTAAGTGAAATGTTAACCATTCACTGTAAATCGATAGGATTTGGAAGAAAGAATATTTTTAAAACAAATATGTAAATGTTTAAATATGTTCTTATTCCTTTTATTATATAAATATGAAAAGTCATTGCCTAGAATGAGTATAAAAGTAAATTATGGCAATGGATGTAAATTTTATAAATTTTAATTTTTAGACTTAGTAACTTTATTGCATATAAGTGTTCTGGCTACATGTATGTATGTTCACTATGTGCATGCCCTGTGTCCTTGCAGGTCAGGAGAAGGTGTCAGATGCTTGGAACTGGAGTTACAGATGACTGTGAGCCACCATGTTGGTGCTGGGATTCAAATCCATGTCTACTGCTAGAGTATCAAGTGTTCTCAACTGCTGAGACAATCTCCCAGCTCCAAGTTTTACAGAGTTTAAGGAGAAAAAAATCCAAATAGAAATTTTCCCTTTAAATAATGTCACATCATATTAATAATAAAAATACTAGAAAAATTAGTTAGCTTAAAATCACGTGTTATAATCGCATTAAGAAGAGTCAGTTCTAAAATGGGCATGATTTTCAAAAGATTAAATTATCTATCTTCTAGATCACCGTGTTCTGGGGGCAGGTGAATTTGTGTCAAATTTCCAATGAGCAAGACAACTTTTCTAATTAATGGGCTCACACCAGGAGTTAAACATTCAGTTAATGTAGTCTGCCATTAGTCAACAGATGTCAATACAAGTGGCCAAGTCATCATTCCTGGCTTGTTTGTGTGCCCTCCTCGGTATTGATGGACTGGAGTGGACTGAGCTTCTGAGTTATAGCATTCACTTTATAATCCATGGCTTTTGGCTCTAACACAGCAGGCTTCCTTGTCCAGTTGAAAGGCCTATTGTGACTTGCAAAACACACTAATGCTGTTGCTATCACAACAGGATAAAAATACTACTATTCAGTCAGGTATATATAAGCACATTCACGAGAAATACATGATATTCTTTTCTCCTTTGTTAATGTTTATTTCAAGATCATCCTTTATTGACAAATGTACTACATTTGGTCAAGAAGAAAATCATAACAATAATTTAAAGTATTCTTCACCATTGGAAATATTTTTGATTTTTTTCTGTATACTACTTTTAAAATATTTCAAATACACAGTTTCATACTCAGTAGTGTAGGATGAATAACAATAGCTTATTTTTAGATTATAGTGAAAATTGATTTAGATATTGAGGTAGGTATCTAGCATAAGATGTTTCATATATTATACTCTAAACCTATCTTATTTACTATGGTTAAACTTAATTATTAAAATCATAGTTGTTAACATTATCACTGTGTGTGTGTGTGTGTATGTGTGTGTGTGTGTGTGTGTGTGTGTGTGTGTGTGTGTGTGTGTGTGTGTGTTTCAACTGAGACTGAGTCCAGGACCTTAAACATGCAGAGCATGTGCTCTGTCAGTGAGGTACACTCTGATCCCAGAATTCTTCCTCTTTGTTTGAATTGAACATTTAGCAATTTCACCTTTATTCTGTGTGAAACTACATAATTGATGGCATTGGTGATTAAGTGAGGGAGCAAAACTTAATGCCTCAGAATCCAATTATGATTTTCTTTATCATTCCAGGTAAGGTTAATTCAGATGTCAGCTGCCTTTTATTTTAACCTGCAATCATAAGCTCATCCCACTCACTTATTAATGTCTGATTCCATTGTAGTCATGATAGAACTTGTGAACTTCTTTGCTAAATGAACTTAATCCTTTGCTATAGTACATCCAAGCCATGTCATATTTTCTATTCCTCTATGTAACATTTCATAGTCATAATTTGTCTAAAAGGTCCTTCTTCTAAAACAGTGGTCCTCAACCTTCCTAATGCTGTGACCCTTTAATACAATTCCTCATGCTGTGGTGACCACCAACAATAAAATTATTGTCATTGCTGCTTTGTAACTATAATTTTGCTGCTGTTATGAATTGTAGTGTAATTCTGTGATTTCCAATGGTCTTTGGCAAACCCTGTTGCCAAAGGGTTTGCTACTCATAGATTGAGAACTGCTGTTCTAGAACCATAATGTGATTTTAAAAGTAGGAAAGGTTAGAGACCACACAAGAGATTGAAATACACAACAAATTTCCTTTTCTTCTTTTTCCTCTTCTTCTTCCTCTTCCTCCTCCTCCTCCTCCTCCTCTTCCTCTTCTTCTTCTTAACACTGGGTATCCCCTTGTAATCCTGGTAGGTTTGGAACTCACCATGTACACTATGTTGGCTTCAAATTCACAAGAAATCTATCTGCCCCTGCCTCTGGAGTGCTGAGACTAAAGGTATGCCCCATTAAGTCTGGCAGAATCTTCCCAAAGTATTAGAAGGTAAAACCAACAGATTATTTTTCCTTAGATAATAATGTCTGGTATCTTACTCATCTTACACTAGAAAAAGAAGTCTATGGACCAAGCAGATTGATGCTGTGGGCTGGAATCCAATTTCACAAGAATACTGAGGGTCAACTGTGTGTGCTTCCTTCCTCTGTTAATTCTTAAAAGCAAGTAACTAAAAACAGTAAATTGGGGGCTGAAGAAATGACTCAGCAGTTAAGAGCATTGGCTGCAATTCCAGAGGACATAGGTTCTTATGGCATTTGTAACTTCAGCTTCAGGGGAGCTGATTTCCTCTTCTAGTATCTGTAGGTGCCAAGCATGTACACGAGGCACAGAGAAATATGGAGGCAGAATATCCATACACAAAACATGAGGAATAATAAAAATAAACCTTTAAAAAATCATAGTGGGTAAATCTCTAAGAATAACAGGTGTGTGGGGTTGGAGGACAGGGTTGGGAGTTAGCTGTTAAGAGAACTTTCTCTCCTTCCAGAGCACCTGAGTTCTCCTCCCAGTGCTTGTGCTGGGTGGTTCACATTTGACTGTAATTCCAGCTCCAAGGAATCCAATGTCATTTTCTGGCCTCCACAGGCACCCACATGCACCTAGCATTCATACACACAAATACACACACACACACACACACACACACACACACACACACACACACACCACTAAAATAAAACTAGCAAAAATAAGTCTGAGGGAAAACAATGTGGGTCAAAATATATGCATCAGAAAAGACTATGTGACTCAGAAGGACAAACATGGTATGTACTCACTCATAAGTGGATACTAGATATAAAGCAAAGGATAACCAGACTGCAACCCACAGTTCCAGGGAGGCTAGCTAATAAGAAGGACCCTGGGAAGGATACATGGAAAAAAAATAAGATGGCCTTTTGAGATTTATGAGGCTTTCCCTGGCTCTTGAAGTCCTCATGCATGAGAGTTAACTCTTACCATCAGGGATTATTGCTTACCCAGTTTTACGATGAGTGTAGCCACAATAATTTTATCACTGTTTTTGCATTTTCAAAGATACAGAAAAGAAAAATCTGTTTGAAAATATAAGAGAATAGATGAATGAAAAGAAAGATGCTAAGCAGAGCAAATATGTGAATGTGTTTCTCATTTTCATGCAGGAGAGTATCGGTAGCAAGAGAGGCACTAAGATTAGTGTATGAAACCAACAGCAGAGAAAAGACATGTACCACAGTAAGGGCTACAAATAAATGGCCAAGAAGCACAACATGTATGTGAGGGAGGTAGACTTATATAAATGGCCCTTGACTCTTAAAAGATCACAATTCTCAAGAGCTGGAGACAGCTCTTCTGTCTCTAGCCTTTCTAGCACTCTGGCCCACTTCCGTTCTCAGGACCGCCTCTCTCTTTCTTCGTATACTGTCTCTGTTTCCACCACTCTCTAAGGCAACAGTGGTAGAATTACCTGGGCAAATTCCTTGTTCAGGAACACAAGAACCAGGAAAGCATAGTAGATGGCCCTCAGATTCAAAGTTCTCTTATCATTGACCAGAGGCTTGAAAGGCCTGGGAGTCAAGGTCAGCTCTCTTAGGAGTCTAACTGCTATGGATTTGCCTCCCTCAATCCCTCCCTCCCTCTCTCTCCCTCCCCCTCTCTGTCTCTCTTCTCTCTGTCTCTGTCTGTCTGTCTCCATCTCTCACTTGCTCACTCTCTCTCTTTTGTACCCCTTCACCCCACTGAACAGTTAAGACTATCCCAAAAGATCTCAAAAGCTAAGGCCCTATATAGATTTCATGGCTTTTTCTTAGCTTTATCATGCTCCCTTATCTACAGGAATAAGAAATCTGTAGCGGCCGGGCGGTAGTGGCGCACGCCTTTAATCCCAGCACTCAGGAGGCAGAGCCAGGCGGATCTCTCTGAGTTCGAGGCCAGCCTGGACTACCAAGTGAGTCCCAGGAAAGGCACAAAGCTACACAGAGAAACCCTGTCTCGAAAAACCAAAAAAAAAAAAAAAAAAAAAAAGAAATCTGTAGCTAGGCAGCAGTGGAGCACTCCTTTAATCTTCAGGCCAGCCTGGTCTACAGAGCAAGATACAGGACAGGAACCAAAACTACACAGACAAACTCTGTCTCGAAAAACCGAAAAAAAAAAAAAAGAAAGAAAAAGAAATTTGTTATAATGGTGGCAGATTTTAAGTTATAGGAGGGCTTCATCTAATCACAATGTTTTCAAAATTAAAAATGATCAATCGTGAAAAATAGTGTATGACCTTCAATTAACAGAGTTATTTATGGGCTGACAGGATGGTTCCATGAGTGAAGGAAGTAGTCCCCAAGCCTGATGACCCGAGGTTGATTTTTAGAACCCACATATTGGAAGGAGAGAACTGATTCCTACAAATTGTCCTCTTACCTTCATACACGTGTTTCCTATACGACTTGGATAAACAAAATATTCTTTAAAAACTATTACAACTAGAGTTATCTTCTGAATGTGCTATGTTCATGATTTTTTGCACCTGGGCTAGTTTATAATAATAGATAAATTGATGAACATAATGTTCACACAAACCACACTCAATGCTCTCTATTCTAAGCACCTTGATCAGCTACTAGCTTCTGCATTAACTCACATTGTTTTTGTTTTTTTTTCTCATTAACTCAGTTAAAATAAACTTTATTTTTTATTATATGTATATGTTTATATGTGGTGTATTGTTTAGTTTTTTCTAGTACTGTGATAAAACACCATGACTAAAAGTAACTTGGGTAGGAAAGGGCTAATTTGTCTTATAGATCTTGATCTCAGCCCATCAGTGAGGGAAAGCAGTGCAGGAACGCAAGTGGGATAGGAATCTGGAGGCAGGAACTGCAGTAGAGACCACAAAGAACACTGCTTACAGGCTTGCTCTCCATGGCTCGGTCAGTTTGCCCTTCTTCTTCTTTTTTTTTTTTTGAGTTATGATTTAATTCCAACATTTTCTCCCTTTTTTTTCCTTCCAAACTCTCCTGTATATTTCTCCCTATTCTTGAAATTCATGAACTCTTATTTCACTAATTATTATTGTACACATATATGTCTATGCATATATATATATATATATATATATATATATATATTCCTAAATATAACCCATGGAGTTCATGTAATGGTACTTGTATTGCATTTTCAGTGGTGATATTTTGACACTGGACAACCAATTGGTTTGTTTTTCTGTAAGAAGAACTTCTCCCATTCCCAGCTTTACTCAGTTGCCTGTAAGTTCTTTGTGTAGGGTTGAGACTTCGTATGTATTTCCACATCAAGAGTAGTATGTTCATCGGTGCCATCCTTATTCAGTTTGGCTCTTAAAATCTTTTGTGCTCTCTTTTGCAATATTCTCTGAGCATTAGGTGTGGGAGTATTTTGTAGATATAGTAGATATACCGCTGAGATTGGGCTCAACAGTTGGACTTTGGTATGTTGTGGTTTTCTACAGTGGTCTCTGTCAGTTGCAAAGAGAAGTTTCTTAGTTAGGAATAAGGACTACCATTATCTGGGCCACCTGTCCAGGGATAGCACTGCTCACTATGGTGGGATGCTTCTGCCTTTGTCAATCATTAATCAAGGATATGCCATACAGACTTGCCTATAGACCAATCTGCGGGAGTCATTTTCTCAACTGAAGTTCCCTCTTCTTAGATGACCCTGGATTTTATCAAGTAGACAACAACAACAACCTAACTAACACAGTGAGCATGTGCTTTAGAAGAGGATGTTGGATCCCCTGGTGTTGGAGGTACAGGTATAGTGAGCCATCTAATGTGGTTGCTGGGAACTGAACTTATGTCCTCTGCAAGAGCAGTACCTATTCTAAATTTCACAGCCACGCTGCCAGCCCTTCATTAACTCATTTTGATGGGAATAGCCATGTCCACAAGACAAGATCATCACTATCTATAACATACTACCAGATCCCTGACAGACTTTTGCTCTCGTTTGGGGGTAAAATCTGCCTATTCAAGATTAGTCTCATAGCAAACTGTATATGTTGTTGAATTGCCAAGTTCAGATATTTTGTCAAGCCTAGATGTGTGAAAAGAAATCTCCCTTTACTTTAATAGCTTTTCTTCTCCTATAAGTAGTTTCATTCTAATATCAGCTCATCACGGGAAACTTCTAAAACAAGATGTCTGTTTTAAACTTGGTACTAAAATATCCAGGTCCTAATTGCTGTCCACAAATCATCATGTAGTTTATTGATGTGAGGCCCTTCAGGACAGATTGATAGCCAGTCACTGCTTTATGTTTCAGTGCATTGTGCTTTTATTAGTAAAAATCACTGTCGGAGATTGACATCCTAAAATGAGACTCATACATCTTAGATTGTAATCAGAAAAGAGTCAAGGATCCATCAAATTCCTGCTGCTCTAAGTTAGCAGATGCTGCAAAGTCAAGTGAAGACTCAGATGGAGAATTATTTTTCCGTGGATAAAGAGTGTTTAAAGTTGAAAAATAAAATATATATATATATTATCCATATGTTCCCAGAGATTTATATATATGGCGGTAAAAAATAAAATGGTCCTTTGAGTGGCTTTTCCCCAAGTGAGATAATTACTTTGCTACTTTTGAGGAATTTGAAAATAGATTTGTGTAATTGTGTATCCTATTTCTTAATAATGTATCTTTTTAATTATAAAATATAGCTAGTATCCCAAATTAATTACATATCTTATTTGATAATCTATGTATCATCTTTCTTTTACCATTAAATTATTTTCACTCTTTGAATAGCTGTCTCACTGCTATTTTTGGTGTAGAATATTAAGAATTTAGGGTGTTAAAATTTTCTCTACAAGTGCAGCCTAATTTTCTCTAGAAATACTTTTTTAAATCCTAGACAATGCAAATTTAAAAAATACACAAGACACTTTCATGACAAAGTTACTTCTCTTCTTGGGTTGGAGTTAGAACTAACAGAGTAACTATGAGGTGTCTTTCCACATGACATTAATTTTTGGTCTGGCACTCCTGTAAAATTGTCCCACAATCCTATCTTATGCTTGTGAAAATTGCTCTGCAAATGTCTAATTGTCTGTTCTAAAAATCTACTCCCTGGAGAAGAATGCCAAGTTCACAAATGGAGTCATATAAATAACAAGATAGTATGGCTGGGAGGAAGAGGGCCTGATACAGACTGAGCTTGGTGGACAGAGCATGGTGGCTCTCAGGGATCAGTAGCCAGAGGCATGTTCAACTAGGAGGAAAATTGGTATGGTCAGTAGTAAACAGTCTTTAATACACACATCCAACACAGAATGAGTATCTTGGAACCCATCAGACAGCTTTTATTTCCCCAAGCATCATACCAAATGTCGTGTTGGCTTAAGAAATTTTAGTTTAGTGTCTCACATTTGCCTTTTCATTGTGAAGTTGTCATGCTGCTTCTGAGCAAACTTAGGAGAAGTCTGCAGGAAATGCTGAAAAAAAGTTACATTATATTTTAATCGTCACCAAGTGTTATTAGAAAGGAGTATGCTCTCCCCTTTGAAAGGAGAGAATAGCATAGACATTTAACAAGATTTATCTATGCATAAAATAATGAAATCTGCTTTTTTGGATTAGGAAATGAAATAATTCAGCTGAATCCTGGCATGAAACATTTCCCTGTTGAATCCCCTTCTGTTTCAGGCTGAAAAAGGCAAAGAATTGGAAAAGGGTTGAAATATTTAATGCATGTTAAACTGTAAAGATAATATATTTTTAATAAGCTTCTGTCTGCCTGTCACTTCTTACAATGATAGTACTATATTGCTTTCATTTCCAAACAGGAGTGGAGTCAAGAACTGGTTGCATTCAATTTATCATATATGTATTTTTTAGTTTGCCATGCATGCTTTTATAGATACCCAATCCCCCAAGCATGAAAATGCCTCCAAGGGACAAAAAGAGAAGAAAAATACATTTGGGCCACTGAATAAGGTTCTAAAATCACATTTATCTTCAGAATAGTTACTAAATAATACTTGCCTTATGTTTCAGCAAAATATCTCTCTCAGAAATCTTGGACCCTAAACTCCAGTTATTTGAAAGGCTAGGCAAAGTCCTTGGGAAAAGTTGAGATCTTTACAGTTAGTTTACTTTGTCATATCAAATATTTGTTTCAATTCCACAGGCTGGGAGTTGGCTTGATGTGTAAAGCGAAAGCACACAAAGATGGGGACCCGAGTTTGGATTCCCACGGCCCAAGAAAAACCAGATGAGTAGAGCTCAGAGCTATGATCTTAGCACTCCTACAATTTGGTGGGAAGTAAAGACAGGAGATTCCATAGAGACTCCCAAGGCAGCTAGCCTGGATTATGCAGCAGCAAACAACAAAACCCTGCCTTAAAAAAAAATTGGAAGATGAGGACCAAGACCTGAGGTAGCACATGACTTCTATATTAGTGTCATAGCACTTACATACACACATACAACAACAAATCCAAAGAACTGAATTTCATCTTCCTTATTAATCACTTTCATATTCTCAAAGAGATGCATTAATTATTTCAAGTGTGTGTGTGTGTGTGTGTGTGTGTGTGTGTGTTTGTGTATTGTCAGAATTTATGTGCACCAGGCGTATGCAGGTGCATGCCAAAAGAAGGAATCAGATTCTTTAGAACTGGAGTTACAGAGTGTGTGAGACGCAGGATACTGGTTGAGAAATGAACTTGGGTCCTCGGTAAGAGCTATGAGCACTCTTAACTGCTGACCTGTCTCTCCAGCTCCTTTTTCAAAATCCTTATCAATAGATGTAAGTAATATACCATGAAGTAGAAATATATAAGCAAAAGGTCAGAAAATAGTGAAGAAATGGAATATCAAATCTGCTTTGAAATAGAAACTTGACGTTCATACAATATACTCAGGCTATAGAGATCTGCACATTTCTTCCCAGTGAATCACAATTTAGCCCTGGTATTTGAGAGGCTGAAACAAAAATAGAAACTGTGAGTTACATGAGTCACTGTTAAAAAAAAATCATAACAAACTTCGCATAGGAATAAGTATTTTCCTGACATTTAAATGATAGTTATTTTTTCCTCTATTTTGATCTCTTCATAAAGGACATTTAATAAAATCATAAGTGATATGCTTGTGACTACTTGACTAACTGGAATTAATTTTTTTTATGTGAATAGCCAACATTCAATGCACATCAGAGGAAAATTCTATAGTATAGCTATGGAGAAAATTTATTTTAGGTCAGATGAGAGGCTAGGGAAAGGTTCATTATGTAAGAATGCTTTCTCTATAATCATAAGGACCTGAGTTCAAATCCCCAGTATGTAAATAAAAAACTGCGCATGGCTGCTCATGCTTGTGATCCAAGTAGTCGGAACAGGAACAGGTGGATCCCTGAGCTTTCTGGCCACCACAACAGAATAACAAGCTTCCAGTTCAGTAAGAGGCCCTGTCTCAAGGTAATGAAGTACAGAGTAATAGAGGAGTATCTTTCTCTCACCTATATATGCATGTCTGTGCATAGACATGCGCACTTGTACACTCATGCATAAAGAACATACTACACAAAACACACACATAGAGAAAGAGAGAGAGAGATCAAATGATTGTGTTATATAGAAGTTTTCTTTTCTCCAGGTTGACTCAATAGCACCCCAAATCCAAAAAGGTCAGCAGTAGTCTTTGTGTTATAGAAGAGCCTTACTCTGAGGAGAAGAACCATTCCAACTCTCTCAGAGCCACTATCACTTTCTTATTGAAACCGAGACTCATCGCCAACTCCAAAGTCTTACTGTTATTGTGAACTGCCAGTTTATTTCAGGCCTTGGGTTGTTACATTCTGAATAAATGGCCCAAGGAAAGCTATCGTACAGAGATGGTACCTATGGAGGCATTCTTTTCAACTATGGAAAGTACTATAGGAACATTGTTTATTGATGTCTAGTATTTAGCTAGTAAAAGTTGCTGGCATGGAACAGATTGTAATTAGAAATAGCTATTGAGCAAATGAAAGAGAGAGAGCTGTGCTTGCTTGGAAAGATCCCACTTGCATAACATAAAATTAGGTATAAAGCATGCATATTACTTTGATAAAAATCAGAATTTGAAATATCTGTAGCACATCATCATGCCTTTTCTTTTGCTACTGTTTTTAATCATCAATGTTATACATTTGATTATTTTATAGTCTTCCAGGTAAAGATTTGTGTTTGTTTTGATTTTTACATCTCAAAATTCTTAATACATAGTTCTGAAGTACTTAATATCAATACAGGGAGGCTGCAAGTTGATCTCTTGATCCAACCAAGTGTATATTTTGTTCTGTTGAAAAGTTTTCCTTGTATTTGGTGGTACCAGAAGAAATTGCTTTCGTCTCTTATAAGAAAAATTTTATGTAAAATTTAGCCACACGGAACACTAAACAGGAAACGAGTCCCCTTGCCCTTCCAGAATGAGTTCATATTCAACTTCTTCCCTTCCACAGCCAGAAATTCAGTTTTATGAACCAGTTAAGAGAAAAAGTGCACGGTATGCTTTTGTAGCACTTAGATATTGATATATGATTTTTTCCTTTCCCAAGGCTACGCAGAGGAAGCGACAGTAATGTGACTTTTTCAATGTGAGTGAAACTCTCATTTGAAACCTTTCCACTACATAACTCCGTTCAATTGGCTTGATGGCTCCAAAAGACCGTGGGTGACAAAAGGAACAGAGGACCAAAAACTCTTACAATAACACTAGAGCCGAGGCAGACGATCACAGAAGCAGCATTTTATTTCAGTTCTCCTCATGTAACCTTCACCCTGGTTAGTCTTGATGCTGCCATTATGATGGAACCCAAAGCACTGGGTCACAGGAGGACCCAGGAGTCTTCCAGGTTTAATTCACCTAAAGCTAACTTGGGGAGGAGGCAACCAAAGCTCATGTGGGCGTGAGTGCTTTGGGAGCACCTGCAACACTCAGTGAGTGGAAGGGGATCTCTGATCTTGGATCAGTACTGGTTTCTTTGGAAGTTTCTCTTTCTGTCTCTCTCTCTCTGTCTCTGCCTCTGTGTGTGTGTGTGTGTGTGTGTGTGTGTGTGTGTGTGTCTGTGTGTGTGTGTGGTGCATATTTGCATATAAATGCACATTTGTGTATTTGGGTGCAGGTGATGATGCCATGGCATATATGTGCCAGAAGACATTTTTTGAGACAGGTCACTTCCTGTTTTCCACTGAGTACTACAGGTTAGCTGATCAGAAGCTTCCACTGCTTCTCCTGTCTCTCTCTCCCATTTCACAGGAGGAGTAGTGAATTACAGACGTGCACTACAGCATCCTGTTTAAATGTGTTCTGAGGATGTGAACACAGGTCTTCATGCTTGTGTGGCAAGGACTTTAATACTGCAGTTCAGTTGTTTTGGTAAACATGCATTATCCTTTATTGCCTACAATGAAGATACCTCAGCTGATGAATTCACTAAATTTATCAGCATACATACATTTTCTTCTAATGTTTTAAATATTACCTATAAGTATAGACATGACTAGCACTTATCATGGTCTATGCACTGTACTAAAAATTGAGGGAAATTAATTCATCAATAAATTATAATAAATGCGCTAGACAATTATTAGAGTACTAGACAATACATGAGTACCAGGTATTTTATGTGGCTGGGCACTAATGGGGGCATTTGAGATCTATGCAAGCAATATAGATGTATTCTGTCTTCAACAGGTCCCAGTTTATCAAACCAAAAAAAAGATAAAGACAATGCATTAAGACTGGTCACTGGCATGCATATTAGCAAAAAGTGGTACAACAACATCTAAAGAGGTTAGAAGAGGACCATGTGTCTGAGGAGCTTAAACAACTCTCAATTTGCCTGAAGGTCTGACTCCATTGTATTTCCCAGGTGTTTTGAAAGTTCCTTTCAAGTTTTTCTTCCTCACATATTTTCTAAAAAAAAAAAAAAAAAACAGAACTATTAGAATATATAATTATTGAAAATTTCTTTCATAGGATGATGGTGCCTCATTTATTATGAGAATCATAGTCCCACTGCTCAAGGGCATACTCTGTACTTGAATCTAATAACCTGATCTACTTGAAAACTCATCTTATCATGAAACACTACTATACTAATAATGCAAACTATTGATTTAGAACATCACACACAGCCCAATGAATTCCAATCAGATAATCTCTTCCATAATTATTCATTGGAAATAGGAACAGTCAATCGATCTCTTACAATTCAGAACTTGAGAAGAAAAATCTGAGTTTCCAGTAGTGAATAATTGAGAACATAATTCTATAGTGTAAAAAACAAATCCAATATGTAGAAAGAAGCATGAACTAGAGATGCCAATCAAGGAAAACTTTGGGCCCAGGTCTACTATTACCCAAGGGAAAGATATATATTTATTTCAAGATTTGATTGTTCAAAAACTACTTGATGTATACAGTAGTGAATACTTCCTGATAGCATCCTGCTCATATAGAATATCCTGTACAAACACTTCATAGTAACTTATCAGGACAAGGTTTTTTTCCCTTCCTTCCTTCACAACACACTGGCCTGGATAAAGCATTCAATAGAGAATTATTCTGTGTGTGACAAATATTTAGTAGTAGTACTTAGGGATAAACATGACTGCATCATTCCATTGTTTCATTAATTTCAGGAAAACAACATTACCCTTTTTATACTCTTAGCATTTTTCAAATGTCACTCATTTTGTGTCTTCTTTCTTAGGTGATCAGCTTTCTCCTTTATTATTATCCCAGATGAGACACTAAATTTATTATTAAGAAATAAAGTAAGAGATTGGCTTGAGAATAACCACTCCAAAGTTGTCTACTAGCGTAGCTCTTGCTCCTATGAGAAGAAAAGTAGACAATAAATTGGTGCAAGTTGCTCATACTTAGGTACATTTAATAACTGTGGGAAAGTTATTACTGTAAGCAAATATTGTCTCCCCACTATATTTATCTTTATTGCTTTTGGTTTTATTATTGTCTGACAGCAGGATATGTTTTACTACTGCAAAAGTGATGGGTAGGGAAATAGTAAGAAATGGCTTTACCTTAAGATGTGGAGACAGAGTCTGTGAGGGAAAAATATATAACTGACACCCATCATGATCTTTCTGAACCAGGACAAGTCATGTATCAGGAGAACAATGTCTGAATTTGTAGATCCCAGCTTATCCACACTTCAAGAACCAGAGATTTTTGTATTTAAACTAATTTGAATTAATTTTGTAGTTAAAGTAGTGTTGGGGGACATAGGATACATTGTATAAAGATGAATATAGTGGTGTATTGAACCATCCTTGCATGCTAGTATAAAATTCACTTTTTTATGGTGTATGCTTCCTTTAATGTGCTGTTAAATTCTGTTTGCCAGAATGTCCTGGAGGTTTTCACATTTGAATTATAATTTTCATTTCCCTGTGCTTTTAGCTTTTTAATATTAGGGGAATACTAATTTCTTGCCCTTAGAGATGACACTGTGGGTCGGATCCCTTTCTCTGTCTTTGCTTTCTGGATTCCATGGGGTGAGTACGGTTGCTATCACCACAAGCTTCTTGATATAATATTCTGTGCCAGCAGGAGCCTGAGGACAACATAGCCAAACAGAATTAACTCTGCCTATTTTTGGTTGTTGTTTAGTTTTTAGTTGATTGTCATGGATATTTTACCATAGATAATGAAATCTGATATATATATCAGATATATATAGGCATCCAGTTTTGTGATTTTATGTTTTAGGAGCTGAGGACCAAACCCACAGCCTTGCGCTTACTAGGCAAGTGCTCTAGCACTGAGCTAAATCCCCAACCCCTAGTTCTGTGATTTTATAAGGTTCCTGAATTGTAGATGAGTGTCTCTGTATCTATATCTGTTTCTTGTGCCTTTCTTCTGTTAGTTTGTATTGTTCTATTCTGGTTTATTTCTTTTTGTTTTAATTATTTTATTATTTTTCTGTACATGCCTTTTACTTCTTGACAAATGGCCTATTTAGAGAATATTAATACAAACTTATAACCAACTCAATTTTGTCTCTGTAACAAGTTAGTCAAACATTATAAGTGCTGACGGAAAAACAACATTAGGATAAGTGATACTGAATAGTAATAAAATGTTCCTCTCCTATTAAACTCACTGAGATTTTTTTAAAAGATTGAGTTCAGTGTTTTTAAGTGTTTGTGTGAGTGTACACATGAGTGCTGGAGCCTACAGAGGCCAGAAGAGAGCATCTGATCCCCCAGCAATCAACTTGCAAGTGGTTGTGAGCTGTGTGCTGTGGGTTCAGGGAAATGAGCTCGGGTCTTATGCAAAAGCAGTTTGTGCTTACTTAACCTCTGAGATTAAGCTCTAGCCCGAGGTCACAGGGAATTGAAGAGTAGAAACTAATAACAAAATCAACATTTCTGTAACACACACAGACACACACACACACACACATAAAAATGGGCAGATGTAAAATTACATGATGTGAAACATCAACTTATGAGCTACTACTGCATCAGCTGCCACTACTTAACATCAACCAAGATTCCAAGCTATTTACCCTTCCTGTTGTCTGAAACAGTTTTTGCTAGAGTTTCATGAGCTATTCCCAAGCATCTTTTCCTAATCATTGAGTTCTAAACTAAAATTTGTATTTATATAACACCTAAAGTTGAAAAGAGTCGATCAGAATTATTCATCATAGAAAAATTATGGGCTGAAGTCAACATTAAGTTATCCACTTCTGTCATTTTGGGGAAATTGCTCTTATATCACACCTCAAACTTCACTCAAACAATCTCTCATGTTCTTTCCAATGACCATCAGATTAACACTCAATAAGGAAAGCCTGTAAAAATGGCATTGTGTTTTTCTGTGATAAATGGGTTTGTCTGTGGTTTTAGTTGTCTTTTGTTGGATAAGTCAATGAAATTCCACTCTCATATAAGTGCTGTTTCTTGTTTTTCTCTCAGTTGCTTTATGTAATGTACTTTGGTCAATTGAATTCACCACATCTTGCTTAGTGCCCAGGAGTTCTTCATCAGGTTCATGTAGAAGTTGTGCAACCAACCACCAAGTTTGGACCAACTCATTTTGTCCTTTTTTTAGACAGACTCTACTTCTTCCTGAGAGGCCATTTTTGCAACACATTAGGAAACATCAAATATATTTTTATTGTATAATACCATACAAAGGTAGATAGATGATCAATAGTGCTCATACTTTTTCATATTTTGTAAATTTTGTACTAAACTTTAATTCATTCATGAAATATTATATATTCAATTATATTGGAGAGCAATTGTATTATGATATGACTAAAGAAATGTAACATATGCTGGAGAGATGGTTAAGTGGGTAAAAGAGCTTAGCTTGAAGACTGATGACCTGAGTTTGAACCTTTGGACCCTCATGGTAGAAGGAAATAGCCAACCTTCAAAAGTGTGTGTACTCTGACCTCCATAGGAGTACTATGACATTCATTCTCCCCTGCCATTCCCACCATACTCATGCACATAAATTAATTTTTGTAATGTAATGAAAGTTTTATTTTTTTAAGGGAACACAATAGTACCCATATGTGATGCTACTGAATGAATAGGTTCAAATGACAGAATGTTGCCTATTGATTCAGAAAGATGCCAGAGATGAGATGGAATACTGTGAGATACAACAGAAAGAGAGGATGAACCATAAAAAATTATGCCAATGCAAAATATACTTAACCTCAAAGGGAATGAAATATCATCTATTCTTAGCCAAATGTGAGCGTCTGTGATCCAGGAACTCAAGATTTAATTGTATAAATGAAATCTTTCATCATGGAAATATTTCCATTAATTTTTCTAGTTAATAAACAAAACAAGGACTCAGGAGATCATTTCAATGGTAAAATGGACATTAAGCAAGTATGAGAGCCCGTGTTTGAATACCCAGAACCTATGTAATGTGGAAATCAGTTGCATGTATCTGTAACCCCAGTGTTCTTAGAATTGGACAGAAAAGAATCCATGGAATCATATGGGTCACCTAGTCTGGTGTATGCAGAACAGCTGTAAACAACAAAGAAACCTCTTCAAAAAAGGTGGAAGGTGAGGATAAACACTTGAAATCACCCACTGACCTTCACACAAACTCTGTGGCACAGATGTACCCTCCTCATGTATGTGCACATTGATCATACAATCTCTCTCTCTCTCTCTCTCTCTCTCTCTCTCTCTCTCTCTCTCTCTCTCTCTCTCTGTCGCACACACATGCACGCATACACACACACAAATCATATACACATAAATCCATACATCAAAACATTTAAAAAACACACATTGATGGAGCTATTGGTTAGATGGGTTATGGCAAAGTGGGGAAAACTCACTAGGTTTTGACATTACCAGATGACATTCTTAGCTTTTCTTTTAGTGATCTTTAAAATTCATATTTCAAATATATAGTAAAAAGGCTGTTAGAACAGAAACATAGGACAATAATAGGTGGCTATTGAGTAGGTTAAGCTAGCCCAAGATACTTTTAGCTCTGGAACCAATAGCATCCCATTTTCCAAAATAAAAATATTCTAATCAGTTAATCAGCCTTACAATCTTCAACATAGGTGTCAATTTTATTTCAGAAATTGAAGTCCATAGATGATTAAATTTACATATAAAACAGGAATTAAAATTTGCAGAGAAAGATGTTATAGAAGATTTTATATCTGGATTGTGTATATAAATCCTCAGTAGGAAGGGGCATGTGTGTGGTTGAATGTTGTCTGTGTAACTTGAAAATATTATTGAGCTAGCCTATTCTTTCTCCCTAACTCTGCAAGTTTAAAATATTTGATGCAACAGGTTTTTTTTTAGATGCAATAGAAATATTTCTTTTAAAGTTAAGTTTTAAACACTCTGGAATTTATCAAAGTTCAAAAGCAAACATAAAACAGGTCATGGTTGGTTCATTATTTCAAGAAAAATAAACACATGGGTTATGTCATTCACAAGTGAGTGGCTTCTTTTTTTTTTTTTTTTTTTGAGACAGGGTTTCTCTGTGTAGCTTTGCGCCTTTCCTGGAACTCATTTGGTAGCCCAGGCTGGCCTCGAACTCACAGAGATACGCCTGGCTCTGCCTCCCGAGTGCTGGGATCAAAGGCGTGTGCCACCACCGCCCGGCGTGAGTGGCTTCTTGTTTCATGGTTTAATATAATGAATAAGTGGAAATCACAGCCACACTTGAAGTTCGTAGCTTGCATCTTCCACTGGAGATGGGAAAGAGACACCTATTCATTCTTTACCAAATAATCAGACCAAAGGAAGTGCTCCAAGAGCAGCTTGTGAATCATCGAGTTAGTGGGATTGCTTACAAGAGCCACAAAAGAGAAGGCACATCGCTAAAAAGCTCTGTCCCCATTTTAAGCTTTATACTATATGTCTTTTTCTTTTCTTTTTTATAGAACATCTAAATGTTTATTTTTCTATCCATCGAGTTCTTAACCCATATCAGAGAAGTCTCTTTTTTATAGTGGACAGCAATTAGCTGGCCAAAATGAGATGGTAAGTAACTAAGTGACTGTAGCGTGTTCAATCCTAAAAGGGACATCTGTACCACACTATTCCCCCTATGGCTCAGGGATCATTTAGGAAGAGAGGGCAGAAATGTAAGAGCCACAGAAGGGGAGGACTGCAGTGAAACAACATCTTGATATTTTGTCTCCCTCAGACAAAGGGCTCTGAGACTGACTAGCAGCCCTTCTGACAGTTTAAGTAGCCTCTGTTAGCAGCATTCCTACTGAAAGCTGGTCTTTGTCATAGAGAACAAAATGCTCTGTGCAGTTTCCAGAATGACAGCCTCGCTCAGCGTGTGTTTCAAAGTGGGTACTTTGTCCTTTTGCTACTCAAGTCACTAGGAGTGTTTTTATTTCTGACCTTCACCACATGAAATGCACTTATCGGCTAGATGGAGAAACTCATGAAAACGTAGACATTGCCCCTAATACTAGGGTGACTTTCAAAATTTTTTAAAACATTTTTGGACAGTTTCATATATGTGTATAATGAATTTTAGAAATTTTTATCTCACACTCCTGTTCCTCATCATCTTCCCTCTTTTGCTGATAACCTTTTTCTCAATGAGATCATCACCTATTTGAGACAATGAGAACCCCTTCCAAAAGCACCACACCTTTCACAATCCATCTGTAACCACTGAAGGGTCCTGACTCCAACAGCCACTGAAGGTTTCTGACTCCAACAGCCATTGAAGATTTCTGACTCCAACAGCCACTGAAGGGTCCTGACTTTGGCAGCCACTGGAGGGTCCTGACTCCAGGAGTCACTGAAGGGTCCTGACTCCACTGGCCACTGAAGGGTAGTGACTCTGGCAGCCACTGGAGGGTCTTGACTCCAGCAGCCACTAGAGGGTCTTGACTCCAACAATTTCTTCTGAAGAAGTTCTAGGTGTCCATATGCTTTTATTTTTTCATTTTTACAGGAATTTTCAGCTTTTTGTATAACATCAAGTCTCTCAGAGATAGCAGATAATTTGATTATTTATTTATTTAGATTCTTTAGATTTGTTCTTAGCAATAGTATGTCCATAGCCTGAACTGGTCATCTCCTATGATCAGATTGGTGACTACCCCAATTGTCATCAGAGAGCCTTCTTCCAGTAACTGATAGAAACAAATGCAGAGACTCACAACCAAACATTAGGCTGAGCTCCATGAATGCTGCTGAATTGATGGTAGAAGAATGTAGGAGCCAGAGGGGTCAAGGACATCACAAGAAAACCCACAGAAACAAATAACTAGGGCGCATAGGAACTCATAGAGTTTAACCAACAACCAGGGAGCAAACATGAGACTGACCTAGGCCCTCTACATATATGTGACAGATATGTAGCTTGGTCTGCTTGTGGGAATCCTAACAGTGGAACTGGGCCTATCCCTAATGCTTTACCTGGTTCCTGGGAACCTATTCCTCATACTGTGTTGCCTCACTCGGCTTTAATACAAGGGGAGATGCTCAGTCTTACTGCAACTTGTTATGCCATGCTTTGTCATGCCATGCAACATCATATGCTATGATACCCATGGGAGGCCTGTCCCTTTCTGAGCAGAAACAGAGGAGGAGTAGATTGGGGAGGGTTGGGGGAAGGGATACGAGGACAGAATGGAAGGGAAACTGCATTTGGGATATTAAATAAATAAATAAATAAATAACTTTTTTTTTATTTATGGGATTGGGGATATAGCTGAGTTGGTAGAATGATTTTCTGGTTTACATAAAGCTCAGTGTGATTTCTATCACCACATTTACCTGGCATGTTTGTGAAACCCTACAATTTCAACCCTCAGTGGGTTAAGACAGGAAGATAAGATATTCAGTGATCCTTGTCTGTATAGTGGGTTCAAGGTAAGATGGGACCACATAAGGTCCTGTCTAAAATAAAAAGGAAACCAATAATAGAATTTTTGATTTACAAAATTTTTACTTACTGGAAAAAAAAAACACCATTACCACCTTAATACATTCCTTAAACTTAAAATATTTCAACTTAGAATTTCAGTTTATAATCTTATAAATGCATATCTATACAGCTTTCGATATTTTTTGTTAATTGAAGTATAACACAATATGAAAAATATGAATTAGTCAATGCCTTATTATAAAATATGTGTTTACCCAACTGTAGGCTAGTCTGTTTTGAACATTTAAGGTTCTAATAGAAGCTATAGTGCTTCTCAGTTTGGATATATTAAAAGTATTGTCAACTTACAGACTATGTAAAAGGTGCAGTGAGTTTACTGACATATAAACACACTAGTTTGAGTGTATTAAATGCATTCTCAGCTTATAGACAATATATAGTATGCTGTAAACACCTCGGGATGCAATCCATTTGTATTAGTTACTTTTCTATTGTTGTAATAAAACAACATCACCAAGGCAACATATACAAAAAGGGTTTGTTTGGTGCTTACAGTTTCAAAGAAATAAAGCCTATCACCATTATGGTAGGAAGCATGGCAACAGTCAGGCAGTCATGGCACTGGGACAAAGGCTGAGAGCTCACATCCTGATCCACAAAAAGGAAGCAGAGAGGCCACAATGGCAATGATAGGTGCTATTTGAAATCTGGAAGTCCATCCCCCATGTCACACCTCCTCCAAAAACATCACACCTCCAAATCCTTCTCCAACAGTTCTAGCACTGAGGACCAAGTATTTCAGCATATGAGTCTATGGGAAGCATTCTAATTCAAATGATCACATTCCACTCCCTTGACCCCATGGGCTCATGGTCATACCACAGTGCAAAATGCATTTAGTCCAAGTTCAAAAGTCCCAATAGTCTATCAGAACTATTTAAAGGTCCCAAATCCAATGTTTCTTGTGAGACTCAAGGCAATCTTTTAACTGGAACCCACTGTAAAATAAAAATCCCAATTGCATAATTCCAGAAAATAATGACACAGAGTATATGTTACCATTTCAATATGGAGGAATGGGAGCATGGTGAGGAATACAAGACCAAAGAAGAAGGAAACCTGTCTGGACAAACTCCAAATTCTATAGCTTCATACTGATGACAGAAGGTTTAGCAGACTCTGCCCTTCTAGCTGTGTTCCCTTCAACATACTTCTAACTTTTGGCTGGTTCCACTTCCTGTCTGTAGTTCTCCCAAACTCTGGCATCTCCAACATCTTGGGGTTTCCAAAGTACTTTAGGCTCAACTTCACTGATTCATACAGTGGCCTGCTGAGGCCTCCGTGTAAGTAATCCCTTGCCGCATGCCTGGTCACAGTGGCTCTTTTTAACTGGAAGGATAAGGAATATTTCACAATTCCTCTACTCCTGGATTCTTTATGACTCTAAAGATAGAATCAGTGCATGGAGTGAGAGACCCAGGCCTTAGCAGAATTGCAGGCAAAGCAGAAAGGCCTGAGCAGGAAGCACCCGCCCCTCATTCCTGCCTTTCTGACTGCCACTGACCTTTTGCCCTCGCTAACACCTCACCGGACGAAGGAGGGCCAATCAGAAGTGGACAGAAAACTCCAGGTGCTGAAGGTACAATGTTGCAACTCCCTAGACCCAAGAGAACCAATTATCTCAGCTCAGTCCAGGTACTCCTAACCAGGGCTTGAGTCAATCCCAGGTCTGTAACTGGGCAGTCTTGGAATTCCCCAAGTCGAACACCCCCACACCCACACCCCAACCCCCGCCTTGTCTAGCCACTATAAAAACACTCTCCCAGTGCTGCTCAATGGTATCTCTCCTGCTCTGCTGCTACATTAGTTGGGCACAGAGGCCACAGTTAACTCGAATTAAATACTCTTTGTTTTAGCATCGGATTCGGTCTCTTGGTGATCCTTTGGGGATTCAGATTTTGAGCACAACAGAACATCATTACCAAGTTCAGATACCAACCTGGTATGAAACCTTATTCTCTTGAATGACATTCACAACAACTTTGTTTTGTTGCTGCTATTTTGAAGCAGAAAATTCCTGAAGCCTTTTTCTCTCCCAAGTAGAAATCTTAGATGAGTGGAGTATTGCCCTGAGTGAATACCCCCTTTTGTTCCATTGTACACGGCTCACCTTCATCTTCTTATCTATTTCAGCACAAGTTTTGGCTCCAAATTAATTTTTCTGGAGGAGTTCCCTTTCTCTTCAAATTTTACATTTTATAAATTCATTTTGTTTCACTTGATTTTTTTCATTGTCGATCAGCGTAAGATTGAATACTGACATTTTTTCCTCTTCATCCTGTACGTCCTAGACCAGGGTCTAATCAGTTGAGTCCCAATACTCCCATTCACTCCATGTACCATCCTGAACTCGGCAGATGTAGCCCCAGCCTTACTTCTATTGCCCCAGGCTAGTCTGGCTATGCTTGCTTATGCTGCAACCCACTTCTAGACTTCAACAGAGATCCACTTTGCCTGCTCTGGCCCACAGGCCTCTTCCATGTCATATTCAATCTCCACCTATAGAGACCTTGCGTATCCTTCTTCAGAGTCTAGCCAAATGAATTTTCTTGATTCTCCCCTGTACTTACCCTAGATTCCACCACATGCCAACCTTGGACCAGGATATACATACTGTACACCGTCACAGTCCCTTATATCCACCTGACTTCAAATCTCATATCCCAACCCTTGTCCTAACCCAGACAAACCATAATCTCTTCTCCCCAATCTACTCTGTCCTAACCATATATAGAACAAACAAAAGAAGAACAGATGCCCAGATATCATTGAAGGAAATAAAAAATTCCTGTAACTAAAGAAAATGAAAACATAACACAATAAAAACTCTGGGACACAATGAAAACAGTCTTACAAGGGGAATTAATAGCTCTATATATCTACATTTAAATTGAGAAAAAAAGCTCAAAGAAATGACTTACTGGTGCAAATAAGAACAAACCAAGTCCAAACCCAGTCAACAGAAAAAAATAAAATTAGAGCAGGAATTAATGAAGTAGAAACAAACAAACAAAAATCAATGAAAAGAAACAATGAATCTAAGAACTGGCTCTTTGAGAAGATAAACAAATTTGGCCGAACTAACCACAAGAAAGAAAGAGAGAACTCAAATTAACAGAATCAGAAATGAACAGGAAAACATCACAATTGATACCAAAGACATTGATAATACTATAAGAAAATAGTTTAAAAACCCATACTCCATTAAGCTGGAAAACCTAAAAGAAATAAATGAACTCTTAGATTCAGCCCAATCACCAAAATTAAAACTAAAAAGAAGTCAACAGCCTGAATAGATCCATAACAAATGAGAACATTGAAACAGTAATAAAAAAAAAAAACCTTTAGCTAAAAATCTTAAGTTCAGGGCCAACTAGACTCAGAGCAGAATGCTATCAGACATTCAAAGAAGGTACACCCAATCATTCTTAAAGTACTAAAAAAAAAATAGAAACAGAGTACTTCTCAACTCCAATAAAGCCAATATCACTCCATACCCAAAGCAAGGAATGGTAAAACAACAACAATAACAAAAATAGGTCAATAACATAGACTTGAAAAATCTTAATAAAAGATTATCTTAATAAAGATTATCCACCATGACTAAATTGGTTTTAATCCCTGAAATGCAGGTATAGTTCAACATACTCAAGGTAATAAATGTAATAAATCATATATATGGACTTAGTTATAAATCACATGGTTTTTCAAAGATGTATAAAACAATTTTGACAAAATTCAGCATGACTTCATGATAAAGTCTAAGAGAGAGAAAGACTACACAGAATATACCTCAACACAATAAAATCTATATATGAAAAATCCACAGCCAACACCATCCTAAATGAAGAAAAAATTGAAACAATCCCACTGAAATCACAAATGTAGACCAATAGAACAAAATCAAAGACACAAACATGAGTGCATGTGACTTCAGCTACTTACTATTTGACAAAGATGCCAGAAGCACACAATGGATAAAATAAATAATTTCTATAAATGGTGCTGGGAAAACTGGGTGTCCACCTGCAGAAAAATAAAATGAGGTATGTATCTATCATCTTGCACAAGAATTAACTTCAAAAGGATCAAATATCTGAATGTGAAACCTGAAACATCCAAAATACTAGAAGAAAACAAAGGTAGTACCTTCTTACATGATATAGGTGTAGGAAATTTGAATAGGTCTCAAATTTGACCAAAAATTAAGTGCAATTATTGACAAGTGGGAGTTCATTTTAAAAGCTTCTGGACATTTAAAGAATCTAGCAGTATTTTGAAAAGAAAGCTCACAATTTGGGTCAGAATCTTTGCCTGCTCATCTGATAGAGGATTAATATCCAGAATACATAAAAAATTCAAAATAACAGTCAACAAATAAACACACAAAAAATGACTCACTGAAAAAAATGGACCTGGAACCTTAACACTGAATTCTCTGAAGAAGGCTATATATATATAGTATGGAACTGGGGAAAAAACAGACATTTAGAACAATAGAACAAAATCAAAGATGCAGACATGAGTACATGTAACTTTAATATATATAATAAGAAATTAAGAAATACCTAAAAATAATCATTGTTCCTAGCA
The DNA here is from genome assembly GCF_949786415.1 of Peromyscus eremicus. Lineage (NCBI taxonomy): Eukaryota > Metazoa > Chordata > Mammalia > Rodentia > Cricetidae > Peromyscus > Peromyscus eremicus. The sequence goes on along the minus strand of NC_081431.1, from coordinate 76,379,452 downwards.
ATTAGAGAAATGCAAATCAAAACTTTGAGAATCCTTTTTATCCTAGTCAGAATGATAAAGATCAACAATACAAATGAAAATATATACTGGTGGAGATGTGAGGAAAAGAAAACTCCATATTCACTGTATATGGAATTTTAAACTGGTCCATCCACTCTGGAAATAGGCAGAAGCTAAATCTACAATACGATCCAGCTATACCACTCCTTTCATACACTCAAAGGATTTGATATTACATTCCAGAGATTCTTGTTCAGCCATGTTCATTGCTGTAATGTTCATAGTAGTTAGGAAATGGAAACAACCTAAATGTTCTTCTTCAACTGATGATTAGATATGGAAATGTGATATATATGAATATTATTCAGCAAAATTAAATCATGAAATTTACAATCAAATAGCTGGAACTAGCAAAGATCATATTGAATGAAGTAACCCAGACCCAGAGAGATAAACATTGCATTATCACTCTCATCTGTGGGTCCTAGTTCTAAATCTTTAGAAGTGAATGGGTTGCCTGGAATAAATGAAGAAGCCAGAAAAGCAAAAAATGACTATATCATGGGTCAAGAAAGGTTGGGGGGAGTAATAGAGAGGGAAATAACAAGGTATAAGTGATTTAATGGGGGACGGATGAATGTAAAATATCAGAAAAGTATCTGAGGAAATCATAAGTAATCATGCTATTAACTACCATGCTAAAAATACTTAAAATGCATGTAAGTCCATGTATAAATGTACATAAATACTTTAAATAAACTTTTCTCATCTGGGATGACAATTCTCCCTCCAAGAACCAAAGGCCATCTAACAAAATCCTCACACCAAGTATGAGAAACTCTCTTTTGAGTTGTTAGTCAGGGTTGTCAAATAAACTCCCCAAACCTTGGCTATTGCCATTGCCAGTGGTGGCCAACCCCCTCAAGAAGTAGATGGTAAGTCCCTATTGCTGAAGACATCATGCCTTTCAGACACAGGGCTCAAAGCCCCTTGATCTCAAACTGGCCTGAATTCATCTTCTCTGTGGACTAGCTTTCATGGTACCAGAAGGCTTGATGCAAGTTCCCAACAGAGGAAGGCAAACACCAATCTTATATAGCTATGATTTCTATGAGTCACAACAATGACAAGGATGGTACAATAATCCCAAGGATATACCAGCGACATGAATACCTTGGCATTTTTCAACAGCCTTCTAATTGTACTTAATGCCCACTCAACTAGAAGGAAATCATGCCTAGTACTAGAAAACTAGCCAACTACCCAGGCCTAGTGAAGTCATGAATCTCAGAGAAAAATTTATAACCACCACTTCACTAAACTTCCATAACCCATAACTACATTCCAAATATTTGTTCTTTTACCCACAGATAAATATAGTCCCTATTCTTTTTCATAGAAACTTATCTTTGCAACAATGAGGATCACTAAAGAAATCCACAATCAATCAAATTTCAGTTTTGGAGTTCAGTCCTAACTGACACAACTCCTGCACCAAAGGCTCAAGGATCATTATGGAAGAGAAATCAGAAAGGCTATAAGAACTAAATGAACTGGGAGTTTGCTGTGAGACTGTGTCTCCTCAAAACATCAGAATCTACTCCCCTAGAGTCAAACCAATGTGACTACCTAAATATGACCTGAACAAGAATGACACCAATTGACATCCTAACGCGTTTGTAGGAAACATCACAAGGGCTTCATTCAACCCTACACAAAGATCTAAAATCAACTAATGAATGCTAAGGGTGGGAGATAGTGTCTTCCCCAGTGAAGAGCATGCCAATTGGATACCCAATACTAAATGCTTAGCCTTGAAAACATATGCATATAATTAACATTATACGAACTGAGCATGTTGTATTTATGTATTTAATAATACAAACATATAGACACATATACACATGCTTCTAACATCAATAATTGAAAGAAAAAGGGGTCACAAATATGAAAGAAAGCAAGGAGGGTATTATACATGAGAGTTTGGAGAGAGGAACAAGAAAGGGAAATGATGTAATTATACTATAATCTCAAAAAAGCATAAAAAGAGGAAAAATATTACCAGTAATCTAGTGATGTAGTCAATATTGGGCAGTCTTGAAATTAGTCTCAGAAAATTTAGCCTTAGAAAAGTTCTTAGGATAAGTATAGTAGCAGTCATTCTGTTCCAAAATATCACTAGACTATCCTAGAGGCTAATGTGCTTTCCTGCTGAAACCTCTTGAGGTAGGCTACTACACTCTACATTTTTTTAAGCACTAGTGTCTTCCAAGCTCCTACTATGATGTTCCAGTAAGCTCTCTTTTAGTGTTCAAATGTTTTTCTAGTCCAATATCTCAGTCTTCCACACTCCTCCAAAAAGTAACATGGTCAAGTCTTCTATGGCTATATTCTACTTCCTGTCTTAGTTACATTTCTATTGCTATGATAGAATACCATGGCGAGGGGAACTTACAAAAGAAAGAATTTTATTAGGTCAACAGTCCCAGAGGGTTAGTTTATGACAGTAGGGTGGAGACATGGCAGTAGGTAGCTGGAGCCACAGCTGGGAGCTCATGTCTACAATCTGGAGGTAGAAAGAACACTGGGAAGGGGAGAAGTCTTTTGAAACCACAGGACTGCTCCTATTGGCACACCTCTAACAAAAGGCCACACCCCCTAATCCTTCTTAAACAGGTCTACCAAATGGGGACTGATTCATTCCTCCAACATGTGAGACTGTGGGGGTCATTCTCATTCCTATCACCAGAGCACTGTAAAGAGAAACTTTTTTTCACATTGTCTTTTGATTTGAGGGGTACAGTAGTACCTCAATGGGCTTTCAATCTTTTCCTTAGTGATCAGTGAACTTCTTACCATGAGTTTCTTTGCCATCTGTATAACCTTCTTATTAAAACATGTTTGAGCTATTGGCTAATCTTCTGATTAAATTGTTGATTTTTCTGTATTCATATAATTGAGTTTTGAAATTATTTCTGTTATCCATGTCATATCTTTGTAAATACAACATTTGAAAAAATCCCTCTCAGTGTGTATCTCATTTGTTCATTTTCTTCACAGAAGTTTCACAGAAAAATATTTCTTAAAACTTTAAATTAGCCAAGTTTAAGGAACCATATCCTTGGATTTTTCTATAAAGCATGCTTCCTGAAAGTGAATCTACTTTTCGTAATGAACCTGAGATGTGAATACTGCTAATTTTCAAGCCATCAATATCAGACTCCATTTGACTTAATAGTTCTTATCTCAATGTGTTTCTTTCTTCTCACATTTCCTATTTCTTGCAGGAAGCAACCAGACTATAACATTTCACTTTGAAATCTCTGCTGAATATCCAATTTTATCCTTATAAATTTTGATTCACATAGTTTTGCTAAGCTTTCTATAACTAGGGTAATCTTTTGTCCAATTTCCCATAACATCTTCATTTTGTCTGAGCCCTCATCAAAAATGCTTTTAATGTCCCTCTTTTGACCAATAGTCTCCGTGTGAACTTCTCTGAGCCAATGTCTTATTTGAAAAATTTGTTTTCTAAGCCTCAATTCTTCTTTATCATTTTTGAGCCCTCACCAACCAGAATCCCTGTTATTGATATTTCCAGTCACATCTGTTCATACCAATGAAGGATCTTCCTACCAAAATTATCAAATACTTTTTGGCCTCATTCCAACTCAAAATTTCTCTTGAGTCTCTGTGTGTACATACAAGTATGTTTGTGTTCATGTGTGTACACATTTACATTCATATGTGCCTTTATCTCTACATGTATGTACCAGTACATAAAATACACGTGTAGAGGCTGAAAGACAATTTTGTTTATTATTCCCAAGACACTGTTCACTGCTTTTCTTTTCTGTTTTTTTAAAAGATTTATTTATTTATTATGTACACAGTATTCTGCCTGCATATGTTCCTGAAGGCTAGAATAGGGCACGAGATCTCATTACAAGTGGTTGTGAGCCACCATGTGGTTGCTGGGAATTGAACTCAAGACCTCTGGAAGAGCAGTCGGTGCTCTTAACCACTGAGCCATCTCTCCAGCCCCTGCTTTTCTTTTTTTGAGGCAGGGTCCCTCACTTTGCTTGAAAATGGCTAAGTAGTGTACTTATCTGACCAGTGAGGTCCTGGCATCTGTCTATCTCTATCTTTTCAGTGTAGAGATTATGAGTCCCCATTCTTATGTCCAGCTTTTTAACCTGCATTCTGGGGATAGAACTGATATTTATAAGTTCAGTTTTTTTCTTGACACAGCTAACTCTCCAGTCTCTAATGCCAGGTTTATAGACCATCTTCATATTTTAGGTTATTCCTTAGAGAAGCAGAAAAATAAAAAATACCTTATTGAGAGTATAAAACTTGCATGAACTTTGTGGCTTAAATCAAGACAAATTTGTGTTCTTTGCTTTCCTGTATTCAGAAATTAGACTTCTTCTCACTAAACAGTCTTGACAGTATTCTAGCTGGGAAATTCTAGATGAGACTCTGTTTCCTGTACTTTTTCACTTTCTATATACCACCTTCCATCTGTGGCTCATGGCCAACATCCTCTACTTTTATTAGCCAATCGATTCTTCCCCATGGCTGTCATCAGTATGTTCCTCATGAACTCTCAGTTTTAGTGTTCTCCACTTCTAAATTTTATGGCTATTTTTATTTCATTGGACCCAATCCTATAATCTAGTAAAATCTCTCCACCCCAGCTTCAGTTACTAAATAACAATTCACTTCCTACTTCAACATGTTTGCCATGAAGTCTATAATATGGATTCTAAAAGTTGGATACAGACATGTGATGGCTGCTATCAACATGTCTTTGCAAACACTATCAATAAAATTTAATATGTGTCTGGAGTTTCTATGATAGTTCTATTTTCCATAAAAATGTTTTGGTGAATCTCAAAGACAAGGAGGGCTGTAAAGATTTAGGCTAAAGCTCTAAGTTTCCACTTATAATTTTTCTAAGAATAAACACATCTGCTGAGTATAGACTCTGGTTAACTAGTATGGTTAACCTCACTTTTTTGTTGATTGGTGCTACAATCTTTAATAACCTGTTTACATTAGCACTCAACAGCTCACAACCATAGGCTGTAGTTTCTTATTTCTTCTCTTTGACACTAAAGCCACAACACCTAGAATCATTATTCTTAAATAATAACACTTTCCTTTTATTCTTTCAACCAATAGGAGCTGGGCTGTCTACCCCATCTTATGGAAATATTAAACTTATACAATTACATTAAATGCATATTTGAAAGTACTGTCATAGCCTTAACCTTAAAAATAGTTGAGGTTTTATTTTCAAAGTTTAAGGAGATAATGTGGGAGGAAGCTTCTTTAACAATATGAGACCTTTTTTATAATTTTTATTTTTACTTTGCAATTCAATTTAGTTCTACATATCAGCCACAGATTCCCTTGTTCTCCCCCCTCCAGGCCCCCTCACCTTCCCCCCAGGCCACCCCCCATTCCCACCTCCTCCAGGGCAAAGCCTCCCCCAGGGACTGAGATCAACCTGGTAGACTCAGTCCAGGTAGGACCAGTCCCCTCTTCCCAGGCCAAGCCAAGTGACCCTGCACAGGCCCCAGGTTTCAAACAGTCAACTCATGCAATGAGCACAGGACCCAGTCCCACTGCCTGGATGCCTCCCAAACAGATCAAGCCAATCAACCGTCTCACCCCTTTAGAGGACCTGATCCAGTTGGTGACCCCTCAACCATTGGTTCATAGTTCATGTGTTTCCATTCATTTGGCTATTTGTCCCTGTGCTTTATCCAACCTTGGTCTCAACAATTCTCGCTCATATAAACCCTCCTCATTCTCGCTAGTTGGACTCCCAGAGATCCACCCGGGGCCTAGCCATGGATCTCTGCATCCAGATCCCTCAGTAGTTGGATGGGGTTTCTAGCACGACAATTAGGGTGTTTGGCCATCCCATGACGAGAGTAGGTCAGTTCAGGCTGTCTCTTGACCATTGCCAGCAGGCTGTTGTGGGGTATCTTTGTGGATTTCTGTGGGCCTCTCTAGTACTTTGCTTTTTCCTATTCTCATGTGGTCTTCATTTACCATGGTCTCCTATTCCTGTTCTCCCTCTCTGTTGTTGATCCAGCTGGGATCTCCCATTCCCACAACCTCTCTTTCCCTTGACCCTCGCCCTTCATTACCCCCACTCATGTCCAGGCTGTCTATGTATATCTCTTCCATTTCTCCGTCATTGGACGATCCCTGTGTCTTTCTTGCGGTCCTGTTTTCCAGGTAGCCTCCCTGGTGATGTGAGTAGCAGTCCAGTCATCCTTGTTCCACATCTAGTATCCTCCTATGAGTGAGTATATACCATGTTTGTCTTTCTGAGTCTGGGTTACCTCACTCAGGATGATTTTTTCTAGATCCATCCATTTGTCTGCAAACCTCATGATGTCATTGTTTTTCTCTGCTGAGTAGTATTCCATTGTGTATATGTACCACATTTTGTTTATCCATTCTTCAGTTGAAGGGCATCTAGGTTGTTTCCATGTTCTGGCTATTACAACCAATGCTGATATGAACATAGCTGAACAAGTGCTCTTGTGGTGTGGTTGAGCATTCCTTGGGTATATGCCCAAGAGTAGTATAGCTGGATCTTGGGGGAGATGGATTCCCAATTTTCTAAGAAAGCGCCATATTGATTTCCAAAGTGGTTGTACAAGCTTGCATTCCCACGAGCAGTGGATGAGAGTTCCCCTAGCTCCACATCCTCTCTAGCATAAGGTGTCTTCAGTGTTTTTGATCTTAGCCATTCTGACAGGCATAAGGTGGTATCTCAGAGTTGTTTTGATTTGCATTTCCCTGATGATTAGGAATGTTGAGCAATTCCTTAAATGTCTTTCAGCCATTTGAGTTTCCTCTGTTGAGAATTCTGTTTAGTTCTATAGCCCATTTCTTAATTGGACTGTTGGACATTTTGATGTCTAATTTCTTGAGTTCCTTATATATTCTGGATATCATTTTTAATGAGAGTTTCATTCATAGGCTTTATACTTTTATATTACAAAAGCTATGAAATGAAAAGCAAATATATAATATTATCTTGGTATTTTATGAAATTTTAATTTCCTTTTCAAATCAAGAATGCTAGGGGAAAATGGATTCTATAAAAAAGTATCTACTACAGAGTACCTTTTTCTCAAAAAAATCTTGTAGTCTTTCCCACAGGTATCTTAGGGTAGTCTAGTTGTCTCTTAAAGCATTTCTTGAGTAATTTTAGACCTCACATTATGCTTTCAAGCATTCTCATCATCTAAAAATTATTGTGTTTTATTATAATAATCATTTCAGGTAATTTTTAATTCACTACTATTTTTGTAGTAGTGAATTACCAAGTAGTGAATTTACCAAGCTAATAACAGGATGTAAAGAAATTGTATATTACAGTAGTGAATGGGGAATCTTGACTGTGTTGATGAAAATATAATTTTCTATTAAACACATGGATAATAGAAGATAGTACAATGTAGAATGATGTAGAGTTCTTAGAGTTCTATCTTGTGCCAAAGACCATTTAAAATTTTCACTGAAAAGAGTCTTATTACAGTCGTGGGACTTATGTTTTGATCTAATACCTTGCTGTTAGTTTGAGAACACATTATCTTAAAGGCATGTTTCCAGAACTGTGGCTTTCTGTATATTATTTTCTTCTCTTTAATCTTCTTCTCTGAGCTCAGAAGATCATTCCAGAAATGCCAACTCAGATCCTGGATTGGTCTCTTAAGTAGATCTCTCATGAAATATGTTAAAGTTACCTTCTATTCCAGAAAAACATCTCTGTCAAATTAAGTCAACCAGGGAGAGTGAAGCTCATAGGCCTTGTTCAGTGTTCACCATGACTCTGTAACCTACTGACCTGTGCTGATGAAGGAGCTCTTCTCCGTAACTGGGAACTGTTGATCCCAAGATGATTAGTACCGAACAGAACAAACTTGGGTGCCTTTCAAGTGCCTGACATGGTATCTCAATTAGAGTAATTATTCAAGATACATTAATTTTTCTTTTCTCTCTCCACCGTTAATATTTAGCTCAAGATTTCCCCATTTTAAGCTTGATTTCTCTTTGATTGATATTTATTGATCAACGTCTCAGTTAATATGTACATGGTGTGGATTATACACATCTTTTTTTGAGACAGGGTTTCTCTGTGTAATAGTCCTAGCTGTCCTGGAACTCACTCTGTAGACCACGCTGTCCTTGAACTCATAGAGATCTGCCTGCCTCTGCCTCTTGAGTGCTGAGATTAAGGGTATATGCTACCATCCCTTGGTGATTATATACATTTTATAGTTATCATTTGTGCTGTCCTTTTCAGTTTGGGGAAGTTTTGCTGTTTATCATTTTATTACTGCTACTATGCTGAGAATAGTAGTGATCAAATGGCCGTATGAATTCTGAGAAGATTAGTGAAGGCAGGAAGGTTCACCTCACCTTATTCTTAATGTCAATTTTACTATCCCCAAGTTCTGAGAAGATGTGCATATCCCTTCTCACTCAGTAGCATTAGAAATTACTGGTATGCATACTCACGTCTTTATTTAGTTTAGAACCTGTACGTGACAGGGGACATAAATGAGCTGATACCCTACAGATAACTTCATTAGTGATGTCATCAGTCAAAACACTCTGTCCCTGGTTTCTTCTTTCTGCTTGTGTGAGTGTGTGTGTGTGTGTGTGTGTGTGTCCACGCGCGTGCGCGCGTGCGCGTGGGCTTCTGATATTTTGATTATTTGTGGAGATCATGAGATAACCCTGATTATCATTCCTCAAACAAAACTCACTTTGTTTTTTAATTCTCATGTGTTTATTTGAATTTTTTAGGCAGCATCTCTTTTTGACTTGGAACTCACCAAGTAGGCTAGGATGGCCTGACAGGGAGCCCCAGCACTTTCCTAGCAAGGTTAGTGTGCACTACTAACCCTGACTTTGTATTCCAGGGTTGAACTCAGATCTTTATCTCATGTAGTAAGTACTTTGCCAAGTGAGCTGTCTTCCTAACCCTTGAACTTAGTATTCTTTGTCTTTCCACAATTCCTGGATATCAGTATGTAATTCTGTCCATGTTAGGTTTCCTCCATGACCACAACAATCAATAGGACTCATACTGAAGAGTGAATACAGGCTACTCAGGAAATGGCCTTCTCACCATTCCTTTGCTTGGAGGCAGATGTGTTTTTGCAATTGTAAAGATGAGAGGATTGATGGGAATGCAGACATACCTCAGTGGTTAAGAGCTCTTGTAACACAACCATGAGGAACAAGTTCAGATCCCACCACCCATGTAATAAGCTTGCCTTACATATACTTGTAATCACAATGCCATGGGCAGCAGAGATAGGAGGATTTCTGGAACATCTGGCTGCCAATTTAGCTGGAATAGCCAGCTCAAGGTTCAGGGAGAGACTCTGGCTCAAAGGAATAAGAACGTGATAAAAGAAAAGCATAATTGATATCTTCCTCTGTATGTATGGATTTGCATGACTGCATAGATATGCATCTGTACACATATGTCTGTATAACAAACACACATACACACATGCACACAGTGATAGAATTGAGACTCAGAATGGTGAAATAAAATCGTTAAAATGAAAGGTTAGACAAATTAGAGAGGTAGATTTTTCATCTAAATCTATTTATATCCTATATCTATTCCCTTCTTACAACACAGAAAAGTTCCCCATTTGTTACATGACCTTCAAGTGCTTAAATATCTGTCCCAGTTTAAAGTGACCCACCACCTAGGGTCCAGTGGTTCTCAACCTTCCTAATGCCACAACCCTTTAATGCAGTTCTTCATGTTGTGGTGACTCCCAACCATAAAACTATTTTCATTACTACTTTATAACTGTAATTTTGCTACTATTATGAGTCATAATGTAAATATCTGTGTTTTCCAATGGAGTTAGGCAGCCCCTGTGAAAGGGTTGCTGGACCCCCAAAGGGGTCACTTCCCACAGATTGACAACCGCTGGCCTAGATGATTATCTTTCAGATATGTTTGATTCTGTAAATTTCTGTGTTCTTCACTCTGGTTTTCTCACATGCCTTGCAGCCAGTGTTTCAGCCCTGGGAGCAGATTCTCAAGGGAGTACCTGCTAAAAACAGATTCTAAGAAAGTAGCACCCAGGACAACAACAGTTCACATCTGCAGCCCCATTGCCACAGATTGCGAATTGACTGCCAGTCACACATCACAACAGATTTTAGTTAAATCAAGCTCTGACACGATTGGAACAAAAACCAAAGGAAACATCTGCCAACACAGAAATCGTGTCAAACTCTTAAACAAGAAGAATGTTTATAACGGGTGGAACATCTGAGCAGTCGTAAAGCCAGTTTTATAATCTTTTACAAAATTCTCGATGGATGCTTTCGTTGTCACCAGGAAATATTTCTTCTGTTCTTTTTAATTCTGATGTAGACATTGTTCCAACTGTAGAGAAGGAAAGTGGGTTGAACACGCGGGATAAGATTCTCTTCGTCCTACTTCTGGAGTGAAGCATAAGTTTACCCAAATCCGAATTGCCTGACAATTCACTGGAATTCTTTTGTTTTTCTTCCACTTGAATCTGTGATTATAGAGGTGGAACCCGTGTTGGCAAAAGGAACGTGAGCCTTGCTGAGCACTGTTTAGAATCTCCAGTGAGTAGAAAGGTCCATAGGAAGGTACTACACTTGTTTTTAATGTCAACTTGCCACAAATTAACATGGGTGGCCTGAGTAGGGAGCCTTACATAAAGAAGTGTTCTGGTTGTCTTTTATGCTGGAAGGCCCATCTCAGTTGTGGGTGGCAATGTTTTGTTCAGATGAAAGGGGAACTTCAGAAGGAGTGCAGTCTATCCCTTTGATCTCTTCAACTCCCTCTTGTCACAGAGTAGAGTTGCTCTGCTTTTCTTTTTGCTGCAGCTTCTGGTTGACAGCAGGACCAGCTCCCCACTCCCCACAGCAGCTGGAGCCAAACTGCAAAGGTATGCAGCCTTCTGGATTTAACTACAGGTTGTCATCCTCACCATGGGTCCCCCCTTACCTCCCCCCCCACACACACCATGAGAATAGCCATTATGGGATGATTCCTAGTGTTGAGGCACTCAGCCTCAGGGACTAAGTAATTCCCAGAAGCTGGCTTCTCTGATGTGATTTAAGGGTTGTTTTTTGTTTAAAGCTGACTCAGCACATTCTTGTTTGACTCTGACACTCATTGCCCATAAGCTAGACTTGGAGCCACAATGTACAATGGCTTTCACACTTTTATGTGTGATGTAAAGGCCCAGAAATAGGGGGAAAATGATTCCTGTTCTTTTAATGTCTTTAGTTTTAGGAATAAAAAACAGCTCCACCTGCCCACCATCCCCCTCTGTACACATGTTCAGTTATGAGTGGCATGCATGCCAAAGCATACACGTTGGGGTCAGACGACAAATCCGGGGTCAGCCCTATGCTTCAGGGTTGTTTAACACAGTCACTTTTTGTTTTCTGCTGTGTATTCCAGGCTAGCTGGCCTGCAAGCTTTTCGGTATTCTCCAGTCTTGAACTCTCATTTCAACTGAGGTGCACCGCTGGGATCACACACACACACACACACACATACACACACACACACACACACACACACACACACACACACACACACACTAACGCACTTGTCTCTACTTTAGTTTTAGGGATCTGAACTTGGTTCTTGTTCACAGTGTGCAGCAAGCAATTTTTTCATTGAGCCCTCTCCAGCAGTGGCCGGTGGCGTCACATTTGCCAAAGCCAAATATACTCACCACCACCAACAGCAATGTGTGCTGTTAGCAAGGACCTCTCTTTCTGTAACTTGGTTTCCTAAACAACTAATGTATATGACAGCCAGGAATTCCTAGAGAGTTAAATTCTATAGGATAATTGTGAGACAAAAACAGGAAAAATATACCTTGCAAGTTACAGGTTCTGTTTGCAATAAATACTGTTAAAAATAGATTCCTGTTTATTTGACCAATCTGCACTGGATGTGCTTGATCACATGTGGGCAGGAGGTACATGGGCAGGAAATATGTCAGGATGAATGTTAGCCCCTGATTGGACTTAAAGGGAAATACAGTGAGCTGGTGTTTTGCGTTTTTTTGTTTGTTTGTTTTTCTTTGTTTTTTTTTTGGTTTTTCGAGACAGGGTTTCTCTGTGTAGCTTTGTGCCTTTCCTGGAACTCACTTGGTAGCCCAGGCTGGCCTTAAACTCACAGAGATCCGCCTGCCTCTGCCTCCTGAGTGCTGGGATTAAAGGCGTGCGCCACCACCGCCCGGCAAGTGTTTTGCGTTTTTAAGCCTCTGCAAAAGCATTCATGGCCATTTCCTGGGAACCTAGAGTTCAACCAGCCAGAGTCCATCCTCCTGACCAGTATTTAGCTAATGCTTGCTTCAAATTTGGCTCAAATTATGGAACTGGTTTTTCTCTCATGAACCTCAGGATTAAAAATAATGTCTCTGCCTTTGTCTCCACTGTGACTGAATATGATCAATAGTGTCTGTATCTCAGTTTCCTTTCCTGAAAATGAGAACTTTAGTAATAATTATTTTAACTATGGTATAGTAATTTACATGATTTTATGGGAGCCACGAGACATAATTTTGAATTGGTGAGCTTTCATTAAGCTTCCAATCTGCACTTAATATAAAAATGCAGACTATTCTCTCCTTCTCAACAGCATTATCACATTTATTTCATTAGCACTATTCTTATTGAAAGTCATCATCAGCACAATTTTAAATGTCAAACTGCTCTCTCTATATATACACGAACATAGATTATTTTAGATCTGATTGCAATTGTCTCAGAGGGCTTCCAAAAATCAAAAATGTAATAATTACATTGGATTCTTCTAAATCAAAGCAAAATAAAACAAACAAAACCAGAAAAATTTAAATCAAAACAATCAAGGGAGACATTGCATTAAATTAAGTTTTAAGGCTGTTTTTTTCTATTCTTATTTTTCTTTATATACTTTCCTCTTGTCAATAGTTATATCACCCCAGTTGCCAATTTTCATGAACCAAAATTCAATGTTTACAACTCTTTTTGATTTTTATGCACCTAGGAGGTTCCACAAAGCATATTAAGTCTTGAACTCTTTGGACAAATAGCTGTTGCTGTTACTGTGGAGGCTTTTTATGAGAGGAGTTTCATAGCTCATAAAACTCCTTTGCAGTTATACTCATTTGGATTACAGATATGAACAATTGCTCAGCAAGGCTAATGCTCAGAGGCACCACTCCAAACACTGGACAGCTATTTACTCTGGGAATTGGTGAACAAAGTCCTTTCTAAACAGCCTTATCAAAGGGTTTCAGGGCAAAAACAGAAGACTCAAGTAAGACTCTAGGAGCTAACTCTGCATGCTGCCATGCTCTGACAATTAGGAAGAGAAAGACAAACCTACTACAAAGAATTGGATCTACCTGAAAATAAAAGTTTATTTATTTATATTATTCTTTTTACCTTTATTTATTTATGTAGGGCATGCATGCTACAGCACATGTGTGAAGGTTTGATGACAACTTAGAGTAGTTGATTCTTTCCTTCCATCCATCAGGGACCAAACTTCGGTCATCAAGCTTAGTAACAAGTGCCTGTACCCACCGAGGCATCTCTTCAACTCCCATATCTCTCTAGTTTTGGATAGATCTTGACTACGGCACTTGTAAAGTATGAAATGTAACAGACTCAGTGTTTATTTGTGTGGAAGGCATATATAGATATCATGCATTCTCATACTACTCAACACCTGCACAGCCAACATATTTTCATCTCCCATTACTGTCCATTCAATGCACAGATGATGTACACATCCTTCGATGAAAGACTTTAGATGAACTATGTGCATATTGCCTCTTTCAGGGGTTGACCAGCAAGAAAAGCTGATAACTTACTCCATGCTATAGCTCAAGTATATTTCTTTTGTGCTTCACCACAATCTTTTAATTCATTTCTTAGCATTGCATTTGTATCAAATAGCACCTCCATTTTCTTATCCATGGCGCAAAGTCATCTGCTCTGCTCCATGTTACTTATAGGGCATTCCCTCTGTTAATCATTATGCCAGTGTTTTAGATTTGAGAATTCTGCATGAGTGATTAGAGACAGGCACTGACAAGATTATTAAAGAAAAGCTCAAGAAAGAAAGAAACTGCTCCAAAATCACACAATGATAGGAGGGTTGAAATCAGATGGGTATGAATCTGCAGGCCCACTCTTTGATACAACATCAAAGGTCTCTCTTGCCTCTACTTGAGGAAGTGATGCATGGAGCTTCCCTTTTATTCAACCATTTCAATTCTACTAGAGCTTCCAGTTCCATAGATGAGCTGCCCAATAAAGAAGCACAGTCTGTTGACTCAGCCCAACAAATAAATGCTAGTGTCACTAGGTAAAACTCACAGACACGCCCAGGATCATGAGCCAGGACATATCAAATCATCACATCACCTTGGATGTGATAACTCCTTGGATTCTTAGTATGGAAAACATGATTTGGTGTACCATGCTCACCTAAGGAAGGAAGGATCTTATGAGCAATACTAGGTGCGGTGGTTTACATGAATTGCCAATTTAACATAATCTAGAATATCTAGAAGCAATCTTCTGGGCATGTCTGTGAGGATGTTTTGAGAAGAGGTTAATTGAGGTGTGAACATTCACTCTAAATGTGGGTAGCAACATCCCATGGATTAGGGTCTTGAAGAGAGTATGTGTGGGGCAGTGGTGGTAGATAGATAGCTATATAGAAAACCAGCTGCAAATACAATGTGACCAGATGTCTCTATTTCCTGCTACTATACTGTTTCCACCATGAGGGACTGTACCCTTTTAATGACTAATCTTGCTTGTCAACATAACTACATCTGGATCAACTGTAACCTAAAAATCTGGACACTTCTGTAAAGGACTCTCTTTATTGGATTATTTGAGGTTGGAAGACTTACTTCAAGTCTGGGCCTCACCTACTGGTGGTAGCCTACATGAAAAGATACAGAGAAAAAAGCTTTTCCATTATCTTTCTTGCCCTCATTCTTGGTGGCAAGTTCATGTATCCTGCTGCCAAGATATTCCTTTACTTGTATTAGAATATACTCCTTTGGGACTCCAACATAAATCAAAAACCAGCTGAGACATCCACCTCCTTGCAGATTCCTGGCTTTTCCATTGTGAAGCAGCCATTACTGGACTACCTGGAGGATAGCCTGTAAATTTTCTAATAAATTATATAAATGGTTTATATTTATGCATGTATATATGACTAATACAACCCTCAAAAACTAATTCAAAATAAGTGTCCCCTTCTGTAAGTTACTTTTATTGGGTATTTTGTTGCAGCACTGAAAGTAACTGAAACACAAGGTAAGCAAGTATTTGGATGCCATCAGCATCCACTTGTGATTCGAAAAGCAGTGAGTAGTAGAGATACAAGGGACAAAGAGAGAGCTTAAGAAGAGATTATAAATGTAGCTAAGAGCACCTTCCTAGTTCATGTCACTCATGGCAAGCCTAGGTACAATGATGTGTGGGTTGGAGGCATGTGGGCTGGTGCTATAGTGTGGCAGATTCCTGCTGAGTTACACAGAGGTTTCTACAAGCTATGAAACATGGTGTGTGGTGAATATAGCTTTTGCTACTAAAAAAAAAAAATATGTGTGTTTCTAGGCTACACACTGCTGGATGGAAGTATAGACCCACTGCTTCCCAGAGTCGGTGAACATGATTCCCCCAGAGCTGGCGGTAAACTTAGTTCTGTCATGTTCAGAAACTGAGGTGGGTGGAGCCAGCAACCAAAGCTGCCACTTCAGTCCTAGTCATGCTGAAGTTTAAAGCAATAGATTCACAATAAGGGAGATTCAGATGGAGTAAGACTTTAAAAGGTTTACAGTGTGTATAAAAATATATGTAGTCTTGGAAGAGAGAGGAAAAGGAATATAGAAAGTTATATAAATAACTAGAAAGTTAAAAAAAATAAAGTCTTTTAAGAGAAAATAAAAGTGATATAAAAATAAGCCATGTAAAAATGGATATTACACAGGGAGTTTGGATTATATTGTCTTTGGGATTTTTAACTGCAGAGAGACATTTGATTATAAAGGCTGATGAGTTAAACCAATATGTATGTTTTAAAAGGATATGTTGCTTTGAAAAGGAGGCTCTGTTTTTGTTTCCACAGGAAGCAAGAGGCTATGGATTTGTTCTAGGTTAAGATGGATCAGATTTGATCAAGCCATACCTCCTGAACCTTAATAGATGGTACCCATCAACAAAGGTTAGAGCTGCTCTTCCAGGACTTGACCATTATCTCACATTTTCTCAGGATCCCTGTAAGACTACCAGCACTCCCTATCAGCAGGAAGTAGCCTAGAACACTACACTCCCATTCCCAAAAAAGTGGATTATGGATGTTTGTCTTTGTTTAGGTTGTTGTTTACAAACTGTTATTGGTCATAGACAATATCTTTCTAAAAGAAGGAAGGGGGATATGATATGGAAATATGAAATATAGATGTGATAGGATAAAAGGGTGGATTGTTAAACCCATTTTAAAGAGCAACTTGTTTAAAATGTTTTACATTGGTATAGATTTTAGTTTATTGATACAAATTTAGAGTTGATTTTGTTATTATATATATATATATATATATACACTCGTTTAAGGTATTATGTTTATGTAACTCACTTGAATTGTAATTGATAATTAATAAATACAGATTAATAATTAGTCTTTTATGGTAGTCAAGCTTATAGTCATATTAAGTTTTCTGGGTATACATAGATATAATTCAATTAGGTAGGTAATCTTCAAACACCTACAGAATACGGCATTTAAAATGTTTTAAAAACTTAGACTTTCTGGACAGTGAGACATGTCTGCTTCTGACATCACCAATTTACTTCAAAGAGAAACATGGGCTTCAAAGACACTCCATGTAGAGTTTATCTTCTCTTCTTGGCAAAAATAGCCATTTGGGCAAGAAACTGTTCTTGCCTGGACTGCTTGACAAAATATTATATCAACTGGACATGCAGAACCCATAGGAAGATGACCACTGAACTTTGCAAGGTGAGATGATCCTTCAGGTTCCTGCTTCACATAAGAAACTCCAAGACATTCTACAGGACACAGAGGAAAAAAATGACTGAGAGATTAGGCCTATGGGCTGAAGATGGATGCCCCAACATTACAAAGGAACTTTGGATGACTGTCCAGGCAGACAGCTGTCTCTCTCATTCTAAATTTTTGGAAGTTGCTTACAATGCACTTCTTATTTACTTAGATAATATTATATCCTTCTGGAGTCTTTGATGTAGTTGAAGACTAGATAGTTATAATTTTCACTGGTTATGATAAAAGATAAATTAGATATAAAATTTTAGACTCACAAATATAGGATAGATAGAATATTTTCTTTAATTTTGCCAAATACAAATAGATTAGATATTTGTAACTGTAACTCCTTCTTGATAACTGTTTGTTATATGTAATTTTATTATGTTAAAGTTAAAACCTTTCTTTTTAATTAAACAGACAAGGGAAAATGCTATGGGATAATGCTTTTGTACACTGGTTTAATAAAACACTGATTAGCCAGTAGCAAGGCAGGAAGTATAGGTGGGATAAGCAGATAAAGAGTATTCTGGGAAGAGGAAGGCTGAGTCAGGAGATGCCAGCCCGCCATCCAGGGAACAGGATGTAATGGCAGGTACAGCCACAGAATACGTGGTAATATATATATTAACAGAAATGGGCTGAGTTTAAGTGTAAGAGCTAGTCAGTAGTAAGCCTGACCTAATGGTAAGCAGTTTTAATTAATATAAGCTTCTGTGTGTTTACTTGGGTCTGAGCGGCTGTGGACCAGGTGGGACACAGAAAAACTTCTGACTACAGAGAGGAATTCTATCCTTTTGTACTTGGTGTTCCTGGCATACAGAGGAATGTGCTTTCATAACATATGGCCAACAAATGAATGCCATCTATGAAATAAAAGTACAAATATTGCGAAATTAAGTAGGAAAGCAAATGAAGAGTTAGAACTATCAAATTAGCAAGCTTTCTTCCCTGCTTCACTAAAATATTCTACCTTGTAACTTTCATATGAGTTCACAGATAGATTCAGTGGCTTAAATTGCCCTAATGGGGTAACTGAATATTCATTGCTTCTCAATATTTCTATTATAAATTCAATGAAATTAATTATATAACTGTAGTTGGTACCATGTTGCTAATATTCATTCTGAGGAATTTATTAGGGTCAAATTAGTGCAAGCAAATTATTTCTTAGCTGATGTGGATTTCATGCTGAATTGTTAGCTATTATGCATGCTAAAATTCTGGATAATATATGCAGGTAGCCTTAATTCTTCAAGGGTTATTCTTAGTTCATCCCTTCATGTCTTGGCTTGATAAAACAGGAGTGAGTCATTGACAGGCAAAATGGATGTTTGCCAGAATGTAATACTTGAAACAATTAACAAAAGTTAATCACCAAACCATTTTCTCTCCAGAGGTCCCTAAAGACTTTTCTAGGTGCATAGTTGATGTCAATCTTTGTCATAAAGTTGTTTACTTTCCAAACACCTGTATCACTCACCCACAGTTCATATTTCTAGCTTTATACTACTAGATTTATTATCGACCTACTTACATACAATTAAGAAAAGAAAAGTCTTTTTAAAATTTCTTTGATCTCCACAATAATCAATAGTAATTGTTACATATAATATTAATTATATATTACTATAGTGCCTGTAAGGCATTATGTTCCATTTTGGCTGTATGTGTATGTGTATGAGAGTGATAAGTGTAAGTGTGTGCACATATGTATGAAGGTTCTTTGTATGTGAAGGTCAGAGGTTGATATTGGGTGTCTTTGTATATCACTCCCACATTACTTTTGAGACAAGGTCTTTTCCTGAGCCTACAGCTAAGCAGTCTGTGTAGATGGCTGCCTAGCAGAGTTCAGTTACCACCATTTCTTTTATACCAGCCCCGGCACTGGGTTACAGACATGTACCATGACTGGAGTCTCACATGTGTGTTGGATTTATGAACTCAGCTCCTCAAGCTTGTGCAGCAGGTACTTGACTGACTGAGTCATTTCCCCACCCACAGCACCAAGTTCCCTTTGAAGCTTCATACATGCATGGAAAATGGAATTTTAACAGTAGTAGTGTTAACTTAAATTAGCAATAGTAAACCAATACTATTTCTAAGTTAGTCTAGTTTGGATAGGGTAAAATGATAGTCTATGTGCTTAGATATTTTTCATAGTGTCTAAGAATAAATATATTTATAAACATGACATAGAAAATGTTTCTATGAAGGAATTTACTAATTCACATTTCTACTTGAAATTTTGCTTCAGAATAGGTTTCCTTGCCATTAGAAATGACTCGGTTATATACCATTATGAATGACCTAATTGAATTCTGTAAAGCTGAGCCATGCTTCATCAGAGAATAAGTTGATATTGTGAGTATGTATACAAATCTAGGAGTCAGGGAACCAGCGACATTCTAGTTTTCCCAGCAGTGTGAGGACCACTAGACTCACTGCTTTGATTAAAAGTAATGACTGACAACAGTCATATGACAAGTAGATGTCATGAAATTGTGGGAAATGAACTTAGCATTTATGGAGGAGGTGCAATCTTCCTGGCATAAAACACCCTAGAGGAGAGACAGCTCTGTGACGCAGTGTTCAGGGACCACTAAAACCAGACTCCATGAAAGTGAGATGTAGGTCTAGAGGTCCTGGGTTTGGAAGATTTAGTCAAGTAATGTAATATTTAGTAGCAATTATCAACCTGATAGGATCTAGAATCACCAGAGGCAACCTTCTAGGAATGTCTATGAAAGAGTTTTACATAGGGTTAATTGAGGTTAGGAAAGCCCCTTTCTGAATGTTGGTGACACCACCACATGAGCTGGAGACCTGGACTGAAAAAAGGAGAAGATGACCTGAGCACCAGTGTTCATCACTCTCTGCTTCGTGACTGTGGTGGCAATGTGCCCAGCTGCCTCACACTCCCGTCACCATAACTTCCTGTAATGGACGATGCACTCAAACTATGAGCCAAAGCAAATCCTTCTCTCTTTAAGTTGCTTTCATCAGATATTTTCTCACAACATTAAAAAGATAATTAATATGGGGAAAAATTGCAAATCACAGGATGAGAAATCCAGACACATTAAGGTAGTCGTGACTCTGAGGTAAAGAGTAAGTAGCAAATGAAAGGCGACAAATCAGTCAGACATATTGGGAACGTTCAAGTAACAGCGTCAAAGGTGGTAGTATGTGTCTCAAACTAAGACATGCCAGTTTACCAGGTTCTGTCAGCTCTACACACACTGTATGTTGAAGCAGCCATTTAGTTTTCAAGTGAAGTGGAATCTTCGGTAACTCCAGAAAGACAATCTCTAGTAACAAGAAATATCACAGATCTTATTGAGAAATGAAAGGAAGGAAACAATAGCAATTCGAGTTAGAGATGGAATGATGTCAGGACACTTGTACTTTGCAACATCTAAGAGACAAGTGAGGGGTAAGTAGGATAGATTTCATATTATAAACCTGTAATCAAAGGTGTTAAGATTTATTTATCTTAGTTTAACTTTTGCTAGGCCATGTGCCTCTAGAGTTTTATTTTTTTTTCTCCCTAGGCTGAGAGATCACCATGGAAGATGGGTTAGAAGGATTTGAAGAACCAGAGGTAGGGAACATCACCAGAGAAACATTGCTGGTCATGACAGTGAATTCAGAGAAGTGGAGACTGCATGCACAAGATCACTCGCCCCTAGCTGAGGACCTATTGGCAATTAATGACTGCTAGGGGTCGGGAAATCTGTCATCTTCAGGGCCATGGTCCCTGAGAGGCACCCAGGCTACAGTAGATAACCTTCCACCCATGCATGTACAGGTAGCACTCACTGCACTCAGTGAATATTGAAAAAGAAGAATATTTGAAGATGGGAAGGAAAAGCGGTATGGGGTGGAAATGGAAGGGATTGAAGGTAAGTGAATGAGAGCGTGTTTGAGCAAATAAAATCACATGCATTTATGAAATTTTCAAATAGTAAAAGGCAGGCAAGTAACACATACAAAGATTTACTTATGATTCTATCTTTTCAATGAAAATTATTTCAATTTAACAATCAATAGATCATTTATGCAGCTTGATAAATACACATGCAAACCAGGATTATTTGCACAATGAAAGATAGCTTTATATGGAGCTGTGAGGAATGTAGAGTACCCTAAAAGACACAGTGGCCACTCATCAGTCAGTGTTTTATTTTTGCCTTCTTGAGAAACTGACTTTGGAGAGCTTCATTCATTCCATAATGTAGCAAGGACTACTAGTAAATCATCCTTATTTTTAATACCTTTTCATTAAAAATGAGTAAGCAGTAAGAACTAGGAGTGTGGCCCAGTAAGAGAGCATTTGCCTAGCATGTGGCCACCTGAGGATTTGATCCCAGTGTGTCATGGAGAACAGGGAGCTAAGAATCAAGATAAGGTGGGAAAAACAAGGTACATGGTAGAAGACAGGAAACCCCTCCCTCACCCACCAAAGCTGCCTCTTAGCAGAATAGGCAAAAATTGCATGCCATACCAATGAGCCACAAGGCCACATTATTGGGATATTTGTTGGTTTTAGTGGCATTCTTACCCTGCGAGGAAAAGTCACGAAACACAAAAAAAATCCATTAACAAGAGTTTTATTAAGAAAAGGAGAAAAGGACAGCTGTGATCAGGCCTGCTGGAAAGACACATGAAAAGGAGGGGGAGGGTACATGGGATCCACCTTTTAAGGACTACCCTGCGTAAAAAGGCCCGCATGGCTACTCCATGCATGCACATAAAACATGTGGTCACATTGCACGCAATTTATGTGACCACACAGGACATGGATGATGTAGGACGTATGACCTGGAAATCACTAGGCATAAATTACTAAGTGTCTCACTGGGGGCGTGCCTGGAATTCCTATCAATACTGAAGTTTTAGTACTTTGTATAGCAGTCTCCATCATCATGAACTTACTAGCTTTTTTTCCAAGGCTTTGGGCTCACTAAACTTGTTCTTTTTTAATAACCAGCTCTTTCTCTATTGCTGTCTATATGCTCTTGATTTGATTCCTTATTCCAGGAAAAAGAACTTGAAAGTCCAAACAGGTGAACTTGTGACCTGTATTCATGCCCATAACACTATCACCTCACACAAACACACAGACAGACAGACACACGCGCGCACGCGCGGGCACACACACACACACACTTACATATCACCACCACCACTACCAATAACAACAAAATTAAAAAGATGATTTTAATGACAACATAACAAAATGAAAAGATAACTAAAAAAAAAAACACCTATTCCAATAGTTCTTTTGATTCTAGGAACTGAATTATTTTTACATTTATCCTCTTAAGCCTAGACTACTTTACAAGTGAAAGTAGAAATAGCTACATTTTATCCATTATATTTCAGGGACTAATGTTGAACACAGGATTTTCAACACATCAAATCAAAACCAAAAACCAAAACCAAACAAACAGAAAAGAACAACTTCGGCTACAAAGTGATTGCAGAAGGAAGGTGCATGCATGTGGGTGTTGGTCCAGGGACTAACTCTTAACCAGATGTGAAGCAAAATGGTGTAATATGGGGCAGGGAAGGGTATTCTCTCTCTCTCTCTCTCTCTCTCTCTCTCTCTCTCTCTCTCTCTCTCTCTCTCTCTCTCTCTCCCCTCCATGGTGTGTGTGTGTGTGTGTGTGTGTGTGTGTGTGTGTGTGTGTGTGTTCATATGAGTGTGTGAACATGGAGGTCATAGGACAATTTCAAGTGAGGGTTGGAGCTTTCCACATTCTTTAACACAGGATCTCTTATTAGTCATGGTTTTAGCCAGGCTACCAGGCTAGAGAGATTTTTTCTCCTCGTCTCCACCTCTTTTCTCCACAGAGGCATCAGGATTGGACTTCACTTTACAGAGTTGTTGGGAACCCAACCATGTCCCTCCTGCTTGCATGGCAAGTGCTGAGTGCCTGGCTCCTAGGACTTGACAGACTATATGTAACTCATTGGAGGTACTGATTTTTTAAATCTTCTGCCATAAACAGTTTTGGCTTTATTTATTTATTTATTTAATTTTTATGTTTTTCACGTCTCCGCTTGCAAAGCAAGAAATGAATGCCTTGGGGACTTATTTTTCTTTTAAAATAAACTGTGTCTGAATTTCAATTTTAAACATTTTCTTACAGGATCAGATGAACTTTCTTTATCTTTAATAGTGACTAAAAACATTAATGACTCAAATTTATGTAAAACTGTTATATTTAGAGAGCAGTGGATATGAATTCAAGTTAACTTAGCTAAATTCAGTAATCCATAGAAAAGTCCATTTTAAAATGATTTCTGTTTTATCATCTATAATATTTTATCTATCTATAGGTCCCTCAATCTGTCAACTCTAGCTATAATCTATTGTCTATGTTTCTAATACCTGTTTCTACTTCTTCTTTCCTTTCTAGATTGTCTTGAAGAAATCCTTCGTTGTTTTCTTTGTTTCAAAAAATGGAACAGTGCCTGGAGAATGTAAAATGGGTGAATCATCATTTTTTTCAATGTGCCTAAGATGACGTAACATAAAATTACATATATGTAATTCTTAGTATTAAAAATCATGTTTTAAATGACAGATCTACTACAATTTTTTCCATATATATATATATATATATATATATATATATATATATATTGTTTAACCCTATAAGTGACTTGACTTCTTTTTTTCCTGAGACAGGATTTCTCTGTGTAGCCTTGGCTGTCCTGGAACTCACAGAGATGTTCCTGCCTCTGCCTCCTGAGTGCTGAGATTAAAAGTGTTCACCTTCACCACCTGGCTGACTTTTTATTTTAATTGGTCCCAGTTCTCATTTTCAAATGGGAAAACAATCTTTACCTATAAAGATTTTGTAATGAGTAAACAAGACTGCATCATAAAGTCCCAGTGATATTTGTCAAATAATAATAAGCAGATATGTTCATAATAAATTTGGTTATCATCATGAAAATAAATATTAACTGCAAACTTATAATAATATCATATGATAGAGAAAGTGATGAATGAAAGTTAGACAAGTGAAGAATAGGTGTTTTTTTTTTCACTCCACGTTTGTGCCGTCTAAGAAACTCCCACGTAGCACAAGGAAAGAAGATTTAAAATCCAGACATCATGGCCAATTTTGATTGTCCTCTTAATTGGATTGGCGAATGCCTAGGGCATCAGTGAAGTACACTTTTGAGCATGCATGTGAAGGTGAGTCCAAAGAGCACTAAGAAAGAGCAAGCTGAATGTGGGTCTTCTCTTCCTAGGCTAGGTTCCTAGACTGTAGCTTGAGTTTTCCTGCCTGGCCCACAGTCAGGACAAATCTCTCTCACCTGCCAGTCCCACAGCCGTTCAGACCCAACCAAGTAAACACACACAGAGACTTATATTGCTTTCATACTGTATGGCCGTGGCAGGCTTCTTGCTAACTGTTCTTATAGCTTAAATTAATCCATTTCCATTAATCTATGCCTTGCCACATGGCTCGTGGCTTACCGGCGGCATCTTCACATGCTGGTTGTCATCGTGGCAGCTGGCAGTGTCTCTCTGACTCAGCCTTCCACTTCCCAGCTTTATTCTCCTCCTTGCCCCACCTATACTTCCTGCCTAGCCAACGGCCAATCAGTGTTTTATTGATTAATTAGCAACACATTTGCCATACATCCCACAGCACTAGACTGAAATAAAATCTTTGCTCCCTGATCTTCTGCATGCTTCCTGCCATGATGAACTCCATGCAATGAGTCAAAAGCCAAAATAAATTCTCTTTCTTTAAGGTGCTTCTTCTCAGGTATTGATCACAGCAATGACAACCTATAACATTTTCTAAATTAAGAGGAATCAGAATATGACAACCTATGACATTTACTAAGTTAAGAAGGAATCAGAACACTGAAGTACTGGTAAGTGAAGAGAACACTGCTAAAAGGCAGCTACAGGGTTTACAGGATGGCCTGGAGACCTGCAGCCTTAAGGAAAACCTGAGTTCAATTTCCAGGATCCACATAGTGAAGAAGAGAACCAGCCACCATAAGTTGTCCTCAGACAACACACACCACACACACACACACACACACAATGCACAGGCACAGAGGCACAGGAATATGTGCACACACTCTCACACACAGATATATGAGTATAGATTAACAAATGTAGTATTTTTAAAGCAGTAACTGCTGTTAGTGGAAAGATTAAACAGCAACAATGCTCAATCAGTTTTTGGGCCTAAGACTCAGGTCTTGTGGGGTAGCTTATGAACAGGCAGTAATGGTATCCATGGAGACAAGACACTGTGATAAGTAAACAATCCTACCTAGAACTGATCATTTATATTTTGATAAGAATCTTCCATTCAGATAATAAGTTTAAACAGTTGTCATAAAAGGGACAGTATTAATAGTCAGGGATGGTAGTAAGGAAGAAAGTGGGCCACATGTTTCTGTCTGCTTCAGTGAGCCGAGTAATGAAGAAACGGCACTTGCTTCAGAAGCCAGTAATGTACAGGTCATAAAGGTGACTAGAGAGCTACACTGGGGGATGTGGCAAAGACTTCCATCTTAGTCACTGTTCTATAGCTGTTAAGAGACACTATGACCAAGGCAACTAGAATAAGAGAATGTATTCACTCCACGGTTTCCTTAAAATTTCCATTATCATCATGGTGGGGAGCATGGTGGTGGTGTACCCACAGTCATTGTAGCTGTAGCTGAGAGCTACATCCCTATCAAAAAGAGAGACTCTGGGCTTGGTATAGGCTTTTGAACCATCAAAGCCTGTCCCCACTGCAACACACTTCCTCCCCTTTCAAGCAGTGCCACTCCTTGGTGAGTAAGCATTCAAATGTGTGGACTTACAGGGGGCCATTCTTATCAAAGCCCCCAAATCTTCTCTTCCAGCAACATCTTTTCAGCAGCTTCTCTTGAGAAATACCTTGCTGACAGAAAATAAAAAACAAAAATAACAATCGGAGTCGAACTACTTTTAACAAGAAGAAAAGAATAAAGAAACAGGATGACTATGAAGCTAAATGCAAGTACTAAATGTGAACACATTGAGCAAAATAAAGATAATGATAAGTTACTTCAGAGTAAGGGGGGTCCATTTGATTTACATAAATTTAAAGAGAACATGGAAGAAAGTCAGTTCCAGAATAGATTATAAAATATGAAAAATAAGTAAATAATTAAGTTTTCTGAGAGAAAACAACATGATTGAGGCTGTATCGTCTTCAGATGTCTCCTGACTTAAAGCAGTGCTCTACTCCTAAAATCTGTGGGCAGGTTCAGAGTAGGCCTACATTTTTGTTTTTAAGAATTATTCAATAATGTATTTATACATACATATATGTATTTAACATAAAACTATATATGTTACATAAATATATAGATAATCCAAATTTAACATATTATCATATACTTTTATAACTATAATATTTATAAATAATTTTATATATGAATACTTTTATATATTTAGTATATAAGCAATCAGTAATGTGCTTGCCACTGCACAGGAAAATAGTAAACTTTGGGGTGTATTTCATTGTTTTCTTGTTTGTTTATTTGTTTGCTTATTTATTTGTATTTAGAACAGAGTCTCACATGTGGCCTACCCTAGTCTTAAACTTGTAATTGTCAGCATTAAAAAACAACTTGCACTGTCTCAGAATCAAAAGAATTCCATGTGATCAAGTGGCACAAAGGCCCACTCCGGTCTAAGAAGACATTGTAATTGATTCCTGATGGGAGAAGGATAAATCAACATTTTCCAGTGTAATGGCCCTGAGTCTACCATCCACACATTCCAGCGCAGGTCCATGCTTAGGAATAGTTGGCCAACACAAAACAGACACCATATTATTGTGTTCTTTTTTTGTTGGCTTGGTAATTTTAGTCATTTTGAGATTTTTGGTTCTATGCTTTGATTTTCTGATGATTTTTTTTTTAAAGAGAGAGATAAGGAGCATGAAAGTTGGGTGAAGTGGGTCTCACAGAAATTGGGGTACAGGAAAAATATGATCAAAACATTTTTTCACCTTTAATATGATATATTTTATTAACTCTTTGAGAATTTCTTAAAAGCGTACAAAATACTTTCATCATTTCCATCCCTTCCATTCCTTAATTCCTCTCATAACTACCTTTAACCCCTCTAAGTTTCATGTTTCTTTGGTTTTTTTGATATTTTAATATAATTATATAATTACTCCCTCCCTTTCCTTCCTCTAAACATTCCCATATACTCTTCCTTGCTCTCTTTCAAATTCATGTCTTCTTTACTCATTGTTGTTACATGAGTATGTGTATATTCCTATATATTCTTAAATATAAGTGGCTGAGTCTGTATAATATATGTATAATGTATGATAAGCTTCTTTGTCTGCCCTTCTTCCCATTTGAAGACTTATCTGTCTGTTCACTCACAAAAGATTAGTCAATTCAGAATTTCGGAGACTAGCCATTCTTTTGTGTTTTCTTGCTTGACACTTTGTGTGAGCAGAGGCCTTAAAGTATTCAACTCAGCTCTGACCATTACCTTAATCTTTAACATTTCTTAAATGGTTATTTAATTGTTTGAAGGAAAGTGCCCCTAAATGCTGGGATCATAGAACAAAGGTCCTTGTGCCCACAAATCTCCAAAGAAATCAGGAATGTTTAGCATGCAGGATTATCGTTCCAATGGGAAAGATGTAAACAAACAAACAAACAGACAAACCTGAGAGCTTGGAAAGTTGTAGGTCTAGTACCTAATTACAATTTATCTTGGATCCCCTTAGCAGCTTTTCATGCTCACTTGTGTCTAACCTAGCATCCTTGTGATTGACAAGTGAAACCTCGGGAGTGTGTTAGCAGACTACTAAGTTTCCACCAATCAAAAAGTAACGAGTATCATCAGATGCACCTGAGACTCCAGAATAAATTATCTCTTATCTCCTTTGAGGTGAGTTGTGTGTCTGTATGAATAAAACAAACTACCTACGAGCCAGATTTCCCAAAGATGCACTGAGACTTTAGAATTCAAGTGATTTGCCTCATTGTTCATGGCAGACCATTCTTGATCTGATTTATAGTTTACCCTCTGACAGCCTACCATAGTTTGGACAAGAAGCAAAGAAGACCAAGTCTGGGAGGTGGGCCTGGACCCAGGGCACAGCAGCCCCACCTTTGTGTCTGATGCTACAGGCTGCCTTTAGAGAAACACGTGATTCTGTGGACGGCTCTCAGAAAAGGGAAAAAGGGACTGACTTTGATTCAAGATTTGATCTGAAATAAAAACCAGTCTGAACCCTCCCCAACTCCAACTTCAAATGCTTTTTGTTATTGACCTATTTTCTAGAATAAACATCTTTCTTATCTTTGGAACATGCTTTGCTCTTGTAAACCGTCAAGTATTAGTGAAGATATTCTAAAGAGACACAGTATATCTGCCTCTGGCCATCAAATTATTGAAGCAGGGGCTGCCAAACAATGAAAATGACCTCCAGGAATGTCATGGTGGAGGTGAGGAGAAAGCTCAAACTCCTGGCCAGACAGAGAGGAAACTTTTCTACAGAAAGGGATTTACAACATGTCAAACATGTCATGAAGGAGAATGAAACCAAAGTAGTGAAGGCTGATGACAATAAGTCCTTCTTGACCAGGTGTGCCTATGTATACAAAACTCTACCTAAAACTAAATCTTATGTCAATACCTCAAATAGGGATCTTATTGTCCCTCTTCTCAATATGGCCACATTCAATAAATCTCCGTTTTCTGTTTTTCCACTATTAATCTAACTGTTGCAATTAGCTTTGCAAGGAAGAGGGCAAGTACTGAACCTGGATTGTGAAGGCACAGGTTGTGTGTTACCTTAAGTCTGTTGGACATTCATCTGGTTAAATCTTCCCTTCTCCAAGAGGGTGCTGTGCTCTATATGGATAAAGGCTATCTGAAAACAGCAAAATAAGGAAAAAGAAAAAAATTGAGTGTAAATGTCAATCTTGTTTTCAATTTCTTTTCTTACCCATTTTTTCTTGTCAATAGAAATCATTTATATCCCCTAAAGTTGAAGAATACTCCATGTCATGTTAGCACATGAATGACATGTGCATGTAATGCATGTGAAAGGGCCAGTGAGATGACTCATCAGGTAAAGGTGACTGCTGACAAGTCTGACAACTTGAATTCAATCCCTGGAACCCACATGGTGGAGGAAACAACTGATTCATAAATGCTGTCCTTTGACTACCGCATGCAAGCTGCAGCATGTACACACATACACACACACACACACACACACACACACACACATACACAAACACACACACACCATGTGCACACGCAGGCACTCATGCACAAAAATTAAATTAAAATGCAATTAAAATTTTAAGTACATATAAACTATTTCCACTTTTGCAATGTTACTTTAAAATGTAAGTCATTCTTTCTTTGCGATGGTCATCATTTTCCAAAATTTTATTTCCAAAGTTTTAATTAATACTCTAGGTTGGTTTGAAAGAAAATGGCCTTCAAAGGGAGTGGCATTGTTAGGAGGTGTGGCTATGATGGAGTAGGTGTGGCTTTGTTGGGGGAAGCTTGTCAGTGTGGAGGCAGGCTTTGAGTTCTCATATATGCTCAAAGGATACACATATATTGATCTCAGTGTTGAACCTTTAGATTTGCGTGTTTAATTTGGAGTATTGTAGAATCTTAGAAACTATACAAATAACATTGGCAGAGATAGAGAATAAAGATCTGAAGGAAGGGAGGATAGAATCACAATGGTGCTTTGAAGGGGATATAATGAGGAAGGAGGTTTAGGTAGAATAGGGGTGGTGATGGTTGGTTGTCTTGATACTGTAGATTTTGTCCAGGTAAGACAGCAACTGTACTTTCATGAGTGCAATAGTCCTGTCATATCCAGAAGACATTGTTTTACTCCTGTCCCCCACAATCTGACTCTTAAAATCTTTCTACCCCATTATCTTCAATTGCCCTTGAACCTTGGAGGTTTTGACATGATACAGATATCCCAATTGTGCCTTCACTGACAATCTCTACACTTGGACCAGTTGTGAGTTTCTTCATTACCTAGCATCTATCACCCAAAGGAACTTCCTCAATGAAGTCTAAGAGCTACACTAATCTATTGATAAAGATATGTTTCTATAGAACAATTCAATACTTTATCATTTTACCAAAATAATAGGAGATTAAACTCTGGGAGCTGAGTTACTTAACCATGGTTTCTTGGCCAAATCTACAGTAACAAGCACATGTTTCCCCTGTGGAATGAGCTTTTCATGTGTTCAGAAAGCAGTTTGTTAGCACTGTAACACTTTTGACACCATTGTATCCATGGGTATATTGTATCATACCAGTCACTATTGTAGTGCAGAGGACTCACAGCCAGGCTCTTGATAATTTTTCTTCTAGTAGCCTATGGAGTATCTCCTATGTAAGACAGCCAGCAGTTAGGAAGGCAGTATCAACTTGTTATCTCTAAATTCTGTGATCAAAATGTATGGTGTCCTTAACAATAGGTCTCTTGCCATCAAGCTATGGTAGGCAATCAAGAAGAATAATAATAGCCTGTAATGTATTTGGAAAGCCCTGATGAATAACTTGAGATGAGGTATCCATAACATTAGGCTTTTTGTTTTTCTTTATTAAATCTGCGACTTCTGAGAGTAGCATTATCCCCTGTGTAGGTAACTCCCTGAAGCGCGCACTCACACACACACACACACACACACACACACACACACACACATGAAGCATATAAACTAGTAGGTTTCCATATGTTTTTTTCAAATATCCTTAGTGTTTGTTATCTCTCCTGTGCCCATTCACCATCCCTATTCTACCTAAACCTCCTTCCTCATTATATTCCCTTCCCCCTTCATAGCACCATTGTGATTCTACCCTTCCCTTCCTTCAGATCTTTATTCTCCATCTCTGCCAATGTTATTTGTATAGTTTCTAAGATTCTACAATACTCCAAATTAAACACACAAATCTAAAGGTTCAACATTGAGATCAATATATATTTATCCTTCAAGGTCTGAGGTACCTCATTCAGTATAAAGCTTTACATCTCAAGCCATTTACCTGAAATTTTTAAAATTTAATTTTTTCTTTACAGTTGAAAAATAATTCTATTGTATATAGGTGTGATAGTTTGAATGTAATTGTCCCCCATAAATTCACAGGGAGTGGCATTATTAGGAAGTGTGGCTTTATTGGAGTGGGCATGGCCTTGTTGGAGGAAGTGTGTCACTGTGGGGGCAGGCTTTGAGGTTTCCTCTGCTCAAGATATTGCCCAGGGTCTCAGTTGATATCCTGTTGCCTACAAGATGTAGGACTCTCCGTTACTTCTCCATCACCATGTCTGCTTCATGCCATCATACTTCCTACATGATGATAATGGACTGAAACGCTAAAGTTGTTAGCTGCCAACTCAATAAAGTATTTTGCTTTATAAGATTTGCTGTGGTCATGGTGTCTCTTCACAGAAATAAAAAACTCAACTAAGACAGAGGTTGCTACCAAGGACTAGGGTATTGCTACAAAAGGCCTGACCATGTTTTTGCTTAGAGGAATTTGGGCTTTGGTACTTTGGGTTATGAAAGTGGTGAAATGCTTTAAGCATTGCTTGATAGACCATACAGGTGGGGACATGGAAGACAGATGTGCTAAGAGTTATTTGAACTGTTTCAGAGGAGAAGAATTTTAGTATGTTGCCTACAGATCATTTTTGTGATATGTTGGTGAAGAAAGTGGGCCTTTTGCTCTTGTCTGAAGAGTCTGCCTGAGGCTAATGTGAAGAGTTTTGGATTAATTCCATTGACAGAACAAATCTTAATAAATTTCTATTTGTTAAGCCTAGCATAATTTCTGTCATATGGTTACTAGTGTTCATGCTTATAAAGATTTATAATGCAAAAGGAGCAAACTGAGCAGAGTAAATTACAAACCGTAAACTTTGAGGAGAAAAAGAGCACCAGGAGTTAGAATAGAGCTAAGTCCTAGGTTCAAGGAAATAAACAGATTAGGAAATAGAACGTAGTGAGCTGTGATCCCAGGGCAAGATCCCAACCAACTAAGTTTCCAATTTGTGAAAAGGAACTAAAGAAAAGCTTAGAGCCAGCTCTGAAGGGGCACAACTTTAATCCCAGCACTGGGAAGGCAGAGGCTTAGCATATCTCTGAGTGTGAGGCCAGTCTGCTCTACAGAGTAACTTTCAAGACAGCCAAACTTAAGCCGTAAACGACAGAAAGCTCGTGAAGATGTAATCAAGTGAGGAGGCCATGTTCCAGCCTCAGAAAGCAGCAGAGCTTGACAGCTTCAGCCATGAGGTTCTGGCTGCAGAGTTAAGGTTAGAAGAAACTGGAGACTTGGCCTCCATGCCTAAAGAAAACCTTTGAGGCCAGGTGTGTGTCAGGGGTATCCCTGAATAGAGGTCTAATAGGGAAGCAATTGCATGAAGTTGAAGCCTGTATTGCCTTGGAGAACCCAAGATGTTAGGGATGCTAGAATCGTGGGATACATGCTGAAGAGAACTGTTAACAGAGTGGGACCAGTCCAAGAGAAAGAAGTGTGTTGCAGTCAACAAAGCTGAAAGGAGTGTTTTGACATCAGAGATGGAGATGCAGAGTTTGGAGTTTGCCCAGCTGGATTTTAGTCTTGCTTTGGTACAGTATTTCCTTACTATGCTCCCTTCCCTATGTTTAGAATGGTAATTTATAGCCTGTGCCATTATGTGTTTGAAGTATATGATCTTTTTTACTATGATTTTTCCAGATAATTATAGTTAAGAGATTGCATGAAACTCAGAAGAGACTTTGAACTTTGGGCTTTTCAACATTGCTGAAATTGTGATATACTATGGGGACTTTTAAAGTTAGACTAAATGAATTTTGCATTATGATATTGTTACAAGCTTATGGGTGGCAGGGAGTGGAACATGGTAGTTTGGATGTAATTGGTCTTCATAATCTCAATGGAGTGGCACTATTAGGAGGTGTGGCTTTGTTGAAGTTGGTATGCCCTTGTTGGAGGAAGTGTGTCACTGTAGGGGGAAGGCTTTGAGGTTTCTGCTCAGGATACCATCTGGTGTCTCAGTAGACTTTCTGTTACCCTAAAGATGTAGGACTCTCAGCTGCTCCTCCAGCACCACATTTGCCTGCATGTTACCATGCTCCCTGGTATACAAATACATGATGATAATGGACTGGACCTCTGAAACTGTAAGCCACTACCTCAATTAAATGTTTTCCTTCGTAAGAGTTGCCATGGTCAAGGTGTCTCTTCACAGCAATAGAAACCATAAGACCACAGGTATTACATTTTAATTTTAGTATTTGACATTCTGGTTGTTTCCATATCCTAGCTGTTGTGAATAGAGGACTTATGAACTTTTGATGAGTATGTGCCTCATTAGAATGAAATAGAATTGTTTAGGTATATCTCCAGGAGTAGTATAGCTGAGTCATAGATTTTTGAGGAACTCCACAGTAGTATTTATAGTGGCTGCATAAATTTGTACTTCTACCCACAGTGTATTTGGGTTTTTGATTAGTCACATTCTCATGATCATATGTTGTCTTTTATATTCTTAATCTTAACCATTCTGGCTAGTCATTTTAATGTATAGCTTCCTGATGGCTAAGAATGGTGAGCAGTTTTTTAAAATATTGCTAAGCCATGTATATATTTTCTTCTGAGAATTCTTGGCTCAGTTTCATAGTCTCCACTTTAATTGGGTTTGTTTTCTTGTTCAGATTTTTTTATTTCTTCCTATATCTGTCTTTTTTCTATTATTTTTGAGTTTATAATAATTATATCATTTCTTCCTTCCATTTTCTCCCTCCAAAGACTCCCACCTTACTCTCCTTCAAATTCCTGATCTCTTTTTTCATTAATTTTTTTCACATAAACACACATATATTTAGGATGTATATTCCTAAATATAACCTTCTGAGTCTGTATGATGTTACTTCTATATTTTTAGGGCTGACAATTTGGTATTGGACAACCAATTGTGATCATCCCTGGGGAAGATTTTTTCTCTCATTCTGAACATTCTTCAGTTGCCTGCAGTTCTTTGTGTAGGGTTCAGGCCTCATGGGGTTTCCCCTAATACAGTTTGACATATCTATTCTTGTCTTCCTTATTTCATTCATGGTTAGGCAGTCATGTTGGTGAGAATTTATATGTGTAGCATTTGATATTGCTAAAAGACACAGTCTCACAGCAAACTTCCAAAACCTCTTACTATTTTTCCATCCTGTTTTCTGCAATGTTAATCTTTGAGCCTTAGGTGTGGGAGTTGTTCTATGGACATATTCATTAGGACTGGGGCCCACAACCACACATTTTGAAATGTTGTTTGTTTTCTGCAATGGTCTCCATATTTTGCAAAGAGTTTTCTTGGTGGGGGGTGAGGACTACACTTATGTTTGAATATTTTGAGCCAGGAGTTCCTGATGAAAGAAAACATGGCATTTAACTGTCTGGGTATGGGTTACCTTACTCAATATGACCTTTTCCAGTTGCATTAGTTATGGGTTAGATCCTGTGGAAGGAAGTGGGGGGGTCTGGCTGGTTGGAGAAGTTAGATACAGCAAGAAAGGAACTTCGCATGTTTTTAAAAGAAAAAATTTAAAGGAACAGTTATTGAATAAATATTAGAAAAAGTTTCTTGAAGAGGTTCAGGTATACTTGGTTATTGCATAATCAAGAGATCGTCATACAACACACTCACATACCAACTACAGAGACCTTTGTTTTGTTTTTAATGTGATCTGCTTTTAAAGATGAAAATGCATGCATTTAGACAAATATTTATGTTTCAAATACTGGGGAATGTGGAATCCTATTGATGTAGCAATGTTGAAATGGTAAAAGCATAAATAGAAAAGTGCATAATTAAGGAACCATTAAGCAATCATTTCAGCACAGGATGAGTGGTACTGTGATAGGTTTTTGCATGAGCATGTGGTACACTTGGGCTTCTCCCAGAAGCTCCTTACTGGTGGAGTATTTCTAGTATGAGGAAGAATATATTAGTTTCTGGTAATTGGCTGTAAGTAGTAAGCTCTTAATGGATAATATTCAAACAGAGAGAAGATAAACCCTGAATATCTCACAATAGAGTTTTAGGTAAATGCTTAATCTATTTTTTAATGTGGATCATGAATGCAATGCATTGTTCACCTTTTAAAGTAGTTTATTCACCCTACAAAAGGCTTCTTTTTCTATCATTATTTTCAGCTAAGCCTAAAGAAGAAGAAGTGTCTTAGACTAATCTTGTTTAGGTCTCTGGCTTAAACACAAGCACAAAAGAGGTAAAATATTCTCATTACTTCACTTCAGCATATCATGTATAAATTCTTTTGCCATCCATATTCATACAAATACAATAAGGTATTTGGTCTTGGATACGGTGATTAAGAAAAGAGCAAAATCAAACAAAATAACAGTCACGTATTGAAATAAGGCATCACCACACCATTAGATCTTATGCTTCCGTGGGAGTGTGGAACAGAGAGTTTCACATTCTGTAACATGGAACCACACAGGAGATGTTCTGAAGCAGCATTCCTGGAGGAAATGATGCCTGAAAGAGAGTAACATTTAAGTAAGTGGCAGGTAGAGAATAAGGAAGGCAGGAATATAAAGAACAACCTGTGGAGTACCGAGTGATACAATAGGAACTCAAGCTGCTGCCGCCATAGACCTGAAGAAAAGCATTTTCATTCAGCAGTGTACAGACCATGTACAAGAATGTTTTCTTGAGTCATCTTATAAATGAGTGCTCATGCCAAAAGTAAAATAGGTCATTTGAGATGAAGACTAACATGACATTTTCATGGGAGAGGATGTTAGGGAGTCCTTCAGAAAAGGTCAGGCTGTGTGCAGTTCAAAGATTATGTCCAGAGAACCTTGATAGACATAGAAAAACGGGAACACATGTGTGCCTTCCCTAGTTAAGAGACAAGAAAGCACGGTGCTCATTCTCTGTAACAAGTAAACAATAGGAGCATGCCTGCACACAAATGAGGAATCAGAGTTTATCTTCTTTATGTTCAGTGTTGTCCACCCTTCCCCGTGTGTGTGTATGTGTGCATGCACGTGCATGTGTGTGTGTACATGTATCTGTGTACAGAGGCCAGAGGTCAGTCTTGTGAGTCTTCTCCATGCTTTATGAAAGAGGGTCTCTCATTTTTCCTGGAGATCATCGAGTAGGCTCGACAAGCTGGCCACTGAACCCCAGGTATCCCCTTGGCTCTACCTCCTCAGCACTGAGATTACAAACACACACCACCACACTTCTCATTTTACATGGGTGTTAGGGATCAAACTCAGTTCTCCATGCTGTATTCCTAGCCCCGCTGTTGCTTCTTTCCAACTTTGAGAGTAGTTTACGACAGCTATGGTGATGATGACACCAACAGCAAGCCAGATCTCTGACAACATTCCTAGATATGACTATACACAGTGTCATGGCTCCCTTCAGAGTAAACTGAATTCATGAAAGAATTTTAAAAATCCCTCAAGCTGTTATACTTCAGATGTCAACTGGTAGATTTTTTCCTCTTATAGACCTTAGAGTGATCCCACTTTTCCTCACCTGCACCCTCTGCTTATCCTCTTTATCTTAGTTCTCTTCCTTGCTCTTCTAAGTGGTTACAGTGACACAGTGATAAATTTTTAAGTAGAATCAGAGAGATATTGGAACAGTTTTATTCCCAACATTGCTCTGTGCAGGAATGTTGCATCTTTCACTGCAATGAATTATAATATTCAGAGGGAAGGGAAAACAGATGTGGGAAAGTTGAGTGATGCAGAGAACAGTGGAAAGTAAAGGGATGAAAACATGATGCTGGTGTGAAAGCCAAAGTAACCAAACATACCTGAGACATACTTCATTATAAATGCATTTCATTCTTACAAAATGCAGGAGGAACTGAAAGATGTATACATGTAGCTACACCTAGTCTGTAAACACATCAACAATAAACCCAAATAAACTGACTAGTCCAGGGGCAGCTATTCCAGAGGACCTGAGTTCTGATAAAACCTACTGCATTGAGTTGCCCACAACTACCTGTAACTCTAGCTTCACAGAATCTGATGCCCTCCTCTAGCTTCCCCTTCCCCACCTCAAAATTAAAATAAAAACAAATATCTAAAAATAAACAAATGAAGCAGGCCAGCCCTTACTATGTCATGTAAGGGAAGCCACCACTTTAACACAGATGGCTTACATTTTTTATTTGTTTTATAGACTAGAAAGTTCATATAGATGGATATACATATTGTATTCATAACATGCATACATTCTGTCTTGTGTTAAATTACGCAGACAATGCTCACAATATTTAAGGTTAACATTTGTTAAATGTTTCCTCTCACTAGAACTCAGCTTTGGTTGTGTACATATTCACTCATGTGATACTCACATACAGTATATCAAGTAGATTCTTTAATTGTTCTATCTCTGGAGATATTGAAGTTGATGAGTAGGAAAAAAAAATTCCCTAATGATGCACTGTGGCTTGCAATAGAGACAGAATTCCAGCCCAGGCAGTGACTATACACAGTCAGAGTTGCTAATCTCTGCATTATTTGGGGATATTGCAGTAAATAATCAGAGATTAAAACAAGGAGATTCCTTGTTGTGTAAATGGCTAATATTCTTGCGGATTTATTTTTTGGTCTTTTTGTCAATTGTGACCCTGTTTTGGGAGTAGTATAGATAAGTAGATAAGACTATAGATCTTGGTGCCATATAGACTTCTATTCATCATAATTTCAGGAGGAGGGTAGCTAAGTGCTATTGGTGTGTTGCTAAGCTGTGATGATAGATTATTTGTCCCTATCAGGGGTGATGAAGATACAATCAGCAGACATGACCCAGAAAGACTACTTCTCTCATTCTAATCCACTAATTAATGTATGGACATGGAGCTTTCATCCAATTGCTACCCCATAAACCAGTCAAAGGCTTCTGGTTATTTAGTGTCCAATATCATACATGCTTTACAAATTTGAACTATATAAAACTCAGAGGACTTTATGTAAGATGGATAAAACTTTGCTAATTTCTCAGAAGAAGAACCCACAGCTCACGGAGAACAGCATGCCTATGGTCCTATGTGTAGAATGTGAAACCTGTATGTCTACTGGCTTCTAATTCAAACCTCACCACCACAGTACTTGTGGCCCTGCATGATGATGGGAACTTTCTGTACACTGTGTGATCTTTGTTTTCATCAAGGTTTAAAAATATGGAAAATACAAACAGTTGCTCAAGACTCGTTAGAAGGTCAATGTTCAAAGAATATACAGACTTGAAGAACCACACAGACACTAAGGGTTGAACTTCTAGCTGCAAAAGTGAC
Source organism: Peromyscus eremicus (assembly GCF_949786415.1). NCBI lineage: Eukaryota > Metazoa > Chordata > Mammalia > Rodentia > Cricetidae > Peromyscus > Peromyscus eremicus. The sequence goes on along the minus strand of NC_081431.1, from coordinate 76,340,913 downwards.
ACGTTGAAGTAATGGGCAAATAATTCTATCAGGAAAATTAACTTACTGGACAACTGGCATCAACTGACGAAGTGATTGCCTCACAAGCTGAGGAACGCACTGAAAAAGCCAGGCATAGTGTGGCATGCTGTAATCCCGATGTTAAGGGGATGCGAGATAGAGATGGATAGGTTTCTAGAAGCTCAGAGCATAGCTAGCCCAGCATACTTTGTTAAATTTCCCAGCCACTGATAAACTGTATAAAAAATATTGTAGAAGATGCCTAGCAACCAGCACCCAAGTTCTCTGGCCTCCAGACATGGCTGACCACTTTACCAGAGGGGTAGGGCTTTGGAATGTTTGCAGGCTCTCCTTCCCTCCCTCTATAATCTGCTGGTTAAAGATGAGGTGGAAGACAGATCTGTATGATATTAATGCACTGTCTTCTCAGACTGCTGGCTTTATGAATAAACCATAATTTAAAGACTCAAGTACTGGCTTTGTTGAAATGTTGGGCAGAACAAGCTGGCTGCTTACACTGTCACTAATTCATCCTGAACAATGGTTTTTAAGGGCTGATCTTGAGACTAGTATCAATTCTGGTACAGGAATCATTTCATAAATGCAGTGCTCATGCCTTACCCCAGAACTACAATATCAGAAGCTCTAGATGGAGGGCCAGGCATCTATTTCTAAAGTGCCCTCCAGCTCTTTCTGAGTCATGGTCAAATTTCAATACAGATAAAACTCAGTGCAGAGGTTTACAAACTTTTCTGTATAGGTCAGGAGGCTTTCAGAATTCTGCAAACTTCCTTAACAGTCTAGATATCTGGAAGCCATGTGGTTTCTTTGACAGTAACATCTAAATTGCTATTCCAAAACAGTGTTTTAATATTCTTCAGAGATATCAAGATGAAAATTCCACATATTCATGGGTCAATCTATATATACCACCATTTTTGTTTTGTTTTCTTCTTCAATATTTTTGGTGTGTATGTGTGCCTGTGCCTGTGCCTGTGTGTGTGCGTGCGTGCGTGCGTGCGTGTGTGTGTGTGTGTGTGTGTGTGTGTGTGTGTGTGTTTGCAGATACAAGTACAGATGTCTGAGTAATCATTTAGAGGACAGATGACAACCTCAGGGATCATCTCTTAGAAATGCCATTAATTATTTTTGAGACACTGTACCTTAACAAGTAGGCTAAGCTGCTGCCAGTAAGCTTCAAGGATCCTCCTGCCTCTGCTTCTTTTTCTGAAATTGTAAGTGCACACTCCCACACCTGGCTCCCCCTCCCTGGGTTCTGGGGATCCACAGGTCAGTCCTTATGCTTGCATGGCAAGTATTTCACTGCTGGAGCCATCTCCCTAAACCTTGCTTTCAACAAAGAAACAAGAACGTTTTTAGTCTCCGTATCAATGAATAGCTAGTTTATAGTTTGCCAATCTTTACTCTAATGTTTACAACTAGCATGTGCAGCTCTTCTAGGAAGGAGGATGGGTTTTGAATGTTGGTTTTGTCATACTTTAACTCTGAGACTAAGGAATCTGACTTGTCTCAAGCTTCAGTCAATACAGCTAGAAAATAGATTGTGCAATATTTTCTCACAGGGTACTCTGAGACAGTAAAGAAACTTGGAGGTTGGTTAAGAGCTAGGGAGATAGCTCAGTCAGTGCATACTGAGCAATCATGAGGGTCCAAGTCAGATATCAAGCATTCATATAGAAAAGTCAGCCATGGTGGCATGGACAGATTTATAATCCCAACATTGGACATAGAAGGAGATAGTTTGGTATGGGGCTCACTGGCCAGCCAGATTTCTCTAAGTGGTAACACCAGTAAGGGAGCCTATCTCAAAATGAAAACAAAGTAAAAACAAATAAACAAAATGAATGACACTTAAGCAACAACAGTTGAGTTTAATCTCTGGCCTTTACATGGAGGAGCACACATGACTACCTATCATCTATCTATCTATCTATCTACCTATCATCTATCTATCTATCTATCTGTCAATCTACACACACACTCATATATATATATATATATATATATATATATATATATATATATACATATATATATACACACACACACACACACACACACATACATACACACACACACACACACACACACACACACACACACACACATATATATATATATATATATATATATATATATATATATACATATGTACACATATGTACCTGCATACACTAGGACACACAGATACACACACTGGGGCATAGCTAATGTTCATATAGCTGTCTCTTTTCCAGTCTTCATAATTTTTTTCTAATAAATTTCAGCTATTTTTTTTCTACAGAGATAAAATATGAAGCTGAGCATGATAGCAGAGTTCTAGCTGCTACGGAGATTAAGACTAGAATGCTTCACAAGTTCAAGAGCTCAAGTCTAGCCTAGGTAAAATACTGAGACTCTATCTCTAAGAAGATTAATAAGGTGATGGAGACATTGCTTAGTCAGTAAAATCCTTGCTGCACAAGCATGAGGATGTGAGTTCTGTCTCTAGAACCCATGTAAAATGCTGGCATGGTAGAACATGCTTGTAACCTCACCACTGGGGTAGTGGAAACAGGTGTATATCTAGATGCTGATGGTAGCCACTTTAGCTGAATTGGAGAGATGTAGATAAAAGTGAGGGACCTTGTCTCAAAAGCAAACAAACAAATCATAATGGAGGGCAGGAATGGTTGCTCAGGAGGGAAAGGTGTTTGACACACAAGCCTGACAATCTGAACTTTATCACAATACCTAACCACAGACTAAGAAAATTAACGACTTCTGAAAGTCATGCACACTATGAGTAAGCCGGTCTTCACGTACACACACACACATACACACACACACACACATCACCACCACCACCACCACCAACAACAACAACAAACACACATACAGTGATAAGTAAAATTAAATGAGTAAATAAGTTGGAAAGGAACTAAGGAAGACACTTGAGATTTTTCTTTGTCTTCCACTTTCCCTTGTGTACATTTGCACACACAGGTGCATGCTCACATGCACACGCAAACACACAAAAAGGCAAATGAAGAGAGAGTAAATAGCATTTGGATTGCATTCATCCCTCAGCATATCTATTCCTTTCCTACCCAGTGATCTTAGAGGCAGCCCGTTACAGATGCTGCACATCCCCACCTCCTTCAGAAAGATGCCATTGATCTGAAGGGCATTTGTGATCTGGTGTCCTTAGTGGACTCAGGTCACAGGTCAGACAGTCTTCATGAATGACAATGCCAATAACAGATGGGTCTAATTAACAAATCTAAAGAAGAAACCCTCTCCTCCTTTCAATACAAAAGGAAGCGAGGAAAGCAAGTCAAGAGTGTTTGCATTTATTTATTTATTTATTTATTTATTTATTTTTTTTGGTTTTTTGAGACAGGGTTTCTCTGTGTAGCTTTGCACCTTTCCTGGAACTCACTTGGTAGCCCAGGCTGGCCTCGAACTCACAGAGATCCGCCTGCCTCTGCCTCCTGAGTGCTGGGATTAAAGGCGTGCACCACCACCGCCCGGCGAGTGTTTGCATTTAGAAGGGAGTATCTGGGTAATTCTTCACACATGTGAGTGGAGTTGAGGGCAAGCTGGCCACTGAATTGAAAGCAGAATGATCTGTTCTTGGCAGAAATATCAGGGCCTATGGAGAAGCCCACTATCAGCATTGTAATTTAAGTGTTTGTGCCTGTGTATGAATTTGAGCATGTGTGTGGAGGTCAGAGATCAACCTTGAGTGTGGGTCCTCACTGTCCTCCTTGCTTGAGACATGTTCTCTCTTTTGCCACCACACAGGCTAGGCTGTCTGGCTATGCTTGCTGATTTTATGTCAATGTGGCACAGCCTATCATCTGAGAGGAGGGAACCTCGATTGAGAATATGACTCCTGAAGATCAGGTTGTAGATACTACACTATATATTATACACTGTACCCTAAATACTTGCAGTGAATCTATAATTTACAATAAATACTATTCACTGTATACTGCGTCCTATATACTATACACTGAATACTATGTAATTATAATATATATTGCATATTATACATTGTATAAGTAATTCCTATTCTGTGTTCTATATACATATACTGAATACTGCTTAATATACATATACTTTGGAGGTCCATCTTTACTATATACTGTATAGTGTTTATTGCTTGGTACTGTATGTGTCATTCCTTATGCATATATTGTATAGTAAATACTTTATATTATGTACCATAAATGATATAAGTCATAGAATATAGTATATACCATATACCTTGTACTGTACATCCTGTATATTACGCAGCTATCGAAGAGAGGATTTCTTCTACACATTTCAGTCTGTAGCCAGAAGTTCAAGGAAGGTATTTTTAATAAAGCTGGGAGCATTTTATGGTTAATTCACCTCTCACTTTGGAAATCTACTTAATAATGACCTTCAGTAGCCTCAAGAAGAGGATGTGGCCATCCTATCACCAGAGTATGTCAGTTCGGGCTGTCTCTCGACTATTGCCAGTAGTCTATTGTGGGAGTGTCTTTGTGGATTTCTGTGGGCCTCTCTAGCACTTTGGTTCTTCCTATTCTCGTGTGGTCTTCATTTATCATGGTCTTTTATTCCTTGTTCTCCCTCTCTGTTCTTGATCCAGCTAGGATCTCCCGCTGCCCTAAGCTCCCTTTCCCTCGACCTTTGCCCTTCATTATCCCCACTCACATCCATGTTGTTCATGTAGATCTCATCCATTTCTCTGTCGTTGGGTGATCCCTGTGTCCTTCTCAGGGACGTGTTTTCTAAGTAGCCTCCCTGGAGTTGTGAGTAGCAGTCTAGTCATCCTTGTTTTACATCGAGTATCCTCCTATGAGTGAGTACATACCATGTTTGTCTTTATGAGTCTGGGTTACCTCACTCAGGATGGCCAAACACCCTAATTGTTGTGCTAGAAACCCCATCCAATCACTGAGGGAGCTGGATGCAGGGATCCACGGCCGGGCCCCAGGTGGAGCTCCAGGAGTCCAATTTGCAAGAAAGAGGAGGCTTTGTATGGGCGAGAGTTGTTGAGACCAAGGTTGGATAAAGCACAGGGACAAATAGCCAAATGAATGGAAACACATGAACTATGAACCAATGGCTGAGGCGCCCCCAACTGGATCAGGCCCTCTGAATGGATGAGACAGTTGATTGGCTTGATCTGTTTGGGAGGCATCCAGGTGGTGGGACCAGATCCTGTACTCAGTGCATAAGTTGGCTGTTTGAAACCTGGGGCCTATGCAGGGTCACTTGGCTCAGCCTGGACTGAGTCTACCAAGCTGATCTCAGTCCGTGGGGGAGGCTTTGCCCTGGGGGAGGTGGGAATGGGGGTTGGGCTGGGGGGGAAGGTGAGGGAGGCGGGAGGGGGGAGAACAAGGGAATACATGGCTGATATGTAAAATTAAATTAAATTATAAAATTAAAAAAAAATAATAATAAATAAAAATAAAAATAAGAAAAGAAGAGGATGTGGAACAAAATTAAACTGAAGGCTGAGACATAAAGGATCAAATCTGTTTATTCATAAACTTAAGGTTGTAGTTCATAGATTTTCAGAGAGCATGGAATAGTGTTGAGGAATAACTGCGCATAAAGAATCAAAGACACTGAGGTAGCCTCTGATTAGCAAGTGCTAGAATTTGGGACTTTTGCAAGTTTGGGGGCCCCTTCTAACTGATCTCTTGATGTAAAGAAGGACCTTGCTTGTTAAGAGTTGCCAGTGATACCTGTTGAAACGGGGTTACTCACTGGCCACGTGTGTGAGTGTCATCATGATTCACAGAGTTCATTGTAAATATAAAAATCTTTGTAGAGGGAGGTCAGGAGCTATGAGCTAAGATCTGTCTCCCAAGTAGGAGTGTCCTTTGGGAACCCACAGGAAGGAATCAGAGAGCAGTGGCTTGTTGACTGGATGGAGAGAACAGGGAGTCTGTGGTTCTTTAGTGGAGGTGTAAATCACCATGATAATTTTCCATGGCTTAATGTTTCTTCTAGGGAGAAAAAGGTCACATGGGGGCTTTTGAGTTTGTGACATCAGAGGACTACTGGCCAGATGAGTTGACTCCTGCACATTCCCTTTCTTGAGTGGTGCACTGTGAGTTCCTCTTGAGTGTACTCTGGGGTCTCTTACTGAAAAAAAAAATGTTATTGAAGGAAGCTGAGTCTGGGGGTGTCTTGACCTCGGCTGGTTGCACAGAAGAGCAGTTGTAGTTAGTTGACTTCTTAAAAATTAACACAGTATCATGTAAGCTAGGAAAGTGGGTCTCCTGGGATGCTTAACAGGAGGTTTGGTGCAGTCAGTTTCTTACAAACATTGCTATTGCTTCTCTGACAAACATAATTTTATAATAAATGTAACAATACCTTAAATCAAAAGTACTACATACCTGGACAAAAGTAGGTGACAGAATATTGGAATTATAGCAAAATATTGTAATCTGAAGGTTAAAGGTTGGGATAATATCACTTGTTAATAAAAATAAAATGTTAGAATTATAGAAAATAGATTTTACTATTAGAATAAAATATTAACATGCATCAATATACATTTAATAATTTTAGAATTCTATTTAAAACATTCATAGAGAAACCAGGGAATAAGTTACCATTTGATAAGTAAATTATTAGTGCTTACATGTTCATTTGCTAATACCTCACAGTTAAAAAATAGTAACAAGGAGTATTAGAACAAATTTACCTAAAAAGTCATCATGGATCCTGCTTGAATGCTTTCAAGGATGGGAAAATTGGTGCTTTGATATGTGGAATATATGTTTCAGCACAATTGAAAAACATTGATGAATTTACATATATGAAAGATACGAAATAATGTCTAATGTATATACACACTGTATACTCATCACTGCATCAGGTCAACAACTTCCATCATCACTGATCATCAACATTTGGGGTAAGTGTGGGGGTATTTATTTAGGAAGAAACATATGATTCATTCTTTTAGAAATTGTAAAGTATAAAGCACTTATCCAGCCCTCCATATTTGAAAATTTCACAGCTAAGATTCCACCAACCACAGGTGGAGAGTATTTGAAATGAACACATATATTCTTTCTGTGATCACTATTTAGTTAGATGTCCGTTGTTTGCATGTTTATATAGGCTCTCTTAGTCACTAAACAATATTGTCTAATACATGTGTACACAGCAAAAACTGTGCACAGTATAAGTAGTCTAGACATGATTTCAAGCATAGCATATGGGTAGATGTAAATATGATAGCACTTTCCTTAGGAAATTTAAATATTGCCGATTTCGGCATCTCTAGGCTTCTGGAATCCAGTGCTCTAGATTCTGAAGGACAGCTGTTGCATTATTATCTTCAGTGACCATGCTTAGCTTTTATTATCTTATTATTTTGTAAGTGAAAGCTTTGTCTTTGACCAGCATCCTATTTCCCACATAACCTGGCAGCTGGCAACTGCTATCCTATTAATGAAGTAAAACAGTAAATCTTTATAGTGAGCCAAGTTTCTGACTTGCTTCAAGCTACTGCCTACAGGTTGAACAATGATTGTTCTACTTTCATTTCTGTTGTTGGAATAAAAGAGCCTGACCACAAATGACTTGGGGAGGAAAGGGATGTATCTGGCTTAGAATTCCAGGCTGCAGTGTAGCACAAATTCTAATTGGTCTTAATAATAAAAACCCTGAGCCAGATATCAGGGTAAATGCTGAAACATCAGAGAGACAAAGGAGCAAGCCACAGTCACTCCTTACCTTGACAACTCCTCAGCCAGAAAGGGGTCAAGCTCTTGTCTCTACCTGCCTTATATTTCTCTCTGTCCAGCCATATCACTTCCTGTTTCCTCCTTCCTTGTGCTGGGATCAAAGGCATGAAATCCCAAGTGCTGGATTAAAGGTGTGTGGCACCACTGCCTGGCCTTTATGGTTAACTAGTGACTAGCTTTGCATTCTGATCTTCAGGAAAGCTTTGTTTATTAGGACATAAACAAAATATCACCACATTACAGTCCATCATGGACCTGCTCTCTTGCTTCAACTCAGTAATCTTTTTTTTTTTTTTTACTTTGATATAATCTGTCTGTTCAATGGTGCTGCCCTCATTGAAGAAATGTCTTCCTATAGCAATTAATAATCAAGTCAATTCTCAACAGGTGTGTCTGCAGGCCAACTTGGTCCAGATCATTCCTCACTGAGACTCTGTTCCCTGGTAATTGTAGGATTTGTTGATAGTTAAAATTGCCCAGAATAAAACAAAGCTACCTCTGCTTCACCCCGAATCAATACTAGAAAACTGAACATTGTGGTCAGAATCCCAGGTTCCCTCAATTCTTAGAACCAAGCATAGTTTTGAGATTTCCCACAGTCCTAACATCAGGAACACAGTAAGAGTGACTTAGAGTTTCTCTGAAGTACAGGATGTACAGAGTGGACAGGGCTGTCTGAAAAACTAAAAAAAAAAAAAATAATAATAATAATAAACTCAATGACTACCTAAAATTGTTAAGGCTAATTATCAAGATGGAGGAAACTCATACTTCTAGGAAGACAACTTTCCTATTCACATTTCCGTTGCTATGATAAAATTCTCTGAACGACGCAATTTTGGGTAGAAATATTTCATTTTATCTCACAGTTTCAGGTTATAGTCCATCAGGGCAGAGAAGCCAAACTTGCAGGAGCTTGAAGCATCTAGTTATGTCATACCCACAGTTAGGAGCAGAAAGAACGAAATGCAGGCTTACTTCTCAGCTAAGTTTCTTCAACTGTTATGCAGTCCAGAACTGAAACCTGTGAATAGTGCTGCCCCCAGTGGTCTGGGTCTTCTTACGTCAATCAATGTAGTTAAGATAATCCTTCACAAACATGCCCACAGGCCCACCTGATCTAAACAATTTCTCATTGAGACTGTCTTCCCATTTGATTCTACATTGTGTCAACTTTATAGTTAAAAATGACCATCAAAGCAATCATGAATGCCAAGGTCGTATAGCTTTTTCTAAGGTAAGTCCATTTACTTTCCCTTTATTCTATAGTGAATGCATTAAAATTACATAACCAGAATATGTATAAGAACCTCTGGCAATTGATCTATTCCTCTCCTTCTGTACTGTAGAATATCTCATTCCCTGAGCTGCAGACCTCACTGGGGCCAATATTTCTTTTTGACATTGGGCTTTGTAGACACTATGTTCTCTAAAAGAAGGATTCTTTCATTTCATCAGATAAGTGTGCAGTATACTATAGAAACTCATGAAACAGTAAAAAATGCAGTAGAGATATGTGAATCAAACCAAAAGTCATCACATCACCTCAGGAAGAATTCCAGTATCAATAAAGACTTCAGAAAACAAACTGAGAAGTATGTGAAGAAAACAGTATTACCATGGGATATTGTAAACTGACTATTAGTATTACATCTATAGAATATAAATTAGCATGTTGAAAGGACACTTATACTTCCAGAATGACTGTAGCATCATTGACAATAGTCAAGAAATACGAACATCTTAACTGTAAGTGTACATTCACTGAAGGACGCACAGAGAAAATGTGGTACATAAACACATGGGATATTATTCAGCTACAGAAAAGAAACAGTTTGTCAATTGCTACAATAGAGGCAGAAGCAGAGATGATACAGCAGGTGCTTTATCCACAAAGCCACCTCTCAGCCTCAAGCCTCCTAATCTTGAATCATTGTGTCCCTCACTAGCCTTCAGAATCATAAGCCAAAACAAAGCTTGTAGCTAAAGTTTTCCTGCCTGACCCACAGTCAGGACAAATCTCTGTCACCCGCCAGTCCCACAGCCTCTCAGACCCGACCAAGTAAACACAGAGACTTATATTGGTTACAAACTGTATGGCCGTGGCAGGCTTCTTGCTAACTGTTCTTATAGCTTAAATTAATCCATTTCTATTAATCTATACTTTGCCACATGGCTCGTGGCTTACCGGCATCTTCACATGCTGTTTCTCATCGTGGTGGCTGGCAGTGTCTCTCTGACTCAGCCTTCCACTTCCCAGCTTTATTCTCCTCCTTGTCCCGCCCATACTTCCTGCCTAGCCAATGGCCAATCAGTGTTTTATTTATTATCAGCAACACGTGTGACATACAGAACATCCCACAGCACTTCCCCTATTTTTTTTTTCAAAAAGGAAGGTTTTAACCTTTAAAGTAAAATTACATATAATTTGGGAATTTGGGCGTAGCTTCTTTTACTACTTCCTGCTGGAGGGGGGCGCTGTATCTTATGGGGATATAAACAAAATTTTAGAATTATGGAATGGTCCATGAGGGTGTATCGTCTGAGTCAGTTGCCTTCAAATCGTTCTGGATGTTGGATCATCTGGGCCATGGTGTCATCGGAGACCTTTCAGGGGGTCTTGGCTGGTCAAACCTGATGTATCTTAATCTTGAACAAATCCATAGCCTCTGGCTTTCTGTGGAAACAAAAGAGACTCTTTTCCAAAGCAACATATCCTTATATCCAAATTTTGAAGTCAAGATATCTTTAAAATATGCATATTGGTTTAACTCAGCTTCCTTTACAATCAAATATCTCTCTGCAGTTAAGAATCCCAAAGACAATACAATCCAGATTCTCTGTGTAATATTCATCTTTACGTGGCTTATTTTTTATACTACCTTTACTGTCTCTTTCAAGACTTTATTTTTTAAAACTATGTATTTGTTTCTATAACTGTACATATCACCTTTTTTGTCTCTTTCAAGCCTACATATATTTTACACACATTGTAAACTATTACATCTGAATCTGTCTTATTGTGAATCTATTGCTTTAACCTGCAGCAGCTGTGGCTGCCGGCTCCACCCACCTCAGCTTCCCAACATGGCTACGTTTACCACCAGCTCTGGAAGCTGTCATGGGTCTATGCTTTTATCCAAGCAGCGTGTAGCTCAGAAACCTCTTTTTGTTTTGTACTAGCAAAGTCTAAATCCACCACTCAGCTTAATGTGCCACTTGCAGAGGCCTCATTTCCGCCATAAGGCAGGTTGAGTGCACACGATAGGAACCCACAAGTAGCTCAAACCGGCAGCTGCCGCTCATTTGAGAGAGACAATTAGGAACTGTTTTTAGCTCCATTTTAGAATCTTTTTTCTCAGTTTTTAGGTGGAAACTCTTGCCACCATGTTGGACGCCATTTGTAGCTAAAGTTTTCCTGCCTGCCCCACAGTCAAGACAAATCTCTGTCACCCGCCAGTCCCACAGCCTCTCAGACCCGACCAAGTAAACACAGAGACTTATATTGGTTACAAACTGTATGGCCGTGGCAGGCTTCTTGCTAACTGTTCTTATAGCTTAAATTAATCCATTTCTATTAATCTATACTTTGCCACATGGCTCGTGGCTTACCGGCATCTTCACATGCTGTTTCTCATCGTGGTGGCTGGCAGTGTCTCTCTGACTCAGCCTTCCACTTCCCAGCTTTATTCTCCTCCTTGTCCCGCCCATACTTCCTGCCTAGCCAATGGCCAATCAGTGTTTTATTTATTATCAGCAACACATGTGACATACAGAACATCCCACAGCAAAAGCTATTTGCCATATAATATATGTGGTTTGGTACATTATATAGTAGCAAGAGAAAAACTCTGTGTGAAGGGGTGAGTGGTGTAGGTTTGAGTTTTGCGAGATAAAGGTTCTGGAGCCCTTCATTATTTAATTAATTAATTAATTAATTAAGTCTATGTGTTAATAATGTGAAATGATCTCTGTGGTCTGGGTCTTTGAACACTCGGTCCACAGCTGGATGTACAGTCTGGGAAGGTTGAGTACCCTTTAGAGGGGGGAACACTTGCTGGAGTGAGTGGGACACCAGGAGCAAACTTCAAGGTTTCATAACTGGGCCAATCTTGATGTTATTGCTCTCTGCATTCAGAGGGCAGATGCAATGTGATTCACTGGCCTCCTGCTCCTGCCACTGTGCCTTCTCTGCCTCTTGCTGCATCTTTCTGGTCATGATGGTCTCTATCCCTGTGATGAAATAAACACTTTCTTCTTTCAGCTGTTTTTGGACAACAACTAAGAAAAATACTCAAAATCTGTCTTTCTGAGGCTGCCTTAATCCATTTAATAGGATTATCTACAGTCACATCAATTTTCTCTTGAACATGATAACTCCATTCTTCTTTACAACTGAAAAACAGTTCCACTGTGTACATAAACCATATTTTCCTTAGCTGTCCCTATTGTTGAAGCCTTGGGTTGGCCCCGTAATTCAGCTACTGTGACTAGTGCTGTAATAAACACTGACATACAAAAACCTCTGATATGTTCACTTGGAGTCCTTTGGGTAAATGCTTGAGAGTAATAACGATGAGCCGTATTTCTTGTAGGTTATTTGCACATTGTAACAGCTGGTTCAGCACCACCTTGACGTGGTCCTTGTTTTCTCTGCATTAGTAATGCAGCCTGTAACCTCAGTCATCATAATAGCATTGCTTTTCTCCATTGTCCCTCTATACTAATGATTCCTGTGATATGTTTAAGGTAGCTTTAATCTCCACTGAAAGTAAAATGGTTAAAATACGAGCAGACCAGGTTTAAAAGTCAAACCAAACAATGCTACCTCCTCATTCTGTAGCCATATGCTAATTTTGAAGATAAAAGTAAAATTAAAATAGTACATCTTCTTTTTATTAATTCCCTTTTTTTTGTATTGGTATTTATTTTGTTTCTGTCTCTTTCCTATAAAAGTTCAATCAGGAATTTCTTTAAAGAATCTAATTAAGAGGTTTGAAGACAGCTTATTTGGTCAAAAATGTTTGCCATTCAAACATGAGGATTTAAGTTCATATCCCATAAACTGTAGTGCACAGCGGTGTACATTTCTGGGAAAGTGGAGACAGGTGGATTTCTGTGACCCACTTGCCAATCCATCTAGTTATTAGAGTGAACACCTGGTTCAGTGAGGGACTCTGCCTCAAAACCTATGACAGAGAGTGATTGAGACAGAAACTGGATACCTCTGACCTCCACCCACATGAGCAAACACAAACATGCATGTGCATACACACACACACACACACACACACACACACACACACACACACACATAACTCAGATGTTCGAAAACTAAAACAAAGGAAAAATGCTTCATAATTAAAACTATGAGCAAATCAAGTTTTATAATTTATAAAGAGAAATATTGTTTATATAGTTATGTTTTTATTCAAAAGTATTCTTGTTTTTTTTGTTTTGTTTTGTTTTGTTTTTCAAGACAGGGTTTCTCTGTGTCGTTTTGGTGCCTGTCTTGGATCTCACTCTGTAGACCAGGTTGGCCTCAAACTCACAGAGATCTGCCTGGCTCTGCCTCTGGAGTGCAGGAATTAAAGGCATGCACCACCACTGCCTGGCTAAAAGTACTCTTAATTTACATTTGTGTATATGTTCATGCATTTATTCTATCTTTAACAGAGTTATTAACTCTTCTGTAAAGAATAGAAAAACAAATCAAATTTTATTTCTCTCTGAAGATTTAAAATTCTGCTTGTTTTCATTTGCAAAGTACATTAATTCTATGACACTTCCAAAAATTCTAAAAGTAAATTGCTTCCCAATTTACTAATACTACATGGAGGTTGAAGTCAGTATATGAAAACAATTCCTTCCTCTCTAAATATCAAATGAGGCAATTAAATAAATTTAACAAACCAGCAAGTAAATTGTAAAATTAAATATGTATCTTGATAAGATTTTAAATAATCCTTAGCATAATATATTCAGTCTATAATATATTTACATTGTTTATTGTTTTTTGTTTCCTATAAATATTTCATTGCTTTGTTAGTTAATTGCTTAGTGACTTCTAAACACACACGTTAATTAATTCTCTATGAGGAAAAAACATTGTTTCTATTATTAAAGATTGCTGAGGCATATTCTACCATATGGTGGTGGCTATATTAGATGAAAAAACCAACTCTGTGAATACTGAATTGAGTTTATTCTGTGTTTACTAACCCAAATGTGAAAGAGTTTCAGACTGACAGCCCTTATTCAGTTCCTGTGGTCTTGGTAATGCTTTAAAAGGTTGCCTTTGTCCAAGGGGGTCAATAGTTTTTGGGAGGAACTGATGATAATTTTGACTTTGTTGGCCAAATTCATGTGATGATAACTACAAAATTCATCTGTTATGCTTTTATGCATCCAAGAGTAATGCATAACTGGATGGCGTGGCCAAAACCCAGGAAAAAGCTTCTTCTCTGTCAGCATATGAACTTGAAATTTCACACAATCTTTATGTACCATAACATGTCATTCCTCTTTTAATAAACTCCGAACATTAGATTAAGTCTTCTTTGACCAAAAATATGCTGGAATTAATAATGGTGACTGAAGTGATGTTTGTTTAAGGTACAGAATAGGATAATGACCACAGATGCCACTCAAGCCTTCTTTATGGTTTAAAGACAATTCTTACAAAAATTCAGAATAGTAAAGGCATGAATCCTCCATGATAGTAAGTGGTGCAATGGTTTCACCAATAAACCCATTTACAACATATCCTGTAAACAATACAATAAATTTGAATGTCATTCTTTTCCTTAATGTTCCCATTTCCTTTCTGCTTTAGTTTGCATTGTTGATGGTGAAATTCAGAATCTTTTGCATGCTTGGTAAGTGCTCCAAATTTAGCCATACCCGTAGCCCTCATGTTCCTACTGTCTATAAGAAAAAAAAATATAACACCTGCTTCACAATAGAACATGTCAAAGCTGCAGGTGATACCTAGCTAGCTAGATAATATATGAACAGAGAGGTAGTTAGGTGGTAATAGGTAGATAGATGAGAGGTAGATAGATGGATGGACGGATAGATAAATAGATGATAGAAAAATAGAAATACTATAGTTATTACATAGATAATAAATTATTCATAGGTACTTGATAGATGAATAGATACACAGATGCTAGACAGATGATAAGCAGATATTAGCTATACTGTAGATGATAGATGATTGATAGATAATACATAGATGGTAGAGCAATGCACATAGTAGGAGCATAAGGCATAATTTAGACATTTAATGATAAAAGTGATATGATTAATATTCACAAATACTTCTTCATACTACTTACTTCTTTATTTATCTTACTATGATTGATAATAAAGAACATGTGCCCAGAATGTAGGGAGTTCTGAGATGTCATTCTCAACTTCGAAACCATCTTACCAAATTATTATAATAGACTATGAAAGATAGATTTATCCTTGTGAGAGTATCACAGCCACTTGTAAAAGAGTTTCCTTTCAGCTTACAGATAAGTTTAGAAATATAAGGTTCTTATATGAGTGTGTTTTAACAATGTGGGGATAGTATATTAAGAAAACTATTGGAGCATGATACTTTGTGTCTGGATTTACATCACTGATCTGTTCTCTTGGTCAGCAAGATGGTCCATATTCTTACAGCATAGAAAGATTCCCAGCACTACTACTACTTCTTATTCAGACTTTCTAAAAATACAGTTTTTAAAAAGTGTGTGAGGTGTGTTTGTGTGTTTGTGTGTGTGTGTGTGTGTGTGTGTGTGTGTGTGTGTTTCTGTGCTTCGGCTGGAGTGATGTCTCAGCTGTTAAGAGTACTGGCCGCTGTTTCAGAGGACCTGGGTTTGATTCCCCAACACCCACATGGTGGCTCACAATAACCTGTAACTCTGGTTCCAGGGGATACAATGTCCCTGGCTTCTGGGGACACCAGGCATACATAATGGTGTACACACATACATGTAGGCAAAACATCCATATACATAAAATGAAATAATGTATTTTAAAAATTGTATATGTGTAAGGGTTCACACATGCAACAGAGTGTGTGAAGATCAGAAGACCACCTTGAGAGCATCATTTCTCTTCTTCCATCCATGGAAGTGGGTCTTAGTGATAAAAAAAAACCTCAGATTTCCTGTCTTAGCAGGCACTTTTACCCACTAAGCCATTGGTTATAACTCTAACATAATTTCAAAAGCTGTTATCATTCTGAATATGTTTTGTATTAAAGCAACAAAAAACTGCTAAACATGTATAAGTTAAATAATTTACTTCAAATAATTCATGTATCAAGGACAAGCATGAAATAATAATTAGACAAATTCTTAGAACTAAATAAAAAAAGGAACACTATATACTGAAGACATTGGGAAGTTGACTGAATGTTGAGAAGAAACTTTGCTGTGCAAAATGCCTTTATTAGATGCAAAGAATAATTTCAAATCAATAATCAGATATTCTACAACAGGAAGTTAAAATTAAAAAAAGTAACGCAAGGCAAGATAAAGAAAGCAATTAATACTAATAAACTCATAAAACAATAAATTTAACACTTAGAAAAATAGGCAAAGTCAATGAAATAATAAAAGTTAACTTTGCCAAAAAAATCAATAAAATTGATTAAACTCTAGTGAGATTATAAAAAAATCAAGCCAAAACCAGAGAAAATACAAATCACTAGCATCAAAAATCAACAAAAGAAAGTACAAGAGTGTAACACTAATCCTAATTGGCCTTACAATAAAAACCCAGAGCCAGATATTGGGGTAAGTGCTGAAAGATCAGTGGAAACAAGCCATAGCCACTTCTCACCTCACCAACTCTTCAGCCAAAAGGGGAAGATTCTTCCTCCACAAATCCTCAGAATGAATGCCCCTGACTCCTCAGCCAAAAGGACTGAGTTCCTGCCTTATCTGCACGTGCCTCCCAAATACTGGAAGCAAAGGCATGAGATTCCAAGTGCTGGGATTAAAGTTGTGTGCCACCATTGCTTGGTCTCTATGGTTAGTGGCTGTCTTTGCCCTCTTACCTTCAGAGAAACTTTATTTGTTAAGAGTACAAACAAAATATCACATGAGAGGTCCAACATCTTTGAAAGGATAAATGTGCAGGCTTTGTAAACTGATGATCATTAATATGGTACTTTAGAATATAGACCTATTTAACTAAAAGAAAGATATAAGCTTACTCATGATTAGACAACAAGAATTGTCCTTTGACAATTTCAAAACCTAACTCAGATTTGGGGGCTGTATCACAGTTGGTCAGTTGTAGCCAGGTCTTTGAGTTTAATCATTAGTACCACAAAGAAGAATCCTATAGATTAAAAAACACCAACAAATTAGAGTTAAATCCTACATAAGTTCTAGAAAATTATTATATATTTATAGATATAGGACAATTTTTTTTAGGTGAGTAGACTTTGCCAGGTTTACAGGAGCTGACAGGAAATTATATTCTGATGAGCTTTATTAAGAAAGAACATCATGACTGTGGGCAGTCATGTTTGTGGTTTAAAATGGGAGAACAGTTGGAGAGATGGAGCATCATGATGGGTCTTGAAAAAGAGCCTTCAATTCCTCAAAAGAAGCTACATTAGCAGAAACAGTTGCCATGGAAAATGTGATGGGGTCCTGAAAGGAAAGAACATTCAATTCCAGAAGACAATGGGGGCTTTGATTATTATAAGCCTTTAAGTGAATGGACAACTATCACATTGCGTGACCTGGCCTGGTTTAGCCAACCTGTCAGAAGTCAGATTAAGATGACAGTTGTAATTCAAGGTTGCCTTGATTCTGCTTTAGGGCACCTATCCCTGACTACTGTGTTAAAACAAGAGCCTGCACTTGGAAGTTAACAGCACCTTTACACATAATAGCGAATCATTTTTTTTAAAAAAAAATCTAGATATTCTTCAAGATATCAATAAATTATACATCCATACAATGTAGTATTAATCAGTACTACAGTAATTAAGTACTTAGGCACATATGGCTAATACAGTTAAATCTATGACTAATTTGCTCAGCTTTTAAAATTTTTCCCTGAATCCTTATTTTCTAGAAGGAAAAAAAATCTGTTATGTTTAGATTTAGAACTAATATCTACCTTTTCCAGTGTAAGGCTAAGAAATAAAGAGTAAAGAAAGGAAAAGTGTGTTCACTATTGGAAATGAGATAAAACCCACTACCAGATTACCTGTTTGAATAATTACAACAATTACTTACACTGTGTCAGACACTGTCTTTAGAACAATAGCATGGGCATTGTTATCACCGCCATTTTATGAGTAAGAACAAAATAGTGGTAGATTCAGTCAGCAACTTCCCCAAGATCAGAAATGGGGGGTGGGACACTAGAAACTATTATTAATCTTGTTAGGGTCTTGAGTCCATGGGTCTAACTGACTCTACCAAGCCAGGCTCAGCTACCCATTGTCAATATGACAATTAAAAAGATAAGTGATAGTGAGAAGTAGAAAAGGGAGACTTACTAATACTAGCCACACTAGAGGAGGAAGAAAGTAGTCCACTGACCTCTCCCATTTCCTTGAAAGTCCATCTTTCAAGTCCTGACACAGCTTTGCAATTAAATAGAAGACATTAAGAATGTATAACTAAGCTGCCCTGGTCAAGATGTAGTCCTAGCCAACAACAGCTGTGGCGTTGTCTGGACTCCAGTCTCTCCCACAGGCTGGCCTGGAAAGTTGTCGGAACTGTGTAAATCTCTTTTCTAGAGAAACAAGTACTACATGTTTCATCAATCTTTCAGGGGTTCTCTGAGATATTACAGTGTGATAGCTGAGTTGTGTTTTTAAATTTCAAACACAGAGAGGGTTAAAGTGTCATATCTTGTTAGGAAAGATGATTGGTATTGGCAAATGTCAAACTGTTCACAAATAGGGACTGGGTATTTTCTTAATTTCTGGGAATCTGTTAGATTAAAAGCGGGTAGGCAGTTATCAAAACTAAAATGTTTCAAGAAGTCCCAATTTGGCTTGATACTAAAATGTTAGCTTGCATGAACTTGGAAAGGCCCAAAGCTTCGTGTGAAGAAATGTCTCATCTCTGGGTAAGCATGGCCTGACTCAACTTTAAGTGTCCCGAACAAATATTACTAGACTTTGGTGTTAATTTCCCCCATCCCTTCAACAAATGTTTTATTGTGTCATCTTTATTTAAAGAGCTGGAGATCTTGAAATCATAATTATCATCTTTCTCTTGAACTACTCTGTTGCTGTGTCTCCTGCTGTAATAGAAACCTAACTGGATCCCCGTGGCTTGGATACCTCCACTTCATTTTCATCTTCTTTAACTTTTTTCTCCATTATTCCTGATTCCTCTTCCCTTAAAATATTATCCTGAGAGAAAATGGTAAGTAGGGCATGGATTAGGGAATGCTGAAGAGAAAGCACTGGAAACAGGGGGGAAATTCAAACAGGAGAAAGTGAAAGAAGCCAATTGTATCTCCCACTCCGTGGAGATCCATGTCTTCTTTCATGGTCTGCCAACACAAAGGGGTGGCAACTATGATTGCTTGATGTGTATTTTTGATTGATTGTTAAATCTTTGTTGGGGCAGAGGCTGTATTGGCTCTTATGTCAAATACAGGCTTACAAAAATCAATATATAAAGGAGAAACTACTGGAATGATTGGTTAAAGCAGTAGCCTTATTGCAGCTTTTAGAACTCAATAAATGCTTATAATTTATAGTATGTGATTTGTTTATAGGAAATTGTGGGAAATTTTTAAAAATAGATCTCAATGCTATGTGTAGATTTACATGTTAATTACTTTACCATACGAATTGTTTAATGGTTTGAATGTTGCCCCTGGGTTTTCTTGGGTGTTAAACATTAGTATAATTGCTAGGATTGGAATGTTAAGCAAAAGAAATAATTGCTTATCAACATCAACCATTATCCCCTAAGTATGAACAAAGCTCCTTGCATTTTGCAGGCATTTAACTAGGGCCTGAGGGAATCATGCTAAGAATACAAAAGCTTTAAGTATGTTAAAAAGGGGGAAGCATGCTGGCAAGAGAGACAATCCTAGGATAATGGACCCATGAGCTTATGTAGGAAGCTGTGACTGAAGCCTGGAGGTCCTACCACCTACTCACAGAGACAAAGGTTGGTGGGAGAGATAGTTTTACTTAATGAAGAGCCTTAGGTTTGGGAATCAAGAGGGATGCTGAGAAGGATTGTCTTTTTGAAAAAGAAGATTGTTAAACTGTTTACTAACGTCATAGATAGACAAACAGCAGCATGGTTGAGTCTCTGAGGAGAGTTCTGGCCCAGAAGGCTGAGAGGGGGAATGCTTCTCATAGGTCTCAGGTGAAAGAAAAATCTTTAGATAATCTGAATGCCTGTGATTCCCTAGCAGGAGGCAGGGAAGGCAAGGAGGGAATGTAGTCACCAGTAGCCCTGGATGTCCTGAGTCTAGCAACCTCTTTAGTTGAGCTCCTTCTCTGTCCCATCAGCCAGCTCCCAAATAATAATTCATTATTAATTATGAACGCTTGGCCTTAGCTTAGGCTTGTTTCTAGCTAGCTTTCTCCCCTATAACTTAAATTAATCCATTGCTATTAATCCATGTGCTGCCCTAAGGCTCATTTACCTCATCTACATACTGTCCACCCTACTTTCCTGCTTCCTCTGTGTCTGGCAGTCTGGCTCCTTCCTGGCAAGGCCAGCTCTCCTTTTCTCTCTGCCCTCCAGCCCTACCTTTCTCTCCTCTGCTTAGCTATTGTCCATTCAGCTTTTTAAAAGACCAATCAGGTGCCTTAGGCAGGCAACGTAAAACAGTAAGGCATCTTTTGATAATTGAACAAATGCAGCATAAACAAAAGCAACACATCTTTATGTAGTTAAACAAATATTCTATTCCACAACAAACCTCACTTGGAGAGAGCAAGAAATCTAACCATGTAGGGAGACTGTTAGGAAGTTGCAAAGTTTCTGACAGGCTCTTAGAGAGAGTCACATCAAATAATACCTGGAGAGGAAGAGGCTGCTTCGGGTATCACAACTTGAGTAGCAGTCTAGTCTGGATTCTATCATTTAAGTCCCTTCTTCGGAAAATCCAGGGGATTTTGTGGGGTCATAGGTGGAAGATTCCAGTGACTGAAAAAGCTGATTCCTGTGTTTGGATAAGATTTTTTCTCTCACATCTTTGAAACATTTATAGGTTAGGAGCTTGCTTTTCTTCCTTGAGGCCAGTGTATCTCTATCCCTGTTAACACACTAATTTTGAAAGTGAAAAAAAATGGTGATAGACAAAGGGAAGAGGAAATGTCAGTGCAAGTCACCTCAGAGCACTATGTGAAAACGATAGTCTTTTATAGAAGATCAGACACGAGGGGAAAAGGTAGAGGTGGCATGGCTGTAGACCCAAGGGCTCAGCAAATGAAGGAATCTTTCTTCTGGGAAGGCATAGCTCTTGCTCTATAAGTTCATTCTTAGTTTCTCTGTGTAAATTTTCTTCTGTTCTGTTACAAGCCTTCACCATGGAATTGAAGAGCAGGAAGGCACAGGTTAGTGGGGAAAGAGATGTCAAAGAGCAAGGGGGCCCTGCTTTCATTAGACCTACTCCACAACACTTGTGGATAACTATTCTTTCTGTTCGTCTGTGGGTTCTACATTTCATGCCCATATCCCAAAGTGTTCTATGTGAGAAGGAGAGGGGGTAATAGTAGAAAGAAATCCAATACAGGTGATCTTTGTTCCATGGCTCCTGTTGAGAGAATAAAGCAACTGTATTTCATGCCTGTATTTGCCATCTTGATTTCTGCAAATTCAATTATGTGTCCTCAATCATGGCATGAAAAGATTAGAAAATTCCAAAAGTGAACAACTGCTATGTGTATTATTCACTTTCCTCTTCAGTGTGGTAAAATAACTGGCATAATGATTGTAAGGGAGGATAGAATTATTTTGTCTCTGGGTATCAGAGGCCTCAGTCCATCCTGGTGGAGAGTACAACTTACAGCATGGTGGGCAAGGAAGTAGAGAGAGAATACATTTGTCCACAGGCTTTCTCCATTCCCCTTTACTCTCTTTGATCATGAGCCTGTGGGATGGCCCCACACTCATCCAACACCTTAGTAAATAATTTTGGACATATCCTCAAAGAGATACATTTTACTAATTTCTTAGGTGCTTTTTTTTTTTTTAGATTTATTTATTTATTATGTATACAGTATTCTGCCTGCATGTGTCCCTGAAGGCCAGAAGAGGGCACCAGATCTCATTACAAGTGGTTGTGAGCCACCATGTGGTTGCTGGAAATTGAACTCAGGGCCTCTGGAAGAGCAGTCGGTGCTCTTAACCACTGAGCCACCTCTCCAGCCCCCTTCTTAGGTGCTTTTTAATACAACTAAATTGACAGTCAAAATTAACCATCACACTACACTTAAGCATCTTTATTATAATACATTGCTATGTTCATTCTATTTCATTACTAATTATTGTCAATTTCTGTTTTGAATTTATATGTTAAGCTTTATCACATGTGTTTGATGTAGGATTTTTAAAAAAGCATGTACATGTTATTTGGTACTGCTTGCAGTTTCAAACATTTCTTGGGGTCTTAGAATATAGTCCTCCTGGCTGTAAGGTAGTGAGACTGATAACTATTTAATTGCAGTGTTAAATGTTTATAAGTGTGCACATGAAATGTAAGATGAAGAAGATGCTGATAGTCTGTGATACAATGTGTGGACACAAAGCACATAGTAACGTCAATGTTTGCATGTAGGAGTCTTAACCTAGTATTGAGGGAAAGACAGCCGACAGTTCTTTCCCACATGTTCCTGTTTTTGGTCAAACTGTTCTATCCTTTCATTTCCATTACATATGATTTTACTCATCTGAAAGAATATCCACTTTCCTATCCTTCAAGAAATGTATGCCTATCTTTTATTTTAGTATTTTTAAATTATAACTAAATTACACTAGCTAACAGTGGTAATATTTTGGTAAAGAGACCAATTTTTAAAGCAACTACACAAACATAAAATTAAAAAACTTTAAGAACATTCAATGACCCTTTATTGTTTTTTCTAAGAGAGGGTCTCATATACCCCAGGTGACCTTGAACCTTTATATAACTGAAGATAGACTAGAAAGTCTGATCCTCCTACCTCAATCATCCAAGTATTGGAAATATTGGAATGCACCAATTTGCCAGCTTTGACTCTGCATTGTCACATACCAAGAGATTCAGGTCTAATCATGCACAAAACAGAGCCCTTAATATAATCAGAAGTACCCAGCCCAGAAGACTGAGCATGTGTTTAGGAGTAGGCAGTCCCAGAAGCCAAGAACTACTTTTAAGTCAAACCTGTAAGAAGATAGACCACTACTTGCAACTCTCCAGAAATCTAAATAATACCCATGTAATAGTGGCCTAAAATGACCAAAGCTTGACTAACAGTTGACAGATTGTTCTCTTTAATCTAAGTTTCCATCTTGATTATCTAAGATGGTTCTGTCTTAGGAACATTGAAGTAAAGCTAAATGTGAACTATCCACTCAGGGAGGAAGCCCCATATCTACTAAGCTTGCCAGTGAATTTTCCATATCGCCAGGTTCCAGTCGAGGCATATTCCATCTCTTCTTATTACTATAAATTTTCTCACTTCTTGCCTGCCTTTTAATCACTGGAGAATCACAGATGATGGAGACTGGCTCTCCTTTTGTACTAGGTTTTGAATAAGTAGCTTTTACTTATTATCTTTATGTCAGTAGTGACAGAGATCCAGGCATAGCTTCATATACTGACACCAGTGGTAGCTTGAGGAGATCCCTTAACCTTTTAGGAACTTTTACTCCAATGAAACCAGCACTTTGGCTTTGATACAAAAAAGAATTCCAATGTAAACTAATACAAAGTAGAGTTACAGATTTTATTAATTATATTTTAACAGATTTTAAGCATGAGGACTAAGAAAAAAAAGAGTTATTAGGGATGAATGTAGATAAATGTAACAACATGCATGTGAGATTCTCAGAGTGTGCCACTTTGTTGCTTTATAACAGTAATATATAAAATTTTGATGGTTTTGAAGCTATTATATTCAAAGAGTGAGCAGGGAGCCCAGTGATATCACTGGTGGTTTTGAGGGGCACTTGATCGGGTTGAAGTTGCTAAGATCACAGGACAGAGTTCATATATAGTGTAAAGGAAATTCCCAGTCTGGTTTGAGATCCCTGGGAAATGTCTGGTAGAGGAATTTTGCCCTAACCAAGCTTCTGTGCACTATGTTACCATAAAATGTCTGTGTCTGGATGACTATTATCTGTGTCCTAAAAACTTACAGCAAATGTTGATTGTTCTGTAATTCCTGCTCCTGTGCTGTCAGGGGGCTCCAGCCAGACTCTGAGATGAGGGACCCATTCCCTTTTCAAGTCTCCAGTGTTTCCTGTTCTTCTAGCTTGCCTCAAGTTCGCAAATGAATTTTTTATTTGCACAAGTTTTTTTTTTTATATAAAAATAGTATGCAAAAATAGGAGCATGAGAGATGGCTCAGCAGGTAAAGACACATGTTCACTAAATCCAAAGACCCGAGTTCTAACCCTGAGACATGGGTCCCTTAGGGTGGAAGGAGAGAACTAATTCCCAAGGGATGTTTTCTGACCTCCACCTGCACACTACAGCATGATTAAGTTCACACAGAGACACTCCCATACAAACATAAATAAATATGATTTTAAAATAAAAAGTGCAAAAATATTCAGAAAGAACTGGTTTTGAAATCTAGATCCATCTGTATGTCAATTTTTTCCTTTCACCTTTATTGAGTTTTAGGATCTGAGCTCAGGTTATCAAACTTATGAAACAAAACCAGTTACACATTAGCCATCTTACTGGACCCAATTCAAACTTTCAAAAACGAAGATATATGTATATATATATATATATATATATATATATATATATATATATATATATGTGTGTGTGTGTGTGTGTGTGTGTGTGTGTGTGTGTATGTGTGTGTGTGTGTGTGTGTGTGTGTGTGTGTGTGAATGTTTTGTCTGCATCTATAAAAGTGTGTCTGCTTGGTGCCTACAGACACCAGAAGAGGGTGCTGGTCCTTTAGTACTGGAATGAAAAATAGTTGTAAGCTACAATGTGGGTGCTGGAACCAAACCCAATTCTGCTGGAAGAATAGAAGGTGCTCTTAACTACTGAGACATCTCTCTAGTCTCCTTTTCCCCATCTCAAACTTTTGTGTAACTTTACTTTCCACAGAGGCCTATTTCCATGCTAACTGAGTACACAGACCAGGATAAGCTTGTAACCTATTCATTAGATACTAAAGTACCTCACTGTAGCTTGTACTTACTATGAAATAATCTCTACGATTTGTCCATTGTTTAAGTACTCTGAGCACAAGAAGAAAATCTGTTTTGTCATAATGGCCATGCGGTTGTTGAAATAATATACGGTTGATTCTTTATTTTAATCATGTACAACAGAGGGTGTGGCTGGTATTAGTAACTTGGATCTACACATAAATATCCCATGCCGTACATGTCAGGGTGAAGCCAATGCTCCCTTCCCATAATTGTCATGGTGTTCAGTTTGTTCGTTGGCAAACAAATTTTTTCTTGTACACATTTGTCAAAAATCACATATTTTGTTTTTCTTACATGTATTTAGGTGTACCCACAGGTAATTGAGAGGAATTATGAGAAGAAAGTTCAACTCTTTAGATAGATATCTCCAGTTATTTGAATAGAAATAACCCCAGATGGAGAATGAAGAGATCAGACGATAAGTTCTACCATTCATAAGTCTTTGAATTTTACTATATGTCCTGTGTTTTGTTGTTGTTTGTTTTTTTTGTATAAAAATGGCATAAATCAATTGCAAGACTTGGGAGGCAATAAGTACATACCTAGCTACCTTCTCAAATTCAGCTTTAACACAAAGGTCAAAGGGATCTTAAATTGTGTTTCTTTCACTCAGGTCATAATTTCAGAAAAGTCATGAGAAAAGAAATTCAAGGTGAGGTTCAGAGTCTAAAGTAAATGGCAGGTCTTACTCTAGCTCAAAATGGCAAAATAGGGTTACATATAAGTAACTTAGGTGATCCAGATGGGAAGTTTCTGGGTCAAAGGAGTCCTTAGAGACTGAGAGGGTGGAGGATTTTCAGAGGAAACTATATCTAAACTCCACAATAGAGGACATTTTGGCTCTGAAATGCTTAACTTCTGGTTACAATTTATGAGCTAAGCATGTAAAAACATATGCCTTGCCAGTGGCCATGTCACAGAAGCAGCAGGTGGCACTTGAGCGTCAGGAGATTGGCCCATCATAATGTAAGGTACTGATGGGTGAATCTCAGATAGGCAAGGCCCCCAGGGCTTTGGCTCCAGAATGTCTCTTGCTACTGCTTTACCTTTACATATTTGCTGCTGCCAGTTTTCTCTGGTATCTGGCATTGGTGTGAATGGGTGTGGGGGGATACCTTTACTTTTAATGTAGTGTGATTATCTCATGGAAATATCCCATTCTACTAGGCATGGTTACCTATGTACTATTATGAAGATGATTTCCTCTTAAGCTGTACTGTTAATTCAAGCAATGTTAATTCAAGCAATGTTTTTATACAATAACATTATTAGTTTGAATATAAATTTGATTATTAAAGATTTCTAACAAATATAGTAAGGGATTAAGATAGATATTAGTTTAGTTGGAAAATTATATAAGTAAATGTAGGGTGTAGTGTTTCTTCCACTCCTGATAAAGCAAGGGCTGCAGAGGACAGAAAATAAGAACAAGGAAGAGTCATGTAGCTAGGACTTACGAGTTTCTTTTGAGGAGCTATATAGGCTATGATTTAAGTTAATGATTAAAAAATAATAATCAAGTTCCAGGAGTTAGCTCAAGTTCTTTTTGATATAGAGAAATGTGTTCACAGGTCTCAGTGTGCATCATAGCTAAAACAAAGCTTTAAATAGTTACTCCTTGTAATAAAAAAAAAAGAATTGGATGGTTAGCTAAGATAATTAGACTGAACTCTAAAATACAAAAAGTGATACTAGTAGTCTGTTTTTCTTGCAATTATAAAAACAACTGCCTATGAAAATGGCAGAAATGCTCCTGATCTATGAGAAGTCTAAAAGATAAATGTTTAACTTTGTGTGGATTCTTGGGGATAATTTGTTTTTCACATTTAATACTTAAAATGTTTAATCATGTAAGGATAGTGGAATTACAGGCACATGCTCCCATAATCATTTTTTCATGGGTTCTTTGAATCTGAACTTGGGTCTTCATACAGCAAGAACTTTACATGCTAAACCATCCACAAATCCAAGCACTTAATTCTTTTAAAGCCAGTGAGCTGTTTAGTGCCAGGCATTTTAGACATATGTCTAAAATTATTTATGTACTTCTAAGGAAAATATGTAGGAAATAATTTATTTCTAAGGAAAAATGCACTACAGAGGGACCATCCTTCTACAGGTTTTTCATATAAATGATGATAGACTACGAATGTGAAACTCAAAAATCTGTATCTAATATTTAAGATTACTTCATGGGATATGTCTTAATGTGGTGATATGAAAGAGGAAAGATTGATGTTTTATGTAATATATTCATGTATTGAATAGCAATATATTAAATCACATATATATTAAATACAGCATGGAAAACAATGGGTTTCATTACAACATTTTCATGTGGGCATGCTATTGTGGTTTGCACTCTAATGTGCTTTATTGTTCACTTTTCCTGCTTTCACTCCTTCATCCTCTCCACAGAGAGTATCTTCTGCCCATATGTGTTTTTGTGTGAGTGCATGTGTGTTTTAGTAAACATTTTCTCTATATGGCGAACATACAAATTATGTGGTGAGTTGAATTTTTAACATTATGTTAGATTTCTAGTACTCCAATTAAACACCTGAGACAGTTAACATATTAAAGGGAATGGTTGTTTTGTTTCATGATTCTGTGGCTCTATCTATTTCAAGATCAAGCTGTCCCACTTCTGGGTTCTGACAGAAACACACATCAAAGTGCTAAGCCAATAAGGATTCAGAAAGCAAGAGAGAGAAACAAAAGTTTATAATCCCCTTCAAGGCATGTCCTCAGTGACCTAAGGTCCACCATAAGGCTCCTCCTCACAAATGTTTTATCACCCTCACTAGCACCACCCTAGGTAAGACAAATTTAATATGAGACTTTGAGGACACACTTATCCAAAGCATATCAGAACTTCTTGGTTTTGTCATTTAAGTCCTGGGCAAAAATTATTATATGCTGAGTAAGAAGTGCACAGTTAGAGTTCGGCAACTGTAGAAGGTTGTCTACACCCTTCAGGAACACCTGCTATGTTTGTTTCCTCATGGGGCTTCCTCAACTGCAGTTGGTCATTTTCTACCACTACTAGCCAACCATGGCCTTGGTTAAGCAGTTAGTTCACTTTATGTAACTGGTAATGCAATTTTGAGGCAGTATACTTTGTGTTTAAGTACTTGGGCCCCAGATAGTGGTATTTTTTTTTTTTTTAGAAAGTTATAGAATCTTTAGGAGGAGGAGCTCTGTTGAGGAAGGGAATCTCTGGGGATGTCTTTAAGGTGAAATGTACCATCTCCACTTCCTGTTCACTCTTGCCTTCCTGCCTACTGTTACAGTGTGACTAGCCACCTCCCACTTCCCCTGCCATGCCTCCTCTGCCAGGATGAACTTTATTTGCTCAAACTGTGTGTCCAAATAAACTTTTTTTTTCTTTAAATTGTTTCATGTCAGGAATTTTTGTCATGGCGACAAAACAAATAACCAATAAAGCATGATAGACACAAGTAATGGACCTGAATATCTACCCCAGTTTGTACATTCTCAGTATGTGATCATTATTCTTTTTGACTTAGGACAAGAAACTATGTTCTTGAGTATCCTTTTAGGTGTTACCTCCTTTCAGTAATTACCTTGTGATAGTATGATGGTATGATAGTAATTACTGTATGAGACTGACTCAATGAGAGTTGAGCCATCTTGCTTTTACATGTTAACTGCTTTGCATTCAGATATATGCTACTGTAGATTCTCGATTGCAGGTCTCTTTAAAAGTTACAGAAGCACCTTTAAAATTGTGTGTCAATCTATGTGTATGTATGTTTTTGTATGTGTATATGTATATATATGTGTGTATGTATGTGTATATGTATATATATGTGCGTGTGTGTGTGTACGTGTATGTTTGTGTGTATGGAAATGTGTCTTATAGTGGACATTAAAGTGATGCTTTATTTTTTAAAGAAAACGCTCCTTTCTATATCTTTGAGGGTAGAATGAATGAATTGACAAAAGGAACAACTACTTTGTGCACGTGAATTAGAAATGCCTGTAGGAAGCTGAACTCTTTCTTTCACATAAGAGAGCACAACATATTATACAGGACAGAGCCACTGTCAAATTCATTTGCAACCTTACTAAGAGGATGCAGTTAAAGCACATCTGTTTCTAACTTACATGTGATATGGATTCTCAACAATATTGTGGCAACACAGTGTATGAAATTTGTGGTGTTTTATCATCAATGTGTTAGAAAACACTGTCAAGTCCCCCAAAGCCACAAATATCTTAGTTGAATGTAAAATGTCATAGAATTCCTCTCATAATAGTTTATACCTGATACTTTTTTTAACTGCAAATTATTAGAATGTATATGTGAATGTTTCAGCTCAAATGAGAAGGTACCCTGGCAGTTAGGGTTCAAGGAATACCACAAAGTCACACCAGACAACAAAACTTACACAAGACATTTATTGGAAAGGAAAAAACCAGGAGGGTGGCTAACTCTGCTCAGGTGAGAAGCAGCAGAGAAATGAGCAAAAGACAGAGTTTACACAGCTTGCAGGGGCGGGGGGGATAGTCTTTCCAGGTGGGAATTGGTAGGATTCCATGTCCAGGGCTTGAGTTTTTTACTCTGTGTGGCAGGGACAGGGCCCAGCTATTAGGGCAGTTTGAGTGATGTGTGGGTGGAACCTGGCAATTGTAGGGCCTCAACGGAGGGGCCTGGATACTCATAAGCCTTGAGGGCATCCAGTGTATGTTTGGTTACTTCATGTTACTTCAGGAATAGTATATTGTCCAAGTTACTAAGTGACCATCACCCTAGATTCAATACCTGCATTATAGCATATGAATATTTGATATCAAAGTTATAAATATCTTATTTATTTATTTATCTAATTCTCATTGGAATTAGAATTGCTAACTGTTAAAAGTAGAAACAATGATATGAATTAGCCTGTCCAGCCATGTCTTGTTTCTGATGAGGCAACCTGGTTTAAGTGATAATTGACTAAAGCCAATTGTTATTCCTAGATTTATGAGGCACTTATGCTTCTTGCATGCATGTAGGATATAGGCAAGAATTAGATGCAATCTTCTCATGAAAGTCAGAATACAGCTCTTATTTGGAGATAAAAATTTCTAAATCACAGGTGTAAACATGACAATTAAAGTAGTAATACTTGTGTTGCTGCTGTTTTAAAAAAGGTTCTGTGGACTTGAATCCACATGCAAAATTAAAACCATAAATAACATTTTCACAAAGCAGAAGACCCCATGACTACTTTATTTAATGAAACCTATTATATTTGTAATTATGTGAATGGTGTCTAAGACAGTAGAACAAGTCTTTAGGCAGCTATAGTAACAGGGCAACTGGGGCTGCTTAGCAACTGGGAGGACAGAGTCAATGCACAAGTCAAAACTGAATGAGTCATATGATTGGAGGGAGTGATTATTGTATGTTTCATTGACTTGCACTTCTACTGAAAAAAAATTGGATAGGGAGGCCTTACCTTTTTGTAGGAAGGAATGGGGGCGTGTGCTGGGGCAGAGGAAAGCTGGAAGGGTGGGAGGAGAGAAGAAGGGGATCTGTGATTAATACGTAAAATGAATAAAAAAAAAGCTTCTGTAACTTGAGTTTTTTTTCCCGTCCTACCTGGCCCCAAAATCCCACAGTCACTTATAAAATAATCACTCAGAGGCTGGATATTAATTGCAAATTCTATGACCTATTGATTCAGACTTCTTACTAGCTAGCTCTTACAACTTAACCCATAACTATTAATCTATATATCCCCACATGTTCGGTGGCTTTACCTGCTTCCTGTTACATGTTGTTCCTTGGACAGAGGTTTGCTGTCTTCTCCCACTCTCCTTTTTCATCTCACTATCTCTCTTGGATTTTTCCACCTAGCTCCACTCTGTCCTGCCACAGGCCAATGCAACTTTATTCATTAGCCAATGGGAGCAACAAACATTTGAAGCATCCTGAAAGACATCCCACAGCAAGTTCTGCTTCCCACTTTGGCTATGAGTTGCATATCTGTCACTCCTGCTGTTCTGACAGAGACATCAAGGGATGTGATGGTGTTGTCCGTTTTGATCTCAACCAGAAGTAAAGATAAGTATAAAAATGAGAACAGAAGGAAGAAAACTGCCTGAAAGCATGTCCACATCAAAGAGGTAGGAGGGAAGAAGCCACAAAAACACGTAAGTTCTTTAATATCAGCCCATCTCTATCATGATTATAGCATGGAAATTGTGATGTAAAAGGAATTATGCATATTTTTATATCAGCTTAACATTTTATAGTTGGATCTATTGGTCTTTCACTGCGTAGGACAGTTATTCAGGCCTTTATTAAATGTTTAGCAGTTATTTAATTTTAATCTTTTTCTCCTTAAACTGAATGCCACCTCAGAGAAATAAATGTTTACTGAAGAGACCAAATCTCTTACAGTAACTACTTTTGTTTGTTTGCTTATTTTTCTTAAAGGAATTGATGAACATTTGGTATCCCAATTTCCAGAATGGTTATATTAGCACGTTTTGAAGAAAATAAGTGATTCTGATAGCACCGTTTTCTTACAATGGTTTCCATCACCTAGGTTTCACCAGACTCTGAAAGTAAAATACAATATAATAACATTTTTAAAAAAGAGAAACTGAAAGAGGAAAAGGAAAACATTACAACCAGATGACTTTTTTATAGTATACTGCTATAACTTTCTTGTTACTATTGTTAATAATATCTAATTTATAAATTAAATGTTGACATATAATTTATGAATAGGAAAAACAACATATGATGTACAGTACGATATATTATCACTAGTTTTCAACATCTCCTGGGTGTCCCTGGATGTATCCCCTATATTTTAAAAAAAAGAGTCTATTGTGTTACTAACAAAATAATCAAAATCTCTACAATCCACCAAATTATAAGGATCTCAAAACATTCAATTCAGTTACCTGCTGAGGTTTATATCATCTTTTACTTGAGGAAATGAATGGGCTACTAGCTAACACATGCATGTAGAGCTGTGATTTCTACTTCAATTTCCTTAAAGACATAGATTCCGATCATGGCTGAGGAGACAGTTCTGTGAAGTGACCTAATACAGGGAGGTCATAAGCACCTAACAGAAATTTATTATGAAATACCAGTAAACAGGCTTATCTAAGGACTCAAGAGCATGAGGCAGAAAGATCACCACGAATTTAAGAACATCCTTAGCTATATTGAGACTGAGGTGATCCTAGGTTATATAGTGAGACAGGCTGGACAACAGAGAGGGTCTCTGTCTTAAAAAGGAGAAAAAAATAGAAGGAAAGGGAAGAGAAGGAAAGGAAAGGAGAGGAGAGGAGAGGAGAGGAGAGGAGAGGAGAGGAGAGGAGAGGAGAGGAGAGGAGAGGAGAGGAGATGAAAGAAAAGGAAAGGAAAGGAAAGGAAAAGAAAAGAAATATGTATCTCTGGTCTCTGGTGTTTCAGGATGAACCAAATGTATATTATTAAGTACATAGTTATTTTTAACTCTATTTTTCTTCATTCTACTACTAAGAAAAAATATTTCCAACAGGAAAAAAAGATGTAAAAATCAGATTTGAAATCTGTACACCATCTTGACTCAAATACAAATGATGACCTAAAAGTATGAAACCTCTATGCCTAGCCTAGTACTGATGCTGTTGGTTTGCTCAGTTGTACAATGTGAATGAATAACAGAGTGTGACATGAGGAGTTTCTGCAAAGATCTGAGGTTGTGAGGATGTGGGGTTTTGTTATAGAGATTAGAAGACAGTCAAGTGATGACATACAGTTGTGTTGCTGTTGTCATTGTTTTATTTTCTCTGATTCTCTTGAGGTCATCAGCATGACTCATCAGGAGACAGAAGCTGTGGGTAGAGTGATGGAGGGAAGGACAAATGGGTGGAGACACTTGATCCTCTTATTATTGGAACTACAAAAATAGCATTAAATTTAAAAAGTGATAAATATGGAGCTTTTTATTTTTTTAAGATTTTGCAAGAACACAAATATTAGGTGATTTTTTCCACATTGGTTAAAAACAGATCTTTTGTTTAGATGTTGAATTGGCCCAGCTCTTTCACCTATTTCTGTGGCAAAGCATATTTGCTAAGAGTCAGAATATCTATCACATGAAACTGAAGAAATCTGAACAGGTAAGTGCCTGACTTTGAAGCCAATGTCTACGAGCTAAAATTGGACTATTATTTAGTGGATGGTGCTATGAAGGGAACTGGGGAACAAGTAGTTGGTTGCTCTATGACAGCACGAGAATCCATGTCTAATGAAAATAGAATAGGTAAAGTCTAAAACATTATTTCTGGTCCTGCATATTCTTTTAGAAATCTATCACTCTCTGCTAACAGGCAAATCCATTTTCCCTCCTATGCACTCAGTTTAGTGGTTGGCATTTCAGACTTGATAAAGTACCCCTTTGCATATATCATGGTAGACATTAAAGGTTAAACCAGGAGCCACTTGGAATATTTTGTGCAAGTATTGGCTTGATTAATAGTCAAAACAGGACTGTGAAATAAATCCTTGTATTAGTGTCCACAATAATTTAGGTAGCTAAGGTAGGAAACTTTGTTTATATTGCCCAAATTCCTATTGCCAGAAATGGTCTTTTTCTCACTTTGATGAAGATATTTTTCTCATCTCTTGAATGTATATGAATAGATAGATTCTTTTTTTGTACCATCAAAAACATCAAATGAGTTAATTTTAGATGATATATTTTGAATGACTAACTAACCCAGGTTTTCTAGGGTGAATTAGTCCTGAATGGATGCTTGCAGGATTTCTATGTGGGAGGTGGTAGAATTTAAATTGCAAGTATTTGTTTTATGATTCTCAAACAATTTTTCAGAAATATCTAGAAAACTTGGTACCATGTATGTGTCAATTTTTAAATTAACTAGAAATTTTTGAGTTTCAGATATGTGCCAGCTACTGAGCCAGCTGTGCATTGGGGAGGTAGCAGAGCCAGAGAGGTGGAATATCTCTTGGGTCCACCTAAAATCATCTGAAGCCCAAATGTGTGGTTACACCCATCAGCAGTTATTTAAATGCAGTGCCTGGGAGTGACATTTGTACTAACAAAATCACATATCATTGCTGTCATTCAT
This sequence comes from Peromyscus eremicus, assembly GCF_949786415.1. Classification (NCBI taxonomy): domain Eukaryota; kingdom Metazoa; phylum Chordata; class Mammalia; order Rodentia; family Cricetidae; genus Peromyscus; species Peromyscus eremicus. The sequence goes on along the minus strand of NC_081431.1, from coordinate 76,306,640 downwards.
TGCCAACATAAATAAGGCCACACATGATGGTTCAATGAGTTCAGAAAAGTAGGTAAGAGTCAGGTCTCATTTCCCATTCTAGAAAGATCTACTGCCAGCCTCACCTATCATCAGTCCCAGCAGCTCCCAAGTTTAGGATGTCTCTCTGCTGCTCCGTGTTGGTCATGATTCTGAAGGCAGCCATCAACTAGTGACTGGTAAAGGGACAATGTAAAGACCCTCATATTGAGGCTTGGTGAAGATAACTCTAAATGAGCAGCACATACACTAGACTTCCCCATTGACCTCTGGGTTGGCATTTTAGATAACATCATATTCTCCCCAAGCCTTTCCTAAAAAGTGATTCTCAATAACCATTTTGAACTCCAAATTCTTTGCAATATGTATTTCTAAATAAGCAGCATTGAAGCATGCAGCTTGCAGCCTACTGAAAAAAAATGCCCCCCCAAGGAAAAGTAGAGTAATATTAACATGCGTTGAGTGTTTCTGTTGTCACTGGTCTAGTGTTTCAGATCACAGACGCCTATTCCTTCCTTCATCCAGGATAGCAACTTCCACTACACCAGATAGAAAGACTGGAGGAGTTAGTAGGCTGACTAAACAACAAAACTGGCTAGCCAAGATTTTTTTCCCATTTTTTATGTGGTGTTTGTCTGTGTATACATTGGTGTTTGAATTTACATGGTTATGCATGCATATACTCATGTGGACATGTGTGTATGTATGTGTAGGCTAGAGACCAACGTGTCCCTCCGTCTCCCAAGTGCGTCCCCACACCTGGATTCTTATATCGGTTCTGGGGAACTCAGGTCCTCATGCTAGCATAGCAAACACTTTACTGCCTGAGCCATCTCTTCAGCTCTTGTGCCTTTCCTGTTACTTGGAACTGCTTTCTCCTTACAGGGCTTTTAAAGTTAAATCACTGTGGGTATATTCAAATGGACTTTGTGTGTCCTAGTTTGTATGATTTGTTGCTGTATACATTTTCTTGTCTTAATTAATTTTATATTTAACTCTCATGTTCATGTCAGACACTGGTCTCTCTCATTTTCAAATTTTGTATTTAAATATCTCCAGAGAATTTAGTGTCCAAATATTATTTTCAATATGTATGTGATGCCTGGCCTGTGGAGAAGACAAGGATTGAATTTTTAGCACAGAATTCATTGATTCGTGGATGTCCTCTTCACCACTGACTTTTTTTTCCTTTGTCTTTCTATAGTCCATTCACATTATCAGAAACAGACTCAAAAGGCTGTGCCCTCTTGGGAACACAGTATCTCAGGGCCTCCAAAGTTCCAGTGTCATGAATTTCCCAGGACTCTGTCCTCAGAGCTCTCTGAAAACATGTAGAACACTCACTCTTTCAGTGTGTGTTTGCTAACTTGAGAAATCACCTTTTGCTGAATGTACTAATGCACATCACAGTATCTTCTGGAGTTCAGCTCCTGCTGTTATTTTTAAGTCCTCTTTAAATCTCAGCACCTGACTCTGGTTATAGTCTAGATATACTCAGGGTTAATCTGGGGTAGCCTCGTGGAGGAGAAAGACCAAGCAGAGATTAAAAAAATCTTCCCAGAGGTTATCTCAAGTGTTCTTGGAAAAAATAGAAATCTGGCTTTCTGGCATGTCTTTTGAAGTATGAAAAAAATATTATTGGCTTAGTGGTAAAATGTTTGCTGGAATAAGCATGAAGAATTGAGTTTAGATTCCCAGGATGCACTAAAAGCATATGGAGACCCCTCTTCGACCCCAGAGCTTCTGTAGCAAAATGAGAAGTGGAAACAGAAAAATCTCTGGGAAATCATGGCTGCTCAAGCCTGGTGCACTCACTGGTGGACAAGAGATCGTGTCAAACAAAGTGAAAGTCAAACACCAACCCCCAAGGCTGTATGTATTCTGACTGCCATTTATATTCCATGCCATGTGTCTACCTACACCCATATGCATGGGGATGGGGAGAAAGATAGAGACAGGCAGAGGGAGACAGACACAGACAGACAGAGATAAAGAAATAATTAAAGATGGTGTTGTTATATCACATACATCTTCCTAGATATATCATTCAAAAAGTGATTAATATTCCCTTTGAATAAAGTTAATATCTAGGTGGTATGCACAGGTGCACTTATTTATTCTTTAATAAATAAGTATAACCATGTATATATGTCATATGTATGTATGTGTGTATATATATTTTATTTTACCCTCCAGACTATAGCCGTCCCGTCTTCCATAGGATTCCCCAAGGTCTGACTAATATTTGATTGTAAGTCTCTATGTCTGTTTCCATCAGTTGCTGGGTTAAGCCTCTCTGATGATAATTGGGGTAGGCACCAATATATGAAGATAGTAGAATATCATTTCATTGACTTATTTTGCCAGTCACTTTTGGTTCTGTCCTAGATCTCTGGACTGTCTAACCTCTGGGCCCGGCCCTGTAGCCAGTGTCAAGGGTGGGTTCTCTCTCATGGAATGAGTCTTAGTCTAGTCCAGTCATTGTTTGGCTACTTCCATGATTTCTGTGCCACTTTTGTCCCAGTAGGCATGGAAAATTGTAGGTCAAAGGTCATGTGGCTTACTTGGGGTCTGAATCTCTCCACTGAAAGTCTTGCGTAGACACAGGAGATGGCTGGTTCAGGCTCAATATCTCCCATTTCTAGTAATCTTAGATAGGGATCACCCTTATAGATCCCTGGGAGTTTCCATTGCACTAGGTTTCTAGTTCAGAAATGCCCCTAATTTCAGTTGTCTTTCCAAGTATTCTCTCCCTCCATCCTTCTCCCACCTGATCGCTCCTGTTTCCATGTCCGCCCACCCATTCAGACACCTCCCCTCGAATCCACCTGTGATATTTATTATTTCCCTTCGTAGATTCATGTGTCCTCCTTGAACTAAACATTTTTTAAAAAAGAAATTAGACTGTTAAGTGAAATTAAGTTTAAATCTCAACTCTTTCACTGATAAAAGACTTGTTTTCTTTGAAGAGATATAAAGCATTCATTTGTAAATCTCCATACTCTCTCTCTGTATGTATGTATATATATATATATATATATATATATATATATATATATATATATATATATATAACATATATGTGTGTGTGTGTGTGTGTGTCTACATAGTGCATATCTACATCATGTGAATGTGCTTGGGTACATGTGTGTGTCCATGCTTGTGGAGGCCAGGATTAGAAATGGGATGTCATTTACTATTGCTCTCCATCTTACCTTTTGGGACAAATTATTTCACTTAATCCAAAACTCAAGAATTGTCTAGATTGGCTAGAAATTACACCTGGTCCACTTCTCTGAACTCCCGCTCTTGCACTAACTAGTGTTACACACACACACACACACACACAAATACACACATACAATGCATTTTGAAAACAGTGGTTTTATAAATGTCTTCTCAACAGTCAGTACACAAAAAAATAACAAATCAAATGTTTTTCACCTGAATTAAGTAAACTAGTTCTTATGGATCCAGACTGATCAGATAGGTTCTAAATTAGGCATAAACAGGAGGAAATACATCACTTTGTCTAATAAGCCTGTGTTCTAAGTGCATTATGCTCAGATTGGTAAATGCTGGAGGGCAGCCTTTCTGCAATGGACATTGGAAGCTCTCCCTATATTCAGAAGGAAATTTACTTGATAAGTGAAGTAGTTCACTTGATAAGTTTCTGCTCCTTCTATGATTACAGAGATAATGGAGTCAATTAATCCAGAAACTTGATTCATAATTATGCACATACTTAAACAATCTTGTGAATGATATTGCATTTACTGTTTCATTTACAAAGAGCCAGCTGACTTGAAGTGTTACTTGAAGAAGCACATTAAGTTTGTGTTGAAGTGCTATAGCTCATTCTTGTGTTATGCTTGTTATGCTTGGCTCAGTTGCATGCTGAAACTTAGAGCAACAGTGACAAGAATCCCACTGGTGGGAATAACATCAAAATGTGTTTATGGTGATATTTTATTTGTGTTAAAATGTGATTTTATTTGTATGTTAATAAATAAAGTTGCCTGGAGATCAGAGGTCATAGCCATTAAGCAGAAATCGGGCAATGGTAGCACACGCCTTTAATCTGATCACATGGTAGGCAGAGTCTCTGTGTAGTCAAGGGCATAGCCAAGCAAGGTGACCAAAACGTTTAATCACAGTACCAACCATAGAGACCTGGAGGTCTGTATAGATAGACAGTGATGAAGAAGTCATGTGGTTGGGTTTAGAGCCAATGAGAAGGCAGAACAGAAAGGCAAAAAAAGACAGGTCACACAGGAGAAGGTCTCTCTCTCTCTCTCTTTCTCTCTCTCTCTCTCTCTCTCTCTCTCTCTCTCTCTCTCTCTCTCAGGTGAAGTGACGGCAGTGAATGGTAAGCTAAAGGGAGTCGTGGCTCTTGTGCTGATCTCTTAGGCTTTAACTCTGTATTTGACTCTGTGGTTCTCATTTACTATGACCATTTAGAATTTCATCTACAAGTGTTGGTAGAACAGCAATGTGTATTTTGAGTGCAGTACATGCCAACAACTGTATTTGGCATTTTAAATTTTGAATTACTTTGTCCATGATCAGTATAAGATATTGATACTACTTTATAGTTGAAGAAAGCTCTTAGTAATTGAAGATAGTTCATAAAATACCAAGTAGGCAGTAGGTGGAATAATTACCTCTGTAGGGATATCAGTCTATACCTCACATTAGCCTCTATCTGCTGTGGGATGTTCTGTATGGCAAATGTGTTGCTAATTAGTCAATAAATAAAACACTGATTGGCCATTGGCTAGGCAGGAAATGTAGGTGGGACAAGGAGGAGAATAAAGCTGGGAAGTGGAAGGCTGAGTCAGAGAGACACTGCCAGCTGCCATGATGAGAAACAGCATGTGAAGATGCCGGTAAGCCACGAGCCATGTGGCAAGGTATAGATTAATGGAAATGGATTAAGCTGTAAGAACAGTTAGCAAGAAGCCTGCCATGGCCATACAGTTTGTAACCAATATAAGTCTCTGTGTTTACTTGGTTGGGTCTGAGCGGCTGTGGGACTGGCAGGTGAAAGAGATTTGTCCTGACTGTGGGCCAGGCAGGAAAACCCTAGCTACAAATGGCGTCCAACGTGGTGGCAAGAGTTTCCACCTAAAAACTGAGAAAAAAGATTCTAAAACGGAGCTAAAAACAGCTTCCTAATTGTCTCTCTCAAATGAGCAGCAGCTGCCAGTTTGAGCTACTGGTGGGTTCCTAGCGTGCACGCTCGACCTGCAGTATGGCAGGAATGAGGCCTCTGCAAGTGGCACATTAAGCTGCATGGTGGATTTAGCCTTTGCTGGTACAAAGCAAAGAGGTTTCTGGGCTACACGCTGCTTGGATAGGGGCATGGACCCACGATGGCTCCCAGAGCTGGTGGTAGACATGCCACCGCCATCTTGGGAAGCTGAGGTGGGCAGAGCCAGCAGCAACAGCTACTGCAGTTTAAGGCAATAGATTCACAATAAGACAGATTCAGAGGTAATAGTTTACAATATGTGTAAAATATACGTAGGCTTGAAAGAGACAAAAAAGGAATATATACAGTTATATAAAGAAATACACAGTTTTTAAAAATGAAGTCCTTAAAGAGACAGTAAAATTAATAAAAAAAAAAAGCCACGTAAAGATGAATATTACACAGAGAATCTGGATTGTGTTGTCTTTGGGATTTTTAACTGCAGAAAAACATTTGATTATAAAAGCTGTTGAGTTATACAAAATGTATATTTTAAAGGTACCTTGACTTCAAAATTTGGATATAAGGATATGTTACTTTGGAAAGGAGACTCTGCTTTTATTTCCACAGAAAGCCAAAGGCTATGGATTTGTTCCAGATTAAGATACATCAGGTTTGACCAGCCAAGACCCCCTGAAAAGTCTCCGATGATACCATGGCCCAGATGATCCAACATCCAGAACAGTTTCAAGGCAACTGACTCAGACGATACAGCCTCACGGACTACTCCATGATCCTAAAATTTTCTTTGTGTCCCCATAAGATACAGCGCCCCCCTTCAGCAGGAAGTAGTAAGAGAAGCTACGCCCAAATTCCCAAATTATAAGTAATTTTACTTTGTTAAGGTTAAAACCTTCCTTTTTGAAAAAAAAAAAAAGGGGGGAAGTGCTGTGGGATGTTCTGTATGGCAAATGTGTTGCTAATTAGTCAATAAATAAAACACTGATTGGCCATTGGCTAGGCAGGAAGTGTAGGCAGGACAAGGAGGAAAATAAAGCTAGGAAGTGGAAGGCTGAGTCAGAGAGACACTGCCAGCCGCCACAATGAGAAACAGCATGTGAAGATGCTGGTAAGCCACGAGCCATGTGGCAAGGTATAGATTAATGGAAATGGATTAATTTAAGCTGTAAGAACAGTTAGCAAGAAGCCTGCCACGGCCATACAGTTTGTAACCAATATAAGTCTCTGTGTTTACTTAGTCGGGTCTGAGCAGCTCTGGGACTGGCAGGTGATAGAGATTTGTCCTGACTGTGGGTCAGGCAGGAAAATCCTAGCTACATCTATCATTTTTTGTCTGTGTGTGTGTGTGTCTCTCTCTCTCTGTGTGTGTGTGTGTGTGTGTGTGTGTGTGTGTGTGTGTGTGTGTACCTGTGCCAAAATACATGCATGGCACTGTATATGTGCAGAGGTCAGAAGACTTGAATATTACCTTGAGTGAGACAGTCTTATTACTGCACATTCCAGGCCAGCTGGCTTATGAATTCCTGTGAATTGTCCTCTTTCCATCTGTCATCTCAATGTGGGAAAGCCGTGATTATAGATGCTGTGTGTTACTTTATCTGGCTTTATGTGGAATCTGAAAATCCAAACTTGATTCTCATGCTTGTATTGTAGACACTTTACCACTGAGGCATCTATCTCATGAACTCTTCCTCTACTTATTCAATGTTTAATGACTAGACTTTAAGAGTCCTAAGGAGAGTGTGTGTGGTGTGTGTGTGTGTGTGTGTGTGTGTGTGTGTGTGTGTGTGTATTGGAAGCAATGTTGAAAATGTAAGAAAATGGAAAATAACTATGTAAAAAAGTCAGTGAAGAAAGGAACTCAAACCAGGGTAGGATTCAGAGATAATTTATATCTGTATTCATCTGACTTCTGGTACAGGGGCTTAAGAAAATGCCATTGTCTGCCCTGCTTCATCTTCCTTTGTCTTGAAGAAAGAAAAGAACAATCCATCTCATGTTTTTCACGGGGTTTGGAACAAGTCAAAGTTCATGGCACTGATTCTATAAATATAAACTTACAATCAAGGATGTTACAATTTGATTGACATGTCTCCTTCAGGCTCATGTTAGAAATGTTCTTTCTCAAAGTTGTGGAACTACATTGAAATCTGTGGTTCCTTTGGGAGGTTGGGTATGGCTGGTAGAAATAATTTACAAGAAACGATTCTTTGATGTTTTTGTCACTGTGTATTTAAGTCTGATTTTTTGGATTCCTTCTGCAACATGTAAGTAACCATTACTTACTTCATGTTCCTTTGGTATCTTTGTCATGACCAATTCAAATTTTTCTGAAACCATAAGCCATGATGTACCTCCCCTCCAAGATGATATGTTTGTGTTTTTTACAAAGTTATGAGTAAAGTAACTAATAAAAAGGTAAGTAATAACTTCAAGACACCAATGTTTTACTCTGTTTGCCATTGGTCCTCTAAAACTGAGGCTGATCCAGTTATTCATTTATTTCCATTAACAAGTGTGCTTTTAAGATGAGATAAAATTCATAAATGATCCTGTCTTCATGTATGAGTATATTTTCATTTCTGTGCCTCTGATAAAATGCCACCAGAACTCAATTTTGTATAAAATGATGTTTATTTCAACTTACAATTCCAGCTTCATCATTGTGGAGAAGGTAAAACAAGAAATGAAATTTGCAGTCCCATCACATCCACAGTCAATTGCAGAGAGAACTGAATTTCTGTGTGCTCACTTGCTTGTACTGAGCTTAACTTTTCTACTCTTCAACAGTTCAGAATACTAGGGAATATCACCATCCACAGTGGGCAATGTCTTTTCATATCAGTTAACTTAAAGACAACCCCCAAACACATGTTCACAGACTAGCCCACAATAGACAAATCATAATTAAGAATTCCTTCCCAGGTGATTCTAGGCTGTGTCAATTTCTCACACAGAAATTACTACCTACTAATCTCCAAGACACTATTTATGGTACTATATATGTAAATGTCAAATGAGACCATAGAATAAATTCTAGGAAAGAAAAAAGTATGATGTCTTGAAAATATAAAATGAAAGGTTTGTTCTAGACTATGTATGATAATTATTTTTTCATCAACTTGACACAGATAGGGTCATCTGGGAAGATGTATCTACAAGTGAGAGAGAAAATTACTCCCTCAGATTGATCTGTAAGCAGCATGTTTCAAATTTTCTTAACTGATGATTGATGTGAAGGGACATAGCCCCCTGAAGGTTGTCCTATGCCTGGGCGGGTGTTCCTGGGTAGTATAAGAAAATTGATTGTTCAAGCAATAGGCACAGACCAGTAAATAGTATTCTTCTTCAGTTCCTATTGTTCCAAGCTTTTGTTTGAATGTCTTCCCTAATATGCCTCAATAATGGCCAAAGATCAGGATATATAAGCCAAATAAGCCCTTTCCTTTCCAAGTTGGTTTTGTTTAGTATTTTATCACAAAAATAGAAAGCAAACTTATACACTAGGGTACATAAGTAAAATGTAACAGAGGAAGTGAGGATTGAGTAAAGAATTCACAATTATTCAACTGGATGAGGTGAGATAGGAGTCATCTTGTGTAAGTGTCCTATGGGAAGAGGAAAGTAGATTGACTCTACAGAATTTTCAGAGATGCCAGTGGAGCTAAAGTGTGTGTGTGTGTGTGTGTGTGTGTGTGTGTGTGTGTGTGTGTGTGTATGAAGAGGGGGTGGCAGGTGGAAGCTATAATGCACAGGGTCCTTGTGACATTATAAATATTTGGAAATTTTTATCAAATTTTATGAGTTGGTCTGTAACACTGACATTTTAAAACATCTCTCTGAGGTGAGAAGAGATGGTAAAGTTGGTAAAGGGCACAGTTGGTAAAGGGCTTGCTCTGCAAGCACAAGGACCTCAGTCTCAATAGCCAGAACCCATGTAAAAGGATTGGCATGGCAACACATGTTTGTAATTTTGAGATGGGAAAGCAGAGATAAATATAAGTCAGTCATTCTATGCTAGTTGGTAAATTCTAGCGAAAGATACTGTCTCAAAAAACAGGGTAGTACCCTCCTTGGGAATGACATCCATGTTTGACCTCAAAACTTCACACACATGTATACATATATGCACTTGCACACTTAGGTTGGTGATTTCCTCCACAAGAATATAGAGGGACACACACACACACACACACACACACACACACACACACACACACTTACAGTGAGTGGGTAAAAATCAAAGACCATGCCTTGTGGCTGTACTATGGAGTCCAGAAGAAACAGAACTGGATGGAATTGACAGGAACTAAAAGTGTTGGGAGTCCTCCTACCTCCAGAGAGCTATTGTTGCAGTTCTGCAAAAATCAAAGAAGGACATGTGTGTGCTCTTGTACTTCACTGTGCAGATATAATTTCTGAAAAGATGTTTGGCTTCTACCTCCTTATGCTGCTTTAAATACATCTTCAGAGAAAGTGAAGTAGTCTTCCCAACTGCTGTTCAGAAGTAGAACATTCCTGAAAGGGTTTCCAGACTGCTGTTTCAGAGAAATCCATATACTTTGCTCCTTTTATTCTTGTGAGAAACAAAAATAGATGTCCCTCCACAGCCATGGTAGATTCATGTCATACCCTCCAACTTTGTGCCTAAACAGAGTACAGCCTTCTCCATTTACCAACTTTTCCTATATTCACACCCCATGACAAATTTTAATGTATACATTAGCTATGGTAAAGTATTACTAACAATAATTAGTGACAGAAGAAATATAGAATTATATAACATATTACTATAATAAAAATAATTAACAACATACACATTATTTTCCCATTTAGTATATTTAAATATATTGTTCATTGAGTGTAATTGAAACTGCAAATGTCATATGGCCTTCATATAAATGCATATTATCTAAAAATGATGAAAATGACTAGTTTCTCTAGGAAGATAATGCATGGGCGGTCATGGGGCTCACTCAGAAACCAAGTTCCAGCAGCTAACACTTCTCCAGCAACATGCCAATATTTTTTTACTAAAAATAACCCTAATATTTTCTGTGAACCTTAATAATGTGATTTTATTCAGCTGTAAAGAAACTGGAAATCATGAAAAGTTTAGAAAATGAGTGAATCAGGACAGTGTAACATCCAGCAAGGTAACCCAGCATTAGAAAGAAAAAAAAAGTGTCCTTTTTTATATGCAGACTCTTGCTTATAATGTATGTAGGTACGTGGGAGTGATTTAGGGATTTAGGCTATGCCACTAAACGGAGATGATAAAAAAGGGGAAAGAGATATTGAGGAAGGCAGAAGGCAAGAGGATATAGGAGACATGTGAAGTGAAAAATAAGTTTAGGGGATGGAGGATGGAAGGAAGACGGGGAGATCCTGGCGAAAGTGAGAGGAGAATTACCGAAAACAATTCTATTTGAAATGCTGTAATGAAATACCAAATTTAATATGATAATTAAATTTACTTAAGACAATTTTAACAAAATAAGCTACAATACGATAAAACAAAAACCATAACATCAGTATTGGACAAGGAAAACAAACAGAAGGAAAAGACTCAAGAGAAAGTACAAGAATCAGATACACAATTATTTACACACTCAGTAATCCCATAGAACATGAAACTGAAAGCCATATGTGTGCAGAGGCCCTGTGCATGATGTCTTGTTCTTTGTGAGTTCATATGAGCTTTGCTCAATTGGTTTAGGAAGCCTTGTTCTTCTGGAGTCCTCCATCCTCTCTGACTCTAACACTCTGCCTCCTCTTCTGCAAGTTTGCCTGAGCTCTGAGAGGAGGAATTTGGCTGTGACAACCCACTTAGAAATGGAGTTAAAAAGATGTTTCAAGGTCTTTCCTCTCTGCTTAATATCTGGCTGTGGGTCTCCATATTACTTCCCGTCAGTTGTAGGATTAAGTTTCTCTGATGATGGCTGAATAAGACATTGATTTATGAGTGTAGCAGAATATTATTAGGAATCATTTGACCATTACTTCTTTATTATTCTTTTGAGACAGGCATCAGTAGTATTTGGTTTTACCCCAGGTCTCTGGCCTATCTAGTCTTCTGTACTTGGTCACCCAAGCAGTGTTAGCTATGGGTTCCCTCTCATGGAGTGAGAGTCAAAGGAATTATTGGTTCATTACTCCATGCAGCTTGGTGCCACCATTGCTCTATCATATTTTGCAAGCAGGACAGCATGGAATATCAAAGGTTTTGTACCTGAATTGTTGTTCATGTTTCTCTTGGCAGCCTGTAGAACACCTTACCATACCAAAGACACTAGAACATAGGGGTTAAGGTTCTATATATAACACCAGCTAGAACTCTCCGTGTTCAGTGAGTTTTGCAGATGTTGCCTTCATCATTGGGTCCTTGCTGTGTGTTTATGGAAAGCAACCTATTGTCTTGGCAACAATTTCAGTTGTCTTGAGATTTTCAAGTTACCCCTTGGGCCAACAACTCAATTGTATGTAAACTAGTCCTAATACTTGAAGCTTCAACTGGTTGACAAGAGATGTCCAGTTGGGACTCTATCTCCCTCATTGTTTGGAGACTTCATTAGAATTAGCTTCATATATTTTAGGAAGTTTCCACTGCACTGGATTTAGATACCATAACATAAATGCCCTCAATTCTGTGTCTCCCTATATTCTCTCCCCCTCCCCATTGGGTCCTCCCATTCCAGCCCCCCCCACCCATTTGACCTATAAAATGTATTCTATTTCCACTTCCCAGTGAGATCCATGTGTCTACCCTAGTCCATTCCTCTATACCTAAACTCTCCAGTCCATGGATTTTGGCTTGGTTATCATTTCTGTTACTGCTTATATCCACATATAAGTGAATGCTGCCATATTTGTTTTTCTGGGTCTGAGTTATTTCACTTAGTATGATATTTTTCTAGTTACATCCATTTGCCTGAAAATTAAATGATATCTTTTTCTTTTTTAAACTGCTGAGTAATACTCCATTGTGTACATGTATCACATAGTTTCTATCCATTCTTCTGTTCAGGAACATCTAGGTTGATTCAAATGTTTGGGTGTTGTGAATGGAGCAACAATGAACATTGTTCATAAAGTGTCCTTGTGGTAGGGTTAACTGTCTTTCGTGTACATGCCCAAAACTGGTATAGCTAGATCTTGAGGTAGATCAATTCCCAATTATCTGAGGAACCACAATATTCATTTCCATAATGGCTGTACAAGTTTGCACTCTCAACAGAAATAGATGAATGTTTTGTCTTCTATATCATCTCCAGCATGGGCTGCCACTTCTGTTACTGATCCTAGGTAATTTTAACAGGTGTAAGATGAAATGTCAAAGCAGTTTTTATTTGCATTTCCCTGATGGCTAAGGATGTCGAACATTTATTTACATGTTTCTTAGCTACTTGAATTTCAAACTCAAGTAAGAGTTCTCTACTTGGATCTGTATCTCATTTTTTAATTGAGTTATTTGGGTTTTGTTTTTGGTTTTGTTTTTTGGTTTATTTCTTGGTTCCTAGTTTCTTAAGCTCTTTATATACTTTAAATATTAGTCTTCTATTAGATGTGGAGTTGGTAAAAAATCTTTTGGCAATTTGGAGTCTAACACATTGTCTGATTGATGGTGTTCTTTGCCTTACAGAAGCTTTTCAGTTTCATGAGGCCCCATTTATTAATTGTTGATCTCAGTGCCCATGCTTATGGTGTTATGTTCAGAAAGTCTTCTCCTGTGCAAATGAATTCAAGGCTATTACCCAATTTTTCATCTCTCAGGTTCTGTGTATCTGGGCTTTGATTTATTTAGAGTTAAGTTTTGTTCAGGTGGTATCCATGGATTTCTTTCATTCTTCTACATGCAGTCATTCAGTTTGACCAGCTCCATTGTTGAAGATATTGTCTTTTTCAAGTTTGTATTTCTGTATTCTTTAAAAAAAAAAAATCAGTTGTTCATAGGTGTGTAGATTTACCTCTAGGACTTTAATTTAAATCCATTAATCAACATGTCTGTTTTTATGGGGATACCATGCAGTATTATTACTATACCTCAATAGTACAGCTTGCAATTGGGAATACTGATACCTACAGCACTTCTTTTATTGTTTAGGATGGTTTTGGCTATTTTGGCTTTTTGTGTGTGTGTTTCCATATGAAGCTGAGAATTGTCCTTTCAATATCTGTGAAGAATTGTATTGGAATTTGATGGGGATTACATTGAATCTTTAGATTGCTTTTGACAGATATAAGAAAATTGATGTAAACCTTTCCATCCTATTAGACTACCATGGATTAAAGCAGAATATCAACCAACAACAAAAAAAATAGAAAGTTTGCAAAGTCATGGAAACTGAATAATTCATTTTTCTTGGATGAAAAAAATGGTCAAGGCAGAAATTAAAGAACATATACAATTGAATAAAAATGAATACACAACATATGCAAACATGGGATGCAATGAAAACAGTACTAGAGGGCAAGTTCATAGCACTAAGTGCCTACATAAAAAATTAACCAGTCCATTTCTTGGTTAGGAAATTGTTAGGGGGCATTGTTAAGTTTGTCATGTGGAAGAGAATTAAGAACTCAGGCTCAATACACATCTAGCATCTCTGGTCACCATAAAAATGATAACCCGTCTATTATGGTTAGGAAAAAGTGACATGACTTTTTACGTTCTTTTGGAGAACAGTTCTTGTGGTTCTTTCTTCCCTGTCATTCACAGATGCTCAGTGCATGGAGCATGTTAGAAACTAGAAAAATGAGACCAGCAGTCATTTCATAAAGTGATGAAAGTATTGTTTGATCATTGACTTACTTCAAGAAATGGACTGCTCTAAAGTTTGTTACTTTTTCTTAAAGGGACAAATAACAGTATTGTAGGCATTGATGTCCACATAGTGCTGTCACAAGTGTTCAGCTCCCCAGATGTCTTATGAAGACAATTTGGAAATTAGTACAAACATATTCCAAAGAATCCTTTCTCATAAAATTATTCTGTGTGTCATGACTTGTTTACCTCTGAATTAGTTTAATTGCTATAAAATGCATCCATACTATGATTAACGCTAGATCACCATGTTAACCAAGAAAAGTAATATGTACATTTTAGGTCTAAAAGCCAATTAAAAATTTTATCCAGACCAGATGAAATGTCAGCCCAAGACACTCCATGCAATGGTTTATTCCATGTAGTGACAATACTGAGGAGTCTTCCCGAGGAAGGAATGAGCTCCAGAAGTCTGAAGGCTCAAACATACATTGCACAACCTAAGAAGAATATCTTTACAACACTCGGTACAGGGGCTAGAGATATAGCTTAGTGTTGAAAAGCATGCAGCTTCTCTTGCAGACCTAAGTTCAGTTCTCAGCACATGTCTGACATGCCTTATCTTTCTGTTACTCCAGCTCTAGGTGGATGCAATGTCTGGTTTCTTGGGGCACCTGCACTCATGTACAATTAAACACACACACACACACACACACACACACAAACACACAAACAATCAATCAAAAATAAAATTAATATTTTGAAACAACAAGTACAATGATTAAAGTCTAGTACAGTTCACCAAATTCCTTGAGATGGGTCCTCAGAGAGATGCCTTGGCTAGGAAGATGGTTTGGTGGGTAAACTGCTTGGTGCACAAGTTTAAGTATCTGAGACTAGACATCCAGGACCCCTATTAAATCTAAGCATGTGTGCCTATAACCATAGTGCTATGCGGGGAGACAGGAGGATCTCAGTGGTAAGAAGGTCAAATAGACATAATACATATTTTGCTCAGTTTTAAGGTCTGGCTCTCAGCTGACCATCTTGCATCTTGTTGCTGGAGTCCTTGGCTTCTACTTTTTGAAGAGCACTACACTGGGCTGTGCAGACACTAAGCCTGGTGGAGTTGGGGTGGTTGCCCTTTTATGACAGCTGAGAAATCCACATTTGTATTTAGAGAATGACTTTTAAGAATGTGGCCTGGTGTGAGTGGGGGTAGGAGTGGGGGTGACTGGGAAGGGAGGATGGGGGGAGGTGATGGCCAGGATGCAAAATAAATAGATGAATTAATAATAATAATAACAATGAAAATAATAATAGAACTGTGTCCCAGAACTGGCCTCCTTTACCTCCAAAAGAAGTCATTGTTTATTCTCTTACATTTTTTAGAGGAAAGACTCCAAATGTGGCTTGATTTTCAGGTTTGTTTATTGTTTGATTTGTTTTATTTTTGAGAGGTTAAGATGCTCTGTTTACAAACATTTGTTAAACATATTTTCTAATTGATTATTCATATTATTAATATTTTATGTCAAAATAAACATGTTTTTGTTATTCTAATTGAGACTGCTATCCAATAATTTGCAACTTTTCACTCAATGGAGGGTAGAATTTGATTGACAGACAGGGAACATGGATTGAAAAAGATGAGAACATTCTACACCCATAAAGTCTCACCAGCATGCCTCCCTAATCATGCACTGAGCAAGGACAACATCAATGGACATGCCAAAGCAGGCAGGGAAAGCCCACAAAGCCTCAGCTATACTCAAAGAACTACAGGCAACTGTGGAGGTGCTTTTCTTTGCAGAGAGATGGTTGATTATGAGACTGAAGACTAAAAGTTCTGAGACTACATGACTGTTAAGCGCTCAACCTTAAGTAGGACATCTGTATCCCCAACTCCTTTGAGGCCCAGAAAACATCATTAGAGACAGAAGAGAAAGACTGTAAGAGCTAGTGATGGTAGGACTATTGTTAAAGGCTGTCTTTTGGATAGAACACTGCTATTGTAGTCATGAATTCATAACAGCTTTGGCCTCCTGCAACAACCACCACCAAACAAAAACACAGAGAAGCAGGAGAGGAGGAATGAAGAAGGAAGGAGGAGATATAGAAGAAAAGCAGGAAGGAGGAGGATGAGGTGAGGAAAGGACAAAGGTGGAGGAGGGGCAAGGAGGAGAGGGAGGAAAGAAGACAAAGGGAGAGGAAAAAGGAG
The DNA here is from genome assembly GCF_949786415.1 of Peromyscus eremicus. NCBI lineage: Eukaryota > Metazoa > Chordata > Mammalia > Rodentia > Cricetidae > Peromyscus > Peromyscus eremicus. The sequence goes on along the minus strand of NC_081431.1, from coordinate 76,290,422 downwards.
AGGAGGGAAGAGGAGGAGGAAGAAACGGGGGAACAGGAGATGAATGAGTAGGAGGATGCATGGACAGGGGATGAAAAGGAAACAGAAAAACAGTGAGAATGAGAAGGACGAGGGAGTCATGAGTGAAAAAGAGAAATAAAGGAGGCAAATTGGGAGAGAATATTATCCCAGTACATTTTATAAATGGAATTTTTAAAAATTAAGAACAGCCTTTTAAAAGGGAAAAGAAAATTGGCTATCACTTGGGAAGGTGTATGAGAACAGCTCTATTGCTTCTACTTACTTAATCTCCTGATTGACTCCATTCACATCATGAGGACCCTAGGAAGGAGGTTTGTTCTCTGGCAAGTGATTGCTTGCCTGTTTCTTGTTAAACAGTCACCATTTTGAGAGTTACAGTTCATCACACTGGATCACCCTAGGAAACCATTGTCCACAACATGGTCTCAGAGACCCAGAGAAAAAAAAATTCTGACATAATAAACACTTCCTTGTGCTGTAGAAGATTAAAGGGGACATTTATTTTACTGGGCTATTGACTCCAATATGGGGTACCTGAAATTCCCAGAGTAGCTCACAATGGGAGTGACAGTGATAGGTTTGTGTCTTTAAATATATACCATTGTGACTGCCAAGCTGCAAAGATAAATCTTTCTGAGGAATAATAAGAGACTTTCTCCTCTCAAAATGAATGGGCTCTGTTGGGCTATTTCCCAGGCTCCAGGGAGAAGGGCAGCTTTTGTCCTGGGTTCCTTCCCTGCCAGTACCGATTTGCCCAGCCCTCTGTGGTAGTGCTATTCATCTGTCTCTCCTTCAGCTGTCCCATTTTACCACCTCAGCTCAGGGGTTCACTCTTGCATTTAACGATCATAGACTGATAGCCTCTGGCTGGCCTCTTTTCCCTAATGTTTCCCCATGCAAGTGACTTTTGTCTGTTTCTTAGAAATTACCCTTTCAAAGAATAGAGCTTTTTGTGTGTTGTATACCTGTGTGCATGTGTGTATGAGAGACAGAAGTTGATATAGAATATCTTCCTAAATTGCTCTCCTTGTTATTTATTTGAGACATCATCTTTCACTGGCCTGGGGTTTGCCACTTCAGGTAGGCTAGCTGTCTAATGACTCCAGAGAGCCTTCTTCTTCTTGCTCTTTCTCTCTGTTGGGAATTTCATGCATATAAGACCACACTTGTTTTAAGGTGGTTGCTATGGATCTCAGTTCAAGAACTTAGGCTTGTGTGACTAGCACTTTACAGAATAAGCAAACTTTTCAGCCCCTCAGAAATGTTACCTTCCACATCATCAGAGGAATATATTAAAATTTTAATTTAGCTTAAAATTATTTTCAAAATGATAAGAATAAAAGATTGTTCAAGGGTGTGCTGTCAGTATTTCTAAACCTATACTTATTTCTGAGTTCAGTATCCTCAAAGGACAGACAATGCAACATATCCCAGGGGCCCACCATCTAATTCCTTCTTGCTTTCTCTCTCTGACTGCTTAAGCTCTATATCAAATCTTTACCTTCTCTCTACTTGAACATGTTCCTCGGGGCTCCCTTAGCACAACCAAGAGTGTTACTTTATTACTTAGAGTTTGAAAGTCTTAGGAATTATATTGTGTAGAAAACATCATGATACACAGATTTGCTTTATGTTTTTAGAAATATATTCCACAGATAACATATATGAACAAATTATGCTTTAATGATATTACATTCATTCACACATTAAATAACCAAACTCTAGTGCTACACAGCTCATCAACATTAATTAATTAAACACAATAAATATCATTAAATTAAAAAAACTACTTACTAAAAAATTTCTAAGAAGATTAATCGAAAATTAAAAGTTTCATAACTTTTTCTGACAAAAGAAATAAGATATCGAACGACTTAAATCATTAATGTATTTGTAATCAAACAAGTAAGATTTGCTAACTTATAAGATTTAATTTCTGTCATAGACTAATTTTGCTGTACTATGTATATATGTATATATTTCTGTGCCATTTTAGAAATTAAATAATCTTTCCAGTGTTTGGAAAGGAGTTTAAAATCTCAGATTATCCTGGATCGTGGGTTTGGGAGACTATAGGTATACACTACCACAGTGTCAACCCTAACCTTTAAAAATTAGGGATCTGACAAAAATTCATTGAAAAGTCTTTCCAGTAACATTTTTGGTCACTGAACCAGGACATACCAAACTAAGTCAAATTCCAGCCACCTGAAAGGCTTCCAGTATAGCAAAGGAAGTATTCAAACCAGTGATGAAGCAAGCCCCCAAAAGGGCAGAACTATTTGCAAAACAAATGTTGGATAAGGAGGTAAGAACAACACTGAACAACAGACAGATTCTGAAAAACAGGAAAGGTATTTCTCCAACACATATGTTGCCAGAATCATGTGAAAGGGTAACTTAATCTTATTGATCATCAAGGAAATGAAGATTGACACCAATGATGCCTGCATTAAAGATGAAGGGTAAGGAAGTAGAATGGAAACAAATAGTTGAAAAATGGAAGTATTTTTGTAGACTATGTGGCAAAGAGGCCTGAAAGACCTAAACCTGCATTAGAACCATAGTTGAGAGAAAGACGATGGTTAAAAAGGTATCTGTGTGTGTGTGTGTGTGTGTGTGTGTGTGTGTGTGTGTGTGTGTGTGTGTGTGCATGTATAAAGTTACAGAGAACCAATACGTGGATATCCCAGTTAGATATGTAAAGGATTTTTATGTTGATAAAAAGAGGTAAAGCAAACTGTTGATAGATTCTATGTTCAGATTATGGCATTCTTAATATAAATGAAATGATTTTCTGTTTTTCTCCCTTAGAGCATTGGGCAGATGCCTACTACGGGAGCCTAAAGTCCAATAAAATAGACACAAACATCAACTACACTGTCTGACCCTTGGGCCTAGCCTAGAGAGTACAAATAGGACATTGAAATGAAATTGACAAAGCAGACAAGAAGTAGCTAAGTGTGCCATGCAAGAGACAATGTGACAGAAATATTTCAGGATTGTTGAAAGGGAATTCGAGCAAAAGTGGTTTAAGCCATCCACAAACTTTCATTTTAGATCACATAATAGGAAATTTATTGTAGAAAATGGAAATGATAGCCAAAGATACTTGGTAGATTGAAGATTAGTGTTTGTATTATCTGAACATGATTTGAGCAAAGACCCACCTTCAATTCACTGAAGTTCCTTAGTTTGGCTGGCTGGGTTTCAGCCATCCATTGCAGAAATAGTCTTTTTAGTCAGACTTTTCTCCTATGTTAGGCTGCAGTGAGATAAAATGTATCTAGGCCAACTAGGCCCATGTTGGTTTCATTTAATGGAAAATAACAGGCTTCCTAGAGGGTACATTTGGTTGTTCCTTGAGATGGAGAAGGAATTCCAAGATGACATGTTTATTGAACTCATAATTCAGCAGTTTTCCTTTTGTCCCATGTACCTTATTTCTGTTATAAAAATATCACTTTCACCAATGACTGAGAAAAATGTGTCTGCTGTTTTGTTAAATACCATCATCTAGACAGATGGTCATCTGAACCTGAAAGAGGCCCACAGAAGACTTACCCTGTCAGTAGCCAGTCAAGGAGGAATAAAGGCTCATGGTGTCCTACCGTTAATCTCTGATAGGTTCTGGGATAAGAAATCAGTGTCTTTGGGTAGTGAACAACTGCTGAGACCACCTGGACCCAAACAATACCTCTAACTCATAGTCACACAGATGGCTCTGGTTAAATAATGGATCACAGAACAAAAGAATATGCATGAGCATTTATTATCATATACTGAGGAAGAGATATGTGCAGGGGCAGGGGTGGAGGTGAGGGTAACAGTGTTAATCATGTATGGTGTACATGTACAAAATTATGAAACAAACAAATTTTTGAATCTTTGTGTCAAAGTGTTAGGAAAAGAACAACTTTAAAAGTTGGAAACAAATTTTATTACCGTGTTTTTCAGATACACAACTCCATGAGAAATCCCTATGAAATAAATAACAATATAGTCAAAATTGATTTTTAAAGTAGTTTGAAATTACAAAAAGTTCTGAGATCCCATTCGTAATTTTGAATAATGCTTTATAAGTGAATATATTGTTTTCATTCCCTTAAAATGTACAATTAAAAATGGAACATCAAAGCATGATTGCAATTGCCCACAGGAGATTCTTGGAGGAATGAACAAATGTGTGATCCTCTCTGTGAATGGCTATGTAATACCAAACTTACTGGTGCCTATGGACCCAATTCAAACAAAGACATTTTCTTTATTTTTCATGGTCATCTGGCCCTGCAACAACACTCTTTGTCCAACATACAAAACAGTGTACAGATTTCTTTTTTTAAATTTTTATTTATTAAGAAATTTTCTACTCACATCTCATGCTATCCACAGACCCCACTCCTCCTCCTCCCACCCCTTATCCCTCTTTCCCAAGCCATCTCACATCCCCACATTCCCCAAATCGAGTTCTCCCATAAGGAGTCAGCTGGTGACTGTGGTGTGACAGCTTGCACAGCCTTGGTGCAGTGGGAAGTGTCCTGGACAGTATACAGATTCTTTATTTAAAGATTTAGCATCATTCTCAAACAAATCTAGTCCCCGTTCTGTCTCTTGGTAATTGCTGGAATAGTGTGGGAGACTGCCATTGTCCTGACCATAGAGCTGATGACATAACTAATACAGTTTCTAAATTCTAGGAGACACAGAGTTACACTTCAAAAACTGTTTAAATAACTTTGAAGGTATCTCTCAGCCAATTGTGGGGCACTTTGAGGACCTATACGGGACCACGAGAAAAGATTTTTTAAAAAGAAATCCCAATTGTATTGTTCAAAGACTGTATTTGAGCACCATTGACAGAGTTTGCATGAATATTTGATTACATACTACAAAAAAAATCATGGTTTTCCTAACTCCTGTATGTGCATTCAAAATATTTCCATCTTTATATCATAAATTGGTTGCCATCACTCACTATTAAATGAGTCACATGCTTGACCCTGACCCTTGTGATGCCTAACTCATACTCATATTATTCTGGAATATGTATTGGGTTTTTGAAAATGTGACCTAATCTCTTAGCATATAATCACATGCTTTAATGTTACCAAGAGCTTTCATACAGAAGGTGCTGGGCAATGTGTTCTGTTAGCTTCATTTAATCAGAAGATCATAAAATTCTCTCAGTGGAGATCACTTTATTCCCTGTGGAAGTCTGCCGGAATCCAGCTCCAACCTGTCAAAGAGTTTTTGGGTAGGAGAGAGAGGAATGAGGAAATATTACATAGAAAGACAGAAAAAGACAATAAGAAAGACAGAGAAACAGAATAGCTTTGGGAGGGCCCTGGATCAATACCCAGTCACCCTGAGGTTTATTCCAAAGGGCTTTTTGTAGAATGCCAAGGGGAGAGGCAAAAGACCTCTCCCTATAACGATCAAAGCACAATGTACTGCCAAGTGTAGACTCTTTAAAACATTTGGTGAACATGACCCTCACCAAATCATCTCATTATACAGCCCTGTTGGGTAAAGCAAGTCCACATTCTCTGACCCTGAGTAAGATCTCACTAGATAGTCTCTGTGGGCCACCACAATTCCATTTGAGGAATCATAAAGAAGCCCAAGGCAAACATGAATGCAAGGATTACAGCCAGTATCTGGAATTCATAAGATTTGTCTCCCTTTGATAACTATTTATTTTTATTTTTAGTTTCTTTTTCTATGTAGCCAAGGATAACCTTGAACTTCTGATCCTTCTTTTCTGCCTTGTGCATGCTGGGATTATAGGTATTCATCACCAAACTCAGTTTATATACCTCTAGAGATTGAACAGTTATGTCAGGCAATCACTCTAACAACTGAGCTAACATTCCTACCCATTTCTTCATGAGGAAATGGATGAAATCACACAGGGAAGATTGAAATGTTCAAGATGATTCCTGCCAACATCAGAAAGCAGGCAGAGGAATTGACCAAAGAAATCACTTATATGCTGGAGTGTGGTATTTATTTTGGGGGTGAGCTATCTAGGACTAATTTGTTATATTTGGCAAGAGTTGTTTGTTAAACCATAACTCTTTCCAGATCCAATTCAAGAATCAATATCAAGAAGATAGAAACATGGTGTGTGAGTTTTTTCATTGCCATGAAAAATACCTGAAAATAAACAACTTGAGTAGGACATCAATATCAACTGATGCCCCCTCCCCCTGCCCCAAGATCTCAGAGAGACCATTGGGAAAGAACTAATAGAAAGACTATAAAAGTCTAAAATCAGGAAGGGCCAGGACAAAACAATGTCTTCTGGATATACCAGGTGTGTTTCACTCATGAACTGTCTGTGGATGTTGCCTGCATAAGACCTGCACAAGATCAATTAGTATTCCAGCAGGGAGGGATGTGGAGTTTATCAGCTCCCACTCCAATCTAAGGGCCTTTTGAGAGTAGATAGCTGCTTTTGGATGGAAATCACTTTTCTTTAAGGATGAAGCTCCTGGTAGATGAACCATTAATGTCCCACCCACATGAACTCATGCTCAATACATATTGAACTGGCAGATTATAAACAATCTAAATAAAAGAAAAAGACAAGAATTTGGGAGTTGGATGGCAAAAGGAGGGTAGATTTGGAAGGAGTTAGGGCAAAGAGGAGTGGTGAATATGATCAAAATATACTGTATGCATATATGAAATTCTCAAATAATCAATAAAACATGGTATATAAAAAGAAGCAACTTAAAGGAGGAAGGATTTATTTCAGTTTCCAGTCCCCAGGATAAACCATGGTAGAGAAAGCACAGCTGTAAATGTAGGTGACAGCTGGGTCACCACTGAATCTGAAGTCAGGCATTGAAGAGGAGACAGAAGGATGGCTGGGCTCCAAAACTTCAAGGTCCAGCCCTGTTATTCACTCTTTACAATGAAGCTTTACTTCTTAAAATGTCCATGACTTTCTCAAACAGGATTACCAGCTTGGGAATAAGTGTTGAAATACAGGAGCCTGTAGGAGACACTATACATGGAAACCACTATATTTGACAGATATTAACTTTGAAATAAAATGTCAAGTTAATCTTATTCATCTTTGTCATGTCTGTGTTGTGTTATTACACACCATCAGTAAGGAAGGGAGGCTTTCCCATGCTTTGTGGGCCTCAGTGTAAGAGTGTGACATTTATATTCTTGGCTTCTTTCTGCATGACTTTATTTTTTGTATTCTACCCTCATATTTTCATGTTTTTCCCTTTGATAAAGTCACATTGATATGGAGAAATATATGAAATATATGTATAGAAAGCATATCACTTGCCATAAACTTTGTAGGTGGTATATTAAATTTGTATGTACCTAATGTTGTGTTCATGAGATATCGTTCCGCAAATGATCATCTGCCTTGTTTGAGTTTTACACTACATATTGGGTCTATACAAAGAGATTATACTCATGCTCGAGGCGAATATTTTACCTGTATTATTTTGTATTCATGGTAATTCGGCTACTGTATCAACAAAGTGTTATGGTTTTAATATTAAAACTTAATTATACATTCTCAAACAACTGATAATATAAAAGTTTTCTTGCTTGTCAAAGCAGCAGATAGGAGTATTTTAAAAGGTTTATTTCTATTATGTATATAATCCTGTTTGTATTTTTTGAAGTTTCAAATTATAGGTGTACTGGAAGACATTTTATTACTTTGTGCTTTGAGAATTCTGAATATTATAATACACCCCATTAGAATCGATGTACTGTATCATTTCACATTACAGATAAACTCACACCTCTAATGTGAGAGGGGTTATAAAATTGAAATAGAATAACATTTTTCCCGTTTCTCTAGTGCTTTATGTACTTCATTTACTAAAAAAACATAAAATGGTCAGTAAAATATTTACTAGTACTTTGAAAGTCTCTGAAGACATAAATTGAGTTGTGTTGTATCTCTCTGGCTTTCCATAAAACACCTAGCTTCAAAACATGGTAGTCTGGCTTTTATTTTATTTTTAAATTTGAGTTTGCATGCTTTTCAATGCTAATCTACTTAAAACTAGTATGGGAGGATATCCCATTTTACATTAAAATTTTTTTTTTTTTTGGTTTTTCGAGACAAGGTTTCTCTGTGTAACTTTGCGCCTTTCCTGGAACTCACTTGGTAGCCCAGGCTGGCCTCGAACTCACAGAGATCCACCCGGCTCTGCCTCCCGAGTGCTGGGATTAAAGGCATGCGCCATCACCGCCCGGCTTACATTAAAATTTTTATAATTTACTTTATTGTTGCTGACAAAATCTCACATAGATGTTGTATATTTGCAGTTGTTTTATCAGAAGATTTATGTTGTTTTATTTATTTGTTTTTGGGTATGTATGAATGGTGTGTGTGTGTGTGTGTGTGTGTGTGTGTGTGTATGCATGTTCACATATGTTTAGGTGTGCATGTCACATATGCATATGGAGTTGGGAGCTGCCATTGGTTCTTGCTCAATTGTTCTGGACTTTATTTACTGAGGCAGGGTTTTACACTGAAATAAGAGCACTCAGTTTAGGTTAATCTAGGCAGGTATCTTTCTTCCTCCAGCAATTTCTGTCTCTTCCTCTTAGATGCTGGGATGACAGGCTGGTTGATCCACCTACCTTGATTTTAGTGGGTTCCAGGGATCAGAATCAGGACTCTGATCCATCCCCACCTCCAGTGTGTATTTCAACATTCAGCTATAATAGAAAAGCTGAAATTAAGTGTCTTGGAACATGTGCCTCAGTAAGACATTTCCCCTGTCTTACAACTGGCAGCTTCTGTGCTTACTGTGTCCTTTGCTATCTGACTTTATTGACTGTCCACCTTCTGGATATTAAGGATCAGTTCTGCTCTCCAGGCTTCAGGGCATTTTCTTTAAAGACACCGTGATACATCATCTAAGAGTTAGGGCTTCAGGTTTGCAATACCCTTCAGCTACTAGAAGACAGAATGAAGGAGGAATTGGGAGAATAACAATGCAACTTCCTGAAAGTCAATGTTGGTCTGCTGTGGGATGGTCTGTATGTCAAGTGTGTTGCTGATTGGTCAGTAAATAAATCACTGATTGGCCATTGGCTAGGCAGGAAGTATAGGCGGGACAAGGAAAAGAATTCTGGGAAGTGGAAGGCGGAGAGAGAGACATTGCCAGCCGCCATCAGGACAAGGAAGATGTAAGGTACCAGTAAGCCATGAGCCATGTGGCAAAGTAAAGATTAATAGAAATGGGCTAAATATAAGAGTAAGAGCTAGACAGTGACAGGCCTGAGCTAATGGCCAAGCAGTTTAAATAATGTAAGAGTTCGTGTGTTTATTTTATAAGTGGGCTCTGGGACTGGCGGGACTTGGTGGCGGGAGCTGGAGAGAAATTCTCCAGCAACAAATGGCGTCCAACGTGGTGGCAAGAGTTTCCACCTAAAAACTTAGAAAAAAAGATTCTAAAACGGACCTAAAACAGCTTCCTAATTGTCTCTCTCAAATAAGCGGCAGCTGCCGGTTTGAGCTACTGGCGGGTTCCTAGCGTGCACTCTCGACCTGCAGTATGGTGGGAATGAGGCCTCTGCAAGTAGCACATTAAACTGTGTGGTGAATTTAGCCTTTGCTAGTACAAAACAAAAAAAGAGGTTTCTGGGCTACACGCTACTTTGGTAAAAGTGTAGACCCACTATTTCTGAGAGTTACGGCTCCCAGAGCTGGCGGAAAGCGGACCGCCGCCATGTTGGGAAGCTGAAGTGGGCAGAGCCAGCAGCCACAGCTGCTGCAGTTTAAGGCAAGAGATTCACAATAAGACAGATTCAGATGTAATAGTTTACAATGTATGTAAAAGATACGTAGGCTTGAAAGAGACAAAAAAAGTGATATATAGAGTTATAGAAACAAATACATAGTTTTAAAAAATAAAGTCTTTAAAGAGACAGTAAAGGTAGTATAAAAAATAAGCCACGTAAAGATGACTACCACACAGAGAATCTGGATTATGTTCTCTTTGATATTCGTAACTACAGAAAAACATTTGATTGTAAAAGCTGTTGAGTTATGCCAAAATGTATATTTTAAAGGTACCTTGACTTCAAAATTTGGATATAAGGATACGTTGCTTTGGAAAAGAGTCTCTGCTCTTGTTTCCACAGAAAGCCAGAGACTATGGATTTGTTCCAGATTAAGATACATCAGGTTTGACCAGCCAAGACCCCCTGAAAGGTCTCCAATGACACCATGGCCCAGATGATTCAACATCCAGAATGGTTTCAAGTCAACTGGCTCAGATATACAGCCTCACGGACTACTCCATGATCCTAAAATTTTCTTTCTGTCTCCAGAAGATACAGCGCCCCCCTCCAGCAGGAAGTAGTAAGAGAAGCTACGCCCAAATTCCCAAATATACCAAGCTGGCTTTAGAGATGGAATTGGCTCACTCCCCCTCTAAACCCAGACATATTGCTCAAAAAAAAAAAAAATGGTTAAGAGATTCTTATGTCCCAAATCAGAAGAGCCCTCTGGTGCGGGACAGACAAAAACCAATATTTTTATTTAAAGCAGGTTGATTATAAATACAATCTCTTTCTAAAGAAAAAAAGGGGATAGTTTAGATATGATAGGATGAAAGGGTAGATTAATGAACCTACTTTTAAAGAGTAACAACTTGTTTAAAATGTTTTACATCGCTATAGATTTTAGTTTATTGATACAAGTTTAAACTTAATTTTGTTATACTGTATATATATTTCTATTCTTGTTTGAGGTATTATGTTTATGTAACTCATTTAAAATTATAATGGATAATTAAAAAATAGATTAATAATTAGTCATCTATGATAATCATATTTGTAGCCATGTTAGTTAAGTCTTCTAGGTATACATAGTTATATTTCAGATAGATAGGTAGTCTTCAAACACTTCAAAGACCTACAGAATATGGCATTTAAAATGTTTTAAAAATTTAGACTTTTTGGACAGTGAGACATGTCTGCTCCTGACAGCACCGATTTACTTCAGAGAGGAGGATGGGCATCGAAGACACTCCATACGGAGTTTATCTTCACCTTGACAAAAATAGCCATTTGGGCAAGAAACTGTTCTTGCCTGGACTGCCTGATCAACTGGACATGCAGGACCCATACAAAGGTGACCACTGAACTTTGCTTGACAAAATGGTCCTTCAGGTTCCTGCTTTGCAGAGAAAACTGCCAGACATTCTACAGGACACAGAGAAAAGTGAATAAGAGACTCTAGGCCTGTGGGCTGAAGACAGATGCCCCAACCTTACAAGAGAACTTTGAATGACTGTCCAGGCTGTCAGCTGTCTCTGTCTACCCTACAAGACTCCTAAAAGTTGCTTATATCCTTCTCCATTTCTCAGGTAGTAGTATATCCTTCTGAGGTCTTTGATGTGGTTAAAGACTAGATACTTACAATTTTCCTTAGTTATAATAAAAGATAAGTTAGATATAAAACCTTAAACTTACAAATATAAGATAGATAGGATCTCTTCTTTAATATTGTAACTGTAATTCTTGCTTGATAATTGTTTTGTTATATGTAATTTTACTATGTTAAAGTTAAAACCTGCCTTTTTAAGAAAAGAAAAGGGGAAGTGCTGTGGGATGGTCTGTATGTCAAGTGTGTTGCTGATTGGTCAGTAAATAAATCACTGATTGGCCATTGGCTAGGCAGGAAGTATAGGCGGGACAAGGAAAAGAATTCTGGGAAGTGGAAGGCGGAGAGAGAGACATTGCCAGCCGCCATCAGGACAAGGAAGATGTACGGTACCAGTAAGCCATGAGCCATGTGGCAAAGTAAAGATTAATAGAAATGGGCTAAATATAAGAGCTAGACAGTGACAGGCCTGAGCTAATGGCCAAGCAGTTTAAATAATGTAAGAGTTCGTGTGTTTATTTTATAAGTGGGCTCTGGGACTGGCGGGACTTGGTGGCGGGAGCTGGAGAGAAATTCTCCAGCAACATTGGTCCATACATTTTCCATGTAGGACTTGAAAAATGGCTATGCTGGAATGTTTCTATGTCCTTACATCTCATCCCATAGATTTGAATATCTCTCCAATGTAATGGGAAAGGATGGTCCTAGAAGAGTTCTGAGATTGTTTCTCACTTGATTTTTAATAATTTTTATTTGATTTGTTTGACAAAAATAATGCAAACTGATTTCTATAACATGAAAATTCCTACTTTTCAAGATAATTAATTTCTTCCTTTTACCTCTATTTATTTATTGAATTATTTATTTATTTATCTTTAGGCAGACTCACACTGTGCAGCCCTGGCAGGGCTAGAACTGAGTATGTAGTCTAGACGGCCTTAAACTCACAAAGATCTATGTGCCTCTGCCTCTGGAGTGCATGGATTAAAGATGTATATCACCAAGTCCTGCCAGGGAAGGTTACTTTTAATTGTCAACATTCTGCAACATATAATTTCCTGGGAAGAGAGTCTCACTGTAGGACTACTTATATCAAATTGGTCTGTAGGCATATTGGTGGAGGGTTGTCTTATTTGCCTTAATATAGTAAGATCCACCAAGGAGTGGTGGCACATGCCTTTAATCCCACCACTCAGGAGGCAGAGCCAGGGGGATCTCTTTGAGTTCAAGGCCAGCCTGGTCTACAGACTGAGATCTAAGACAGGCACCTAAACAACACAGAGAAACCCTGTCTCGAAAAACCAATATATATATATATATATATATATATATATATATATATATATATATATATATATATATATATACATATATGATCAGTCTAAAAGGGGCAGCACCGTTTCCTGGTTTGGGGACCTGGACTGCATAAGAGTAGAGAAAGTTAGCAGAGTATTAAGCATGGAAATATTCATCTTCTTTCTACCCTTCAGTATGGATGTAACTAGCTGCTTCAGACACTCTCTTGACTTCCTCACAAGGATGGAATATAACCAGGGATGATGACAACTCCAGAAGTTTTATTGTGAAGAAATGTTGTATCTATTCTGAGTTTTTTTGGTGTTCCATATCAAATTGAGTATTATTCTTTCATGATCAGGAAAGAATTGTGTTGGAATTTTGATGGGGATTGCATTGAATCTGTAGATTGCTTTTGGTAAAATGGTCATTTTTACTATATTAATCTTACCAATCCTTGAACATCAGAGGCCTTTCCATCTTCTGATATTTTCTTCAATTTCTTTCATCAAAGACTTGAAGTTCTTGACAGACAGGTTTGACTTTCTTTCTTAGGGTTACACCAAGATATTTTATGTTATTTGTGGGTTTTGTGAAGTGTGTTGTTTCCCTGATTTCTTACTCAGCCCATTTTTCATTTGTATATAGGAGGGCTACTAATTGCTTTTTGAGTTAATCTGTGTCCAGCCATTTTGCTGAACATGTTTATCAACTATAGCAGTTTCCTAGTAGAATGTTTGGGGTGGCTTATGTATGCTATCATATCATCTGTAAACAACAATACTTTGACTTCTTCCTTTCCAATTTGTATCCCCTTTATCTCCTTTTGTTGTCTTATTGCTGTAGTTAGAATTTCAAGTACTATATTGACTAGTTATGGAGACAATGAACAGCCTTGTCTTGTTCCTGAATTTAGTGCAATTACTTTGAGTCTCTCTCCATTTAATTTTATGTTGGCAATTGGTTTGCTGTATATTGCTTTTATTATGTTTAAGCATGTTCCTTGTATCCCTGATATCTTCATGACTTTTATCATGAAGGGGTGCCGGATTTTGTCAAAGGCTTTTTCGGCATCTAATGAAATGGTCATGTAATTTTTTTTCTTTAAGTTTATTTATATGGTGGATCACATTGACAGATTTTTCCATGTTGAACCATCCCTGCATCTCTGAGTGATGTGTTCTTGTATTTTGTTTGTGAATATTTTACTGAGTGTTTTGTATCAATATTCATGAGGGAGTTTGGTCTACAATTCTTTCTTTGTTGAATATGTGGTTGGGTATCAGGGTGACTGTTGCTTCATAAAAACAATTTGGCAATGTTCCTTCTATTTATATTTTGTGGAATAACTTGAGGAGTATTGGTATTAGCTTTTCTTTGAAAGTCTGGTAGAATTCTGTGCTGAAATCATCTGGTCCTGGGCTTTTATGGTTGGGAGACTTTTAATGACTGCTTTTATTTCCTTAGGGGTTATAAGTCTATTTAAACTGTTTGTCTGATCTGGATTTTATTTTGTTCCATGGTATCTCTCAAGAAATGTCCATTTATTTTAGATTTTCCAGTTATGTGGAGTACAGATTTTTGAAATATGAACTATTCATTCTCTGGATTTCCTCAGTGTCTTGTTATGTCCTCCTTTTTTTTTTTCTGATTTTGTTGATTTGGATACTCTCTCTCTGACTTCTGTTAGTTTGGATAAGTGTTTGTCTATCTTGGTGAATTTCTCAAACAACCAACTCTTATTTCATTGATTCTTTGTATTATTCTCCTTGTTTCTATCTTACTGATTTCACCCCTCAGTTTGATTATTTCCTGCCACTTATTCGTCTTGCGTGTGCTTGCTACTTTTTGCTCTAGAGCTTTCAGATGTGCTGTTAAGTTGCTAGTTTGAGATTTCTGCAAATTGTTTATTCAGGCACTTAGTGCTATGAACTTTCCTCTCAGCACTGCTTTCATAATGTCCCATAATTTGGGGTGTGTTATGTATTCATTTTTGTTGAATTCTAAGAAGTCTTTAATATTTCTTTATTTCTTCCTTGACACAGTGGTAATTCATTTGAGAGTTGTTCAGTTTCCATGAGTTTGTAGGCTTTCTGTAGTTTGTATTGTTGTTGAACTCCAGCTTTAATCAATAATGGTCTGATGGCATACAGAGTGTTATTTCAATTTTATTATATCTGCTGAGACTTGCTTTGTGATCGAGTACATGGTCAGTTTTGGAGAAGGTTCCATGAGGTGCTAAGAAGAAGGTATATTCTTTTGTTTTGGGGTGAAATATTCTTTAGACATCTGTTAAATCCATTTGCGTCATGTCTGTTAGGTCCACTACTTCTCTGTTTAGTTTCTGTCTGGACAGCCTGTCCATTGGTGAGAATAGGGTGTTCAAATCTCCCATTATTAATGTGTGGGGTTTGATTGTGATTTAAACTTTAGTAATGTTTCTTTTCAATTTGGGTTTTTGCATTTGAGGCATAAATGTTCAGAATTGAGATGTCATCTTGGTGGATTTTTACTCTGATGAGTATGAAATGTCTGTCTCCATCTCTTTTGATTAATTTTTATTTGAAGTCTATTTTGTTAGATACTAGGATAGCTACAACAGCTTGCTTCTTAGGTCCATTTAATTGATTTTTTTTTCCAAATCTTTACTCTGAAGTAACAACTGACTTTACAGTTGAGGTGTGTTTTTTGTACTCAGCATTAGGATGAATCCTGTTTTTGTTTTTGTGTCCATTCTGTTAGCCTGTCTTTTAACTGGTGAATTGAGTTCATTGATATTGAGAGCTATTAATGACCAATGATTATTAATGCCTGTTATTGTTTTGTTGTTATTGTTAGTTGTGGTGGTAGGTGTGTGTGTGTGTGTGTGTGTGTGTGTGTGTGTGTGTGTGTGTGGTGTGTGTGTTTCCCTTCTTTGGGTTTGCTGGTGCGTGATTATCTATTGCCTGTATTTTTGTGGGTGCATCTAACTTCCTTGGCTTTCTTTATGGGATTTATTGATTTCCTCCAAGTTTTTGATTGTCTTTTCAGGAATTTCTCTATGGAATTTTTTTTCCTCTTTAAGGACCTCTATTATCTCCATAAAGTTATTTTAAAGGTTGCTTTCTTTTGCTTCAGCTACGTTGGAATGCATATATCTTGCTGTTGTAGGATAGTTGGGTTCTGATGGTGTCACACTGCCCCTTCTTTTATTGATTGTATTCTTATACTGGTGTTTAGGTATCTGGATTTGGAATGATTATAGGTCTAGGTGTTGATGCCTGTGTTTGTCTTTGTTGGAAGGGTGTTTTGTTCTTTGGTTTTTGTTTCCAGTCTGGTCTTCTGGCCTAATTGGCCAGTGTTCTGGTGACTAGCAAGTTTTCAGGTCGAGCAGGGTGTTTTTGCTGGTTTTTTTTTTGTTTTGTTTTGTTTTTTTGGTTTTTTTTTTTTTTGGTTTGTTTGTTTTTTCATGCTTTGGGTCCTTAGATCTGCCCTGGCCTCCAGTAAAGCTGAGGTCTTTTTCCAAAGTTGTAGCCCAGAATTCATAGCCCAGGGAAGGGAATGCATTCTGGGGTTGTTGGGTGGGCTTTAAGAAGTGTTAGTAGGTGTTTGGTGGTATCTTTCCTGGGGCCCCTTGGACCAGCCTGGTCTCCAGTAAAGCCTAAATCTTCTTCCAAATTTGTAGCCCAGGATAAGAAGCCTAGGGGAGAGGGTGGGTTTGTTGGGTGGGTTTTAAAGAGTATTGGGCAATAGGTGGTATCTTACATGGGGTCTGTAGGACCAATTTGGCCTCCTTGCTATGGGCAAGAGAGAAGACTATAGGATGTGCCCTAAGGAAAAGGGTCTGATGATTGAGGCAGTTAAGCTGGGAGTCAGAACACTCATCTGTTCTTCAGACTGGTGTAGACTGTACCTGGAGTCTGCTGGAGTTGTGGGGGAAGGGCTGCCTTTTGCAGCAAGCCCTTTTTTTTATCAACTCAGCCATCTCCTCAGTCCCCACAGTAACTTAGTTTGATTTGACTTTATTCATGAAACATGGCCATTTAATCTGTGATGTGGATCAACTTCAGTTATTACTTTTTCTGATCTCTTCTATGAATTCATGTTAGGAAGATTCTAGTAATTGGTAGTTGCTATAAAATGCAATCCTTAATAGTTCATAAGGTACAACTTGGTGACATGTTCATTGACATCATCATTAGGGGGATATTACCACAATAATGAATACAGGAAGATGAAATGATCTCATTAAATAGTGATGATTTGGAAACATCCTAACCAGGAACAATCTGTGACAAAAAGATGTGCATGTCATCAAAGCATTTCCTGGGGAGGAGAAATGAATAAAAACCAAAATGTGTATGAAAACTTCAGCACAGCGTAAAAAACCCTCTCACTCCCAGGGACTCTCCCTTTACATATTATGAGGAGTAGGTTTTGCAGAGTACTCCATGTTGTTCTGATCTTCAAAGCATTCCTGCCTTTTTGGCTTGTTTAGAAATGTCTATGCTGGTCTGTCCTCCAGAACATTTCCAATCTTTAAATTGGAAAAATCCTTTAAAACTCACACTGTGTTTGGTGTTTAGGAGTTATCTTTGATTTCTACCTTCTGTGTTCTAATAAATACAGAATTGTTTTCTTCTTTGTCTCACTGGAATCTTGTACTTAAATGTAAACATCACTTACACTGCTACAAACATTCCTACTGTGCTTGTTAATATTGATTGCCAAATTGACAAGATCTAGGGACACGCAGGAGGCCAGACTCTGGCATGTCTGTTAGGGAGTTTCTAGATTAGATTAATTAAAGTTGGAAAATCCACCAAAATTTGGGTGGTATCATTCTATAGGCTAGGATTCTTAAGTGAATAAAAAAGATCAATTGAGTTGAGCACCACTGTTTAGCTCTTTCTGCTTTCTGACTACAGATCCAATGTGACAAGCTGCCTCATGTTCCTGCCATCATTCTTCTGCAAGATGATGGGTGGCATCTTTTTGAACTAGAAACTGAAATGGACAGTTCTCCATGGAGTTACTTCTTGATGAGAGTTTTGTGGCATTAACAAGAAAAGTAACTAGTACCTCTACTTTATCTCTTCACCCTTGTTTTCTCTGTAGACTCTATGTTAACTTGTTGCAATAAAGCAATGCTATTAATATATTTATATAAAATTTCTTGGACTATATTTGCTAAATCAAAAGTGACACAGGCAAATGCATACACTAGTAGAAATTCATAAAGGATTTTTTGTGACCTGCTTAAACTAAGGCAATGTAAGAATAAACACTAAGTAAGTCCTGAAGTAAAATGGAAAAATTTCCCCAATACTTTAATTGACTTAAGACAGTTAGAAATTATAACTGCTGTAAAACATGGGCCTATTTATAGGGGAGTTTGCTAAGAATCTTTGTGGAAAATTTGTTACTTGAATTTATTTTCCTTAGACAATTTCATTTTTATTTTTTAAAGTGTACTTATTAAATGTGTGTGTGTATCAGTGCATGTTATCCCCCGCAACATACACAGCATTCATGTGAAGAAAAGAAACTGCAGTTTTATGGCCTATCAATGTATTTAAGTTTTATAACCTTGAGTTTTGAGATAGTTTACTTGCAGCAGCATTGTGAAACAGACAATAGTAATATAAGTAGGGAGCAAAATGTAGTGAGGACAGAAGCCTGAACCAAGTGGAGTTACTCTGGGAATCAGATGGCAACTAAACACTTACAGCAATTTGAGTGGTGAGAAACCTGATAGAGGGTACTGGGATACATTATAGTGTAATACTTAATATGATATAGAAAGACTCCAGACAAATTGAATGAGCTCTGTCTAGCCCAGTCAGCTGAACATGACTGAGTAAAATTTGTCATCACTTCCTTAAAAGTAGGATATCTGGGATGGGTGTTAAATAGCAACATGGACAGGGAGCTGCAGAACTGGATTCAAAGTGCATATTGGAAAAGTTTCTGTGGAATTAATTTCAGTGTTAAAATAGCTCACAGTAGTTATGTATGTGTTGATTAGTAATTATTCTCAATATTTAACTATTTTAATGTATCTTACTTTAAGAAATTGTTAAATGGTGTCCAGTGAAATGACTCAGTAAGTAGATGCAGGAGCATAAGAAATTCAAGGTCATCTTTAGCTACACAAAGAGTTCCATGTCTGTCTATGCTACAAGAGACTATACAGCCAATAAATAAATAAGCCATGGAGTGTTTCCAAGCCTCTTTAGAGCTATCATCATTGGCATTGTAAAGGGTCAGGAAATAGGGGGAGGGACATTTGAGGATACAGCTTTCTTTGTTCTTGCTTTCTTTGTGTCTCTGTGCTGTGCATCAACATGTAGTCACCTGCTTGTCATATTCAGTCATCTGCTTGTCATATTCCCATATCAAAGTGAGAGACTGCTTTGATTAGAGAATTCTGGTGTATTCCTGTGTTTACTGTTAACTGTGCCAGTATACCAAATACATGCTTATTTCAGAGCTTACAATGGATCATGCTAAAAAAACATGGATGCAGGGAGAAGAGGAGATCCACTGCCAAATAATATCTAGATCGAACTATTAGCAGTGAAAAGAAAGAATAAGTTTCAAGTGTCCAAAAAAAATCCATCTGTAACAATTTATATTGCAAGGTATTGACAACTGAGTTGCTTCATTCTTTATGCAAAGGTATTTTTAGAGTATAATATATCTTCACCCATGCTTCTGTTCTGGGATTCTTTGTTTTTCTTATTTTTTTCTAAATTTTAAGTGTATTTATATATGTTTGTGTTATATATATATATATATATATATGTGTGTGTGTGTGTGTATATATATATATATATATATATATATATATATATATTTGATGTATGTGCACATGTATGTGGGTACATGCCTCTGTGCATGTACATAGAGAAGCCAGAAGGCATTAAGTGCCCTGCTTGCTTCTCTAGGCCTTATTTTTCTATGACAGAGTTCCTTACTGAACCTGGAGGTAGACTGCTGGCAGAGAAGCCCCAGGGATTCTTCCGTCTTTACATCCCTGAATACTGATGTACCAGGCTCAGAATTTAGTGTGTTTGCTGGGATTTGAACTCATAGCCTCATGATTGTACATTAAGTACTGTTATCTTTAGAACCATCCCCCCTTCTTTCTTTCTTTCTTTTTTTTTTTTTTGAAAAAGTCTTGTGCTAGAAGCTGGTCACCAAGTCCCTGTGTAGTATAGGGTGGCTTTGTATTTCTGGTCTTCAATCCTCTGCCTACCAAGGGCTGGAATTATAGGTAAAAGTCGCTATATTTGTATTAAATAAATCTTTATTTATTGGACTGTATACATGTTTCATCACCAGCAGAGTTGGTCGCTAGGTCTTTTATGTCTCAATTTATTTTTAACAAGCTGAATATGATTTTATCAAGAAAGATACAGCTAGGTGCTTTGGTGCATTCCTCTATTTCCATAATTATGAAGCTCATCAGTTTCAAGATTTCCACAAATTAAATTTTTTAAAGTATTAAAACTTCAACAAGGTTTGCCACAATGAATTTACTGTTCTTTCCTTTGCTGTGTTGTGGATATGAGTGAATACGCATCTTTACAATGATATATGAGAATGAGAACAGTGAAGATCTCTTTGTAATGCTGAATTCAAATGTAGGTTCCGTACAATGACCCTATAAGAAACTCTAAAAATAAAGGCTTCAGACATGGCTCGGGCAGTAAACTATTTGACACGCAATCATGAGGACTTAAGTTTGAATCCCCAGCATGAAAAAATGAGCACAGTAGTGCATATGTCTGTAATTCCAGAGCTGGGGAAGCTGAGACAGAGAAATCTGTAGAGCCCCCTGTACACTCAGCCTCGCTGAATTCATGAAGGAAAGGGTAAGGCAAGAGGACCTGCCTCAGGAAAGTCAGGAAGGGTGCTGACTGTAGAAGACACCTGTTGTTGACCTCTGGCTTCCACACATGTGCACACACAAACACATACACACACACACACACACACACACTCACACACAGGGAGAGAGAGAGAGAGAGAGAGAGAGAGAGAGAGAGAGAGAGAGAGAGAATGAAAGAAAGTAAAGAAACTTTAACTAACCAATTCAAAAGACTCCACATATCCCATCTATCCCAAAGCTTCAGCGTGGCTAACTTGTGACTTCATTGAGAAGAATTAATACAATTGTTCAGAAGGTCAAAGTAATGGTATTAGGGCATTCTGAAGATGCCATATTTCCCTTCAATAGATAAAACCTATTTGTTTTTTAGCATATTAAACATCTGTTCCCTTCAACACTTCTTTAAAGCTGTTGCTAAGTAAACATTTTTCTTTAACATAGCCTTGTGGTTTATTCCTCTTCCTCTTTCTTTCCTCTTTCTCTTCTTCTTCCTTCTTTCCTTCTCCTCCTCCTTTTTCTTCTCCCCTCCTCCTTCTTCTCCCTTCTTTCCTTTTGTTTCTCCTCCTCCTCCTTCTTTCTCTTCTTCTTCCCCCGTAAGGTTTCATAGGGCTGTAAAGAACTGTTACTTAAATCCCCTCCTGCTGCAAATCATTAGTGAAAGCCACTTCAGAACTGCCGTGCAGAGTTGTACATTGCTAAGCTGTCTACTGTGGCTTCTGTAAAATGAAGCACAGAATGAACCATGTCTGATGCCATAGCACTTCAAGCCACAAATGTTGTTATATATTTTGTGATAGGATATTTTCATGATAGATCAGATGACTTCAGAGTAAGGTTTTTCTTATAAAGTCTGTATTATTATGCTGCTTATTTTTTCTTAGTGAATCTGTACCATGTTTTCTATTTATCACATGTTGAGGTGTATCATTTTCTTTTGTAAATGTTTCATTTATATACAAATCTGCACACATTTAAACCTGTACATATGCTATTAAAGGAGCTCTCACCTGGACATGTCTGCTTCAACATCTGTGGACAGTAGTTGCTGACATCAATGTCCGAGTAACACAGCAGGTTACATTTTTTATTGCTACCAGCAACATTTGCATCCACTGTAATTTGAAAAACACTTTAGAGATATGTAACTAACTTTTTTTTAGTATCCTATAAATATTATAAATGATTTCTATTTTGCTGATTAAAGTATAAACTCAATAAGTTAGCAACTTTTCCAGGATTGTGGAGCAATAGTTGTCAGCAATGGGTTTAAACAGTCATTAATTTTGGAGGCCAGCCATAGTTGCAGAAGGTCGGAGGCCAGAAGAGTTCTTAGGCTGGTCTGGGAGTTCTCCACTTACCACAGGGCACTTGGCACATTGCTAGGCCAGTAATGTTGAGTGGTTTCCAGTCAGCACCCAGGACTTGTCTCCTCTGTTTATTTTACTGTGCATTCTTTTCCTGGCCCTGAATCCAGTTTCACAGCCAGAATTCAGATTCACCGAGATTGTGCAAGCTGACTTTGTGTGTTTACATCTGCTAGTGTTTAGCACCCTCTTGATTTCCATGATCTTTTTTGGTATGAGGAATACTGGAAAAGTGCTTGATTGGCATCCTTCTCTCATTACCTTAGTGGTCTGTTATGATTTCGGTGTGCATGTAGGTCCAACCTTTTGTCATTGGGAAACAAATTTTCTCTAAATCAATGCTTTGGAGTCAATCCATCTAATATTTAAAATTTCATAATGTAAGCTGCCAACTTTATGTTAAATCACATTCAAAGGTATCTGGAGTATATGATGCCCTCAAGTATGGATTAGACATGCCTAAAGAGAACACTGAGAGGAAGAACAGGACAGCAGATGGATACCATGACAAGCTAAGGGAACAGCAACATGGAAACATAGCTCTCACCTCAGTAGGGGGTAAAGACAGCTTATTCTGGAGCCCAAGATGAGTGACATGCAATTCAAGTTACCTTAGACTCCATGTTCCAGTGTGGTAACATTTTCAGGAGGTTTTTATTTTTTTTATTTATTTATCTATTTATTTATTTATTTATTTATTTATTTATTTATTTATTTATTTATTTATTTATTTATTTATTTATTGAGGCGTGGTTTCTCTGTGTAGCTTTGCACCTTTCCTGGAACTCGCTTTGTAGACCAGGCTGGCCTTTGAACTCACAGAGATCCACCTGGCTCTGCCTCCCGAGTGCTGGGATTAAAGGCGTGCGCCACTGCCACTCAGGTACAGGAGGTTTTTATATCAATAAACAAATCATAAATTGAAGCACTTTTCCTTGGTTGAAATATCAGATAGTCGGTTACAGCAAGTGGAGAAATCTCAGCTATTGCCTTCCGATGTCATCTGATGGCATTCATAGCCTTTTGGTTGGTAGGAGATAGTAATTTGTTAAGTTCATATTTTCACAAAGCTTTCTTCTGATAGCCACAAATATGTCTGCCACAGAGTTGGGCAAGGAATGGCTACTCAGAGGGCTAAAGATAACTCAGGATAAGTTGTAATTTGGCTCTGGAACTGCAACATTCCAACCTCTCCACTATCACTGAAGCACCTTTCAGTTAATCAGCCTTGTAGTTCAGCACAAAGTGTTTGTTTCAGGAACTTTTTCCATGGTATGGACTTTTCTACAATACACTAACATCTACAAGTTTCCCCTGGAATATATTACTCTTTCCATTATTATCTTCTTACCTATATCTAAACTCCCAATCTGTGGGACAATCTGACATTTCCTTGCTGCTCTTTACTTGCTAGTGTGTTCAACCCCAAACCTCATGGACTGGGATCTAACTTACTAAATTACTAAGTCACTGTGGACTCTGCTTCTCTACCGCCAACACTTCCTGCCAGTCTTCCTGCCCTTATTCTTGGACTCTCTAATTTTCTCCAGTGTTTCTTAGGTTGCCACCTTAGCACTAAGCTTTTTAGTCAGGAATATTATTGTAAGACTTTTCTTCTCTTGTTCTTGTCTGCCCTGGATCATCTAACTTCTGGATTCATATAGTCACATTTTGTCACTGAATGGTATTGCACTGGGTAGACAATTGTTTTTTAGCCACATAAAAAAGAATCCTTAGTTTCCTCAGGTTGGGGCTACTATAGAAAAAAAGAGGTCATAACAGTTGTGTGTAGAATTTTATGTGGACATGAATTTTCAAATCATTTGGTTAATTATGTACAAGTGTAATTGCTGAATGTCTCAAAAAATGTCTATCTTTTTAAAATCAGTGTAAACTTCTATTCAAAAGGGGCAATGTCATATTTCACTTCCACTTTTCTCAATGAGAGTTACTATTCTGAATTCTTAGAATGAACCAAAAGAATTTCGGAAATTGTCAAAGCACTAGCAGCGTTTTGCATGATGAAACACACAGTATTACAGAAACAAAATTTTTCTTGGTAGGCTTGTCAGTAGACTACATGTTACTAAGAAAGGATTAGTGAGTATGAAGAAGCATCATTAGAATCTTACAAGCTGAAGTAAAGGAAATTCACACACACACATACACACACAAACACATACACACACACACACACACACACACACACACACACAAATTGTGGACATATTTGCAAAAACACAACACATAAATAATTGGAACTCCAGAAATAAACCAGTTGTGAGAAAGGCAGACTAGGAAATACCCAAGCCTCAGACAACATAGGCCAAAACACCACAGGACCTGAATAGGGAAAGGCAGGCACTGTGTAAATGCTGAGAAGAGCTTTCATCATGCAAATGACCCTTTGAGTCAGGCACCACTGAGCTTCCTCATAACCTCCCTCCCACTTCTGCCTCTGCTGTTCTTTGGAAGTATACTGTTTCTTAAAAAACTCTTTGTTTCTGCTGCTATCCATGTGTCCCTCACCCAGTTCTGTTCTCAAATACAAGATCCTGAAAAGCTTAGTGGCTACCAACTAGAAACCAAAAATTGTGTATGTGTATGTTGTGGGGACAGTTTGATTAGTTTCTAGGTGTATGTGTTCTGATCATTTCATTAGGATAAGCTTGAGAACACTATGTTTTTTTCTTATCAGTACTGCTTAGATATCCTTAGTTTGTAGGATCTGTAGTTGAAAGCATTTGTTCTCTACCTCTTCAGATTCATAAAGTTATCAAATACAATCAAATCTCAAAGGAAAGACTCTGAGTAGGTTGCTAGTTGTATCTCTAGAATATGGTCCAGTCTGACATGAGCTGCCTCACTTTAGCTCTGTATTCTTAAAACTGGTGCCTCATTCCTGGATTACCAAGGCTTAACCACAATATCACCTGTAACTTAGTCAGCTCATTAAGCTAGGAGTAGGCTACAGTCTTAGGAAAAAAATGATGGTAAGTTCTAGAAACTTCTCTTATGATCACTGGCTTGCTTGGAGTATGTTCCAGTTTATATGCACTACATTGAAGCTATTAATTTATAAATGACCAAAAACATCTTAAATTTTCCTTAGTTCAAATGATTATTATGGGAAAACAACAATGAATATTCATATATTCATATATAGTGCATACTTAAATCAGGAAATATGAATTCAGATAGTGGAAGAATGAAATTAACTCCTTGAAGAAGTTCCCTAGTTAGTTATGCAATTTGGGATGTTTATATACACCCCTACAATTAATTACTTAAGTATGTATTTAATTATTAATACATTTTTAATTTAATAAATTAATTCATTTTTGGCAAAGACCATAATATGGTGATATTTTATTTGTACTGAAATGTGATTTTATTTGTATGTTACTAAATAAAGTTGCCTGGGGGTCAGAGCTAATAGCAAGCCATAGCAGAGCTTGGCATTCATGGCACATGCCTTTAATCCCAGAACTTGGTAGGCAGCGCTAGGTAGATCTCTGTGTGTTCAAGGATACAGCCAGCATTGGAGACACACGCCTTTAATCTCAATACCATAGATACCTGGAGGGCTGTACAACAGACAGTGATGAGGCAGTCATGTGGTTGGTTTTACAACCAATGAGAAGGCAGAACAGAAAGTCTATATAAAGACAAACAGACAGGAAGTAGCTCTCTTTCGGAGAGGTCTCTTGGGTGAAGAGGCTAGCTGAAGCAGGCGGGTAAGGCTCTTAGCTCTGATCTCTTGGCTTTCTTCTTTGCATTGGTTCTGTTTCTTATTTAATAAGATGGTTGGTTACATCAACACCATAATAGAGTAACTGCAGCAGAAATGATTTTAGTTTTCTTTCCTGTGTGTATTAGAAAAAGATTCATGTTCATGTGTGTAGAGGCTTAGAAGAAAATTTCAGGTGTCATTCCTCGGATACCACCCACTTTTTATTTTTTGAGTCAGAGTTTCTCACCGATGTGGAATGCTCCAGTTTAACTAGGCTGGGTGGCTGGTGAGCAGCTATGGTCACCTGCACAAAACCGTCAGTCATATAGCATAGCTGGGGAGGGACCTCATAAGCCCCCATTACTGTTTGAGATGCTGTTTACAAATTGGACATGCAGTTTTCCTCAAATATGTTTTATTAGAGTTTCTATTGCTATGAAGAAATATCCAGAACAAAAAACAAAAAATAAAGCTCAGGAAGTAAAGGGCTTATTTTATCTTCCATATTATAGTCTGGCATCATAGGAAGAGGGATGACAGTCAGGGCAGAAACTTAGGTGGAAAAAACTAAAGCATAGACCACAAAAAAGTGCTGCTAACTAGCTTGTTCCTCTTCACTTTCTCAGTCTACTTTCTTTCTTTTTCTTTTTCTTTTTCATCTAATTTTTATTTTTCTCTCATACTTTACATCTCAACGACATTTCCCCTCCCTCCACTCCTCCCACTTCCTCCCCTTATGTCCTCTCTCTTCCAAATCCATATTCCCTCATTTCTCTTTTATTACTCTTCCATTTCTTTTCAGAAAAAAGAGCAGGCCTCTCAGGGATACCAACCAAACGTGGCATCACAAGTTACAAAAAGACTAGGTACAAACCTTCATTTCAAGGCTGGATGAGGCAACCCAGTAGGAGGAAGAAGGTCCCAAGAGTGGGTAAAAAAAATCAAAGACATCTCCCACAAGATGTCCCACAAGAACATCAAGCTACACAACCATAACAGATATGCAGAGGACCTAGTTCAAACCCATACAGGGTCTATGTGTGTTGCTTCAGTCTCTATGAGTCCCTATGAGCCATGCTTAGTTGATTCTCTGGGCCTTGTTCTCATGGTGTCCTTGACTCCTCTGGCTCCTGCAATCTTTCCTCTTCCTCTTCTGCAAGGTTTCCCTGACTCCACCTAGTGTTTGGCTGAGGGTCTCTACATCTGCTCCCACCAGTTGCTGATGCCTCTCTGAAGACAATTGAGCTAGGTGCCAATCTATAATTAGGAATCATTTCATTGCTCGCTGCCCTCCCTTCTTTTGATAGTGGTGTTTGGTTTTATCCTGTGTCTCTGGGACATCAGTTCTCTAGCTCCTTTCCATCCAGGCAGTGTCAAGTCTAGGCTCAATCTCATGGCATGGGTCTCAAGTTGAACAAATCATGGTTGGCCACTCCCATAAATCTACACCACCAATGCCCTAGTACATCGTGAAAGCAAGATAGGCACAAGTCAAGATTTTGTGGCTGAATTGATACATCAGTCCCACCTCTAGAATTCTTGCCTGGTTATAGAAGATGCCCAGTTAAGATTCTGTATCCTCTGTTACTAGAAGGCCTCACTAGGTCACCCCCATAGATTTCAAGGATGTTTCATTTCACTAGGTTTCTACATCACTCCCCAGATGCTGCCATATTCCAGTTGTCTCTCCTAGTACTCTCACTCCATTCCTTTCAACTCCACCTGATTCCTTGTGTTTCCACCCACCTCCAGTCCACCTGAAAAATCTATTCTATTTCCTCTTCTCAGAGAGATCCCTGCATCCCTCCTTGAGTCCTCCTTGTTACTTAATCTTTCTGGGTTCATGGTGTAGCACGTTTATCCCCAGTCTGCTTTCTTATAGTAAACAGGAACACTGATCCAGGAGTGACACCACTCAATAGTAATATGGACTTTTCCACATCAGCCATCAAGTATCTATCTAGAAAATACACCATAGGTTTCAGATGAGCCAATCTAGTGGGGAAATTTTCTTAACTGCGGTTCTCAATAAAAATAATTTTAGCTTCTGTCAAGTTGACATAAACTAACCTGCACAGGTGTGGTTCCTATTAAATTGTCCAGTGGACCCATATGTCCAGTTGTCCAGTGGAGCTAAGTATTCAGAACACTCATGTGCTCTAGTAGTGAGTGGCACTATACTCAGGTACTCTCAGAGTGGATGGCCCTACACCCATGTGTTCTTGCAGTGAATGGCCTTATACCCATGTGTTCTAACAGTGAATGGTCCTATACTCATGTGCCTAGCAGTAGATGGCCCTACACCTATGTGCTATAGAAATGGATGACCCTACATTCATATGCATAAACTCAACACTCCATACACTCAGTGGGCTATTTAAAAAAATAAAAAGGAAGAAAACATGAAGTTGGAAAAGGGATGTGGGAGAAGTCCTGGAAAGGTGGAAAGATATGATCTAAACACATATATGCATATGAAATTACCAAAGAATAAATTTGAAAACCTGTTTGCCAAATGGGATGTATAATGTAATATTTGGAAAGCTATAATCTTTTTTATGATTGTTGTGGCTATTGCTCGGTATTATTTCCTTCTGAGGTCTTTGATGTAGTTGAAGACTAGATAATTATAATTTCCTTAGTTACAATAAAAGATAACTTACATATAAAACCTTAGACTCACAAATATAGAATACATAGGATATCTTTAATTTTGCCAAATACAAATAGACTACATATTATAATTTTAATTCTTGCTTGATAATTGTTTTATTATATGTAATTTTACTATGTTAAAATTAAAACTTTCCTTTTTGAAAAAAAGAAAAGGGGAAGTGCTGTGGATATTGCTCTGTATGCTGTGAATGTATTGCTCTGATTGGTTGATAAAAAATGCTGATTGTCCAGTAGCCAGGCAGGAAGTATAGTATAGGTGGGATAAGCAGAGAGGAGAACTCTGGGGACAGGAAGGCTGAGTCAGGAGTCACAAGCCAGACATAGAGGAAGCAAAATATAAATGTACTGGTAAGCCACAAGCCATGTGGCAACTTACAGATTAATAGAAATGGATTAATTTAAGATATACACCCTAGATAGCAAGAAGCCTGCCGTACAGTTCATAAGTAATATAAGTCTCTGTGTGTTTACTTGGGCCAGAGTGGCTGAGGGCCTGGGAAGGCTGGAGAAAACTCCATCTACATATGATTGAGTCTATATTAGACTTCGAGAATGGAGGACAACTGTTTGGCAGAAAAAATACAAGCTTTGATCTCATTCAACAGCTAAAATGATCAAATTCATGGTTCCTGAAGAATAACTCTAAGCTTTCATTTGCCCAACATGACAATTAATGTTTATTATATCAAATTTACATATATGTATACATGAACAAATGCTTTTTTTTATTTTTGGTTTTTTAAGACAGGGTTTCTCTGTGTAGTTTTGCGCCTTTCCTGGAACTCGCTCTGTAGATCAGGCTGGCCTCGAACTCTCAGAGATCTGCCTGCCTCTGCCTCCCGAGTGCCAGTATTAAAGGTGTGTGCCACTACCGCTCGGAAGAAAAAAAACGCTTTTATATGTAATATAAATGTGACTTTAGTATCACATCTGTGTGCAGGGATATAGTTATGAAACTTCAATTAAACAAAGTAGCATATAACTTAGAAATTCAAAGATCTGTATCCAGCCTCTTCCAATAAGTACCAAACACTTAGCATTGTCATAAGTAATCCTTAGCCAACAAGTAATAGCACTTTGGAACCCATGGTGGGCAGAGGAAATGCAGTAAACAATCCCACACATTAATAAAGGCTTTTAACCCTTTCAAAACAATTTTGAACACATTATTTCATTTTCTCCATTAAATTATCCTAGGACAATTTGTGAGAATCTCATCATTCCCACTTTATGGAGCAATCTGAAGAAAAACATTTTCTTACATTTTGGCAGGCCTCTATGATTAATGAAATAAATTAACACATCATTTTAATTTTTAAAATAGATTAGATATGAAAAATTTTCACGTAGAATTTATTTGGACCACACGGTAGATAAGATGAAAGCAAATGCACAGGATGAAGCAGGAAGGATCTCCAGTCCTAATCTTCTTGTCTTCTTTCCCCTTCATCTTGGTATGCATCCCTAAGAAATGTTCGAGTAGCCTTCCTGGAGCTTTGCTTCTTTTAAAATTTCTCTTTTGATTGTTTAGTCATTAATTAGAATACAAAATAACAGGTTTCATTGTGGCACTTTTATATATAATGCAATATTTAGAAATGAAATGTCTCCCCTACAGGCTCACATATTTTAACACTTTTTGAGAGGTTATGAAACTTTTAAACATGGGGAGAATTTTTCTGCATTACATCACTGGAGGTGAGCTTTGAAAGCTTCTAGCTCACCCTAGTTGCCGTTCATTCTCTGCTTCCTGTGTGTGCATTTAAGAGAGTGTCTCAGCTTCTTGCTTTTGTTTCCATTGCTTTCCCCCATTTTCTGGGCATTGAGCTTTCTAGAACCAGAGCCAAATGGAATTCTTCCTTAAGTTGATTTCATTACGTCATTTCATTACAGAAGCAGAATAACTAATACCCATACTCTGTAGATCCCTTCCACAGAGTCTTCTAGCCATCCCCAGTTCTCAACCACACTTGTCCCCTTCAGTGGTCCCCTTTCCACTTCCATGTTACAAACATTTTGTATCTATTTCTTCTCCCTCAATGTCTTTCTCTCCTCATTTCCCACTTCCTACTTTTATGACATACTCTAATTCTTAACATTTGACATGATTTCCATTCATTTTGTGTATCTATGTTTAAGTACATACAGAGAGAGAGAGAGAGAGAGAGAGAGAGAGAGAGAGAGAGAGAGAGAGGGAGGGAGGGAGAAAAAGAGAGAGAGAGAGAGAGAGAGAGAGAGAGAGAGAGAGAGAGAGAGAGATACCTCTTTGGCATTTTCTCCATTTATAAAATAAACATTTTTATAGCTAGTAATCATGTGAACAAACCTTGTGCCTTACAATAATTCACTGAAGAAATTAAGTCTGGTTATAATTCTTTCATTTTCGAAGCAGTGAGCTAATGTAAGACTATAGAGAAATGTGTACCTTAGGTTAATGTTCTTTGTTCCTACTCAAAAGCTTAAGAAATGAGAAAACTAATTTCCCGATTATTAGGCCACCTGAGAAACTTGAAAAAAAGAACATCTTCAGGTCCAGTGAGTCTCCATGCTACTGAGTGGAATGGTGGTAGGCTTGGTGAGTTCAGGCTCATCATATAGTCCATCCAGGTCTGCAGCTGGTGGCCCAGTCCCACTTTGGCTAGACTGAGTACATATCTGTTGTGCAGCAATTTTCTTCAGGTCCAAACATCCCATCCTCAAGGGAGGTGGGTTCCTTAAGGCTTGGGATTTCTAAGTTGAAAGAGGGAGAGGAAAGGTACAGGAGACTCAGGAAGTAAACACAAGGCACAAAAAGGTTTTGAACCTAACAATATATACAGAGTCCCTCTTCAATGTTATAGAAGCAGTAACAACTATTGGGGGAGGAGATTATCTATGTAGCACTGTGTGCCAGTTATAAAAAGAGCATTTTGGGTGTGTCATCACCCTTACTGCACTGGCTTTGGGGGGATGCAATTGCTTTTGTGTTGCCCCTGGTAGTATAGGTAATCCACATCTCTGCAAGTAACTCCACTAAATTTATTGGTTTGCCAAGTTAGACCTTGGTATAATCATTCTTTTGGTGTGTCTCTGTTATCTTATCTTGAGTAAGTGGACAGTTATATTACTTCTCTCTAGGAAACTCTCACAAATTGCACCTCATTTTCCAGGTAGTCAAGCTTAATTTTCTGTTCTAAAATGGGGCAAGGTGTCTTCAGCTCTTAATTAGGGAGTATTTCCCTGGTGATACACATTGACTAAGGAAGCAATCATACATTCTTAGGCCTCATATTCAGCAGGACTGGTTGCTATTTCTCAGTGCCTTCAATAGGCACGATCCAGGAGAAACACCAGGTACCAAGAATGTGATACACAACTTTTGGCATGGCCAGTGGGCAGGAGGTCCACACATGTTACCAGCAGTCTTCATTTGTGAGGTCTCCTTATTCTTTTTCTGATTGTTTTTGTATTTAATCACATGATTTAAAAAGTCTTTCTTTCTCCCCAGTTATACACTCAAGATTCAGTCACAAATTTGATGACTTGCTTACAGATTATGCTGAAATAAACATAATTTCCTGGCATTTCTATTAACCTTGTTTCCAAATCAGTGTCTGGTTACTTTCCAGATTTCTTGGTTTTAAAAGAGAACTCCTAGAGCTATGGAAGGAGTTCATAAGTTAAGTACTATTAATATTAATACCTTGAAGTGTTGTTCTGGAAAATATCTAGCAATTTATTATCTGCTTATTTGATCTCAGTCTCTGTCATCTACCATCATTGTGTATTTGTATCACATCTATTCATGGAAAAAAAACAGTTTAAATAATGGAATTCACAGTGAAGAACATTTACTAAAAATAAAAGGAAGGTTTTATTAAATAAATTGACATTTAACAGATGTTTTGATTTTATTATATATATATAAAACAGAATATTTTTGTCATAAAGAAGAATGAAGTCATCATTATTACTGAAAGTGGTTGCAACTGACAAGAATCACACTGATATAAGTCAATCATAGAAAAATAAATACCATATTTTTCGAACATCTTTTACAAAGATTTAGTTTTAATTATGAGTTCATTCATGTGTTAGTATATTCACCAGCACCTTTGGATGCCAGAAGAGGGCATATCAAATACTTGTGAGTCACTCAACATCGGTGCTGAGAACTGAACTTGGGTCCTCTGGAAGAGCAGCAAGGACTCTTAACTCCTAAGCTATCCGTCTAGCCCCTTGTCTCAACTATGATTACTAGAGTTTGTATATTTACACAAATTCATACACACACACACACACACACACACACACACACACAAATGAATGTGGAAGTGAAATTGTCTAGAGCAACAAAGGACTATAAAGAGAAGGGAAAAGGAAAGGAAGGAGGCAGAATCAAAAATGTACACTCAACATACGGTATATATGGATTGAACATTTAAAGGTAAAGTATTAAAATATATGGGGAAGTGTCTACATTTTGATATGTGTAAATGAGTGCAGGTACCTGCAGAGGCAAGAGGCATCAAAATTCCCCTGTAGCTGGAGCTACAGATGATTCTGACCCTCCCAACATGGGTGATGGGAACAGAACTCAGATCCTGGTAGAGCAGTATATGCTTTAGTCACAGAGATATCTTTCCAGTCCTAAAGTTTAAAAAAAAAATTAAAAAGAAATATTTTTATTTGTATATTATTTTAAAATAGAAAATATAGAAGTGGATTTTAGCATTGAGTTCGCTGAGTACCTGACAAAATATTAATACATTTGGAACACTGAATAGACTGTGAGTTTCAAAATAATACCAGATGGCAGAGTGAGTGGAGACATTCCCTAGTGAACTGTCTGCTTGGTGTTCTTTTCCATCATCTTACTCTATTTTAAGGGAGTTGTTTTGGTTGTGGGCGACATAGAGTCTAAGATCACAAAAGCAGTAGCATTTTTCTCACCTGATCTTAAACTTTTGATTCCATGATAAGAATTGGAAAATGTGTTTAGATACTGGAGTTTTTGTGCTCCACACATACATTTTGTGTAAAATTATCCTGGAAAGTTCACATGTTTGGGCCCTGCTCTCCAGGTAATGATGCTGGTGGGAAGATCAGGGAACCTTTACAAGGTGGAGCCTTCTTGGAGGAAGTGGAACATTTAGGGGCTGAATTTGAGGCTTCAGGGTGGAGTCCTATTCCTGTTCACTACTGTTTCCTAAGTTAAGATGTGATGTGACCTGCAAACCTCCTGCTCCTGTCACCTTGGCTTCTCTATCTGTTGCTGTATTTTGCCCGTCGTGATAGAAGGTACTCCTGCACCTGTTGTCCAGAATAAACTCCTTCTCCCCTATCTTTCTTTTCTTTTCTTTTTTCTTTCTTTTCCTTTCTTTTATAATTTAATTTAATTTAATTTTACATATCAGCCACGGATTCCTTTGTCCTCCCCTCTCTCAACCCCCTTCCCCCCCAGCCCACCCCCTATTCCCATCTCCTCCAGGGCAAAGACTTCCCTGAGGATTGAGTTCAACCTGGTAGATTCAGTCTAGGCAGGTCCAGTCCCTTCCTCCCAGGCTGAGCCATGTGTCCTTGTATAAGCCCCAGGTTCCAAACAGCCAACTCATGCACTGAGTACAGGACCTGGTCCTACTGCCTGGATGCCTCCCAAACAGATCAAGCTAATCAACTGTCTCACTTATCCAGAGGGCCTGATCTAGATGGGGGCTCCTCAGCTATTGGTTCATAGTTCATGTGTTTCCATTTGTTTGGCTATTTGTCCCTGTGCTTTTTCCAATCTTGGTCTCAACAATTCTTGCTCATACAAACCCTCCTCTTTCTTGCCAACTGGACTCCTGGAACTCCACCTGGGGCCTGGCCGTGTCTGCATCCAGTTCCCTCAATTATTGGATGAGGTTTCTAGCATGACAATTAGGGTGTTTGGCCTTCCTATCACCAGAGTAGGTCAATTCGGGCTTTCTCTTGACCATTGCCAGTAGTCTATTGTGGAGGTATCTTTATGGATTTCTGTGGGCCTCTCTTGCACTTTGCTTCTTCCTATTCTCATGTGGTCTTCATTTATTATTGTCTCTTATTCCTTGTTCTCCTTCTCTGTTCTTGATCCAGCTAGGATCTCCTGCTCCCCTAAGCTCTCTTTCCCTCGACAGGATGTTTTATCACAGTGACAGACAGTTAACTAATCAAGAGCCTAAACATCAATTGAACGGAGTAAAGAAAAATCTTGAATTCTTTTGGTACATGTGTGAGAGTGTGCATATGTGGGTTTGTACCTAAATGTGGTGGTATTGTGTTCCCCAAAATATTGTACACCCTAATAAACTTATCTGGGGTCAGAGACAGAACAGCCACTAGATACAAAGGCTAGAAAATGGTGGCACTCACACCTTTAATCCTAGCACTCCAGAGGCAGAAATCCCTCTGGATCTCTGTGAGTTCAAGGCCACATTGGAAATGGCCAGGCATGGTGACACACGCCTTTAATCTCAGAAAGCGAGCCTTTAATCCCAGGGAGTAGAAAGGTGTATAAGGCATGAAAACCAGAATCTAGAAGCATTTTGGCTGGTTAAGCAATCAGGCTTTTGAGCAGCAATTCAGCTGAGACCCATTCTGGATGAGGACTCAGAGTCTGAGGAAACAAGACCAGCTGAGGATCCGGCAAGGTGAAGTAGCTGTGGCTTGTTCTGGTTCTCTGATCTCCCAGTTCACTCCAATAACTGGCTCAGGTTTGTTTTTATTAATAAGAACTTTTAAGATTCCTGCTACACCTGAATGCATGTCTCTATGTGTGTATGTGTGGAGGGCAGAAACCAATGGTTGGTGTATTCCTTAGTTATTCTCCATCTTATTTTCTGATACAAGCTCTCTCAGTAAACTTGGTTCTTGTCCTAGTAATATTACTGTCTCTAATACCCCAAAATTGGGATTACAAACACACATCATGCTGACTAGCTTTATGTTTAAATAAATATGGATTCTAGGAATCAAATTCAGGTGTTTTTGTTTGTATGTCAAACATGATACAACTAATTCTCCTTCCAAGTCCCTGGATTCTTGAAAGTCCAGTATTTCAGTATATAGTGGGCTTTGAGTCAGAGAAGACATCCATCTTGTTTTCATTATTGTCAGGTTTCAGTCAGGGCAAAGTACAGTGCTTTCTCATTCCCAGAGACCCAGTCTAGATTTTCTCTGTAAGGTATAATGGTTTCGCATATTAATTTTTTAAAAATCTATTTATTTCTTTCTCTCTCATACATTCTATCCTGACCACAGTCTCTACTCTTTCCACTCCTCCCAGTTCCTCCTGAACCTACCCTCTCCCCCAACCCCACTCCTCCTCCATTTTCTTTTGAAAAAGAAGAGCAGGCCTCCCAGGGTTATCAACTGAACACTGCATAACAAGTTACAATAAGACTAGGCACAAACCCTCATTTCAAGACTGGATGAGGCAACTCTGTAGAAGAAAAAGGGTCCTAAGCACTTGCAAAAGAGTCAAAGACACCCCCCATACCCACAAGAACACCAAGCTGTACAACCATAACATATATGCAGAGGACCTAGGTCAGACCCATACATGGTCCATGTTTGTTGTTTGTTTGTGAGCCCCTATGAGCTCTGTTTAGTTGATTCTGTGGGCCCTGTTCTCATGGTGTCCTTGATCCCTTTGCCTCTACCTAGCATTTGGCTGTGGGTCTCTACATCTACTCCCATAGTTGCTGGATGATGCCTCTGATGACAACTGGGTAGGTGCTGATCTATAAATAAAGCAAAATATCATTAGGAGCCATTTCATTAACCAATCTTCCTTCCTTTCTTTCTTCCTTCTTTCCTTCCTTCCTTCCTTCCTTCTCTCTCTCTCTCTCTCTCTCTCTATCTATCTATCTATCTATATCTCTGTCTCTCTTTTTCTTTTTTTGTCAGCCATGTGTGGTTCTTTCCTGGGTCTGTGGATTGTCATGTCTCTGACTTCTTGCCATTCAGACAGTGTCAGAACTATAAGGATAATCTTGCTACAATCCACATATCTAGAAGGGTAAATTAACAAGGATAGTTTAAGAGGAGATGCATGGATTTCCCTCAGAAGGGGAAATAGAATAGATTTTGTGAGTGGACTGGGGACAGGAGTGAATGGGAACAGGAGTGATCGATCAGGTTGGGTTAGGAGGGGTTTGAGAGGGACAGAAGGAGAGAGTACTATGAGAGATGACTGCAATTATGGAACATCGGCGGGGTGATGTAGAAACCTAACGCAGTGAAAACTCCCTGCAATCTATAAGAGTGACTCTAATGAAGCCTCCTAGTAATGGGACATGCAGAGCCTGAACTGACAATCTTCTATAACCAGGCAAGGCTTCCAGCATTGGGACTGGAACATCACCCATAATCTGTCTTACCTGTAAGATATGCTGGGGTACTGGTGGCACAGAACTTGTAGGAGTGGCCAACTGATGTCTGTTCCAACTTGAGGCCCACACTGCTAGAGGTATGACATATTCTTAATGTAACCAATGCCTGCTTGATGCTGTATTCAGAGAGAGGGCACTGACTTATCTCTCAGCACTCACTGCTCACAGCAGAGGAACAGGGGGCATTGTTATGTATCTCTAGACCCTTTTACCAGATAACAAACAGCTCTTAAGCATAATATAAACAATCATCATATCTGGTACATCACTCATCATCGCAGTCACAGAGCACTTTCACATTATATTGCTTTCTGTCTTTTGGAGTGTACATTTATGATATTAGACACACCTGATGCCATTAATCCATACCATCTAGATAACAAACAAGCATAGCTTTAAGGCAGAACATATTCATAGTAATTGAAGACTAAGTCTCTCAAGAACTTTAATTCTCTTCATTTACTTGACATATTGTAAACATACTGGGTCTCTTTTCTCCTGTGTAATTTGTTGAGATATTTCATCAAATGTCATGTAATGAACACTTATACATTCATGCACACGCAC
The DNA here is from genome assembly GCF_949786415.1 of Peromyscus eremicus. NCBI lineage: Eukaryota > Metazoa > Chordata > Mammalia > Rodentia > Cricetidae > Peromyscus > Peromyscus eremicus. The sequence continues at coordinate 76,253,113 of NC_081431.1, read as the reverse complement.
GTAGAAACACACACGACATAAAAGATTCAATGGCATAGACTAGTTAGAATTAACTCAAAACAGCATTGGCCTGTGAATTCCTTAAAATTTAATTGGTTTCTTTTAATTTTCCTTTCCTAAGTGTTTTTTTCTGTTACTCATTATGGAGAAAGGAAAGAAAAATGAAAAGAAACTAATAGCTGTCTGATTGGAATTAAGGCCTGCTCATTAGGAGGGAATTCAAGCCTGCTACTGTAAACACAGCCAACTACCCACAGCTACTGAGGACCTGAACCTAGAGGAACAGCTACTACTGCCGTTTTCCTAAACCAGTATAACTCCCAACTGTATTCTAAATACCTGTCTTTATATCCACAGATCAGTGCAGCTTTCATCTCTCATCAAAGATTCTTCTTCTTCTTCTTCTTCTTCTTCTTCTTCTTCTTCTTCTTCTTCTTCTTCTTTTTTCAGAAAAAGAGTATCGCTGAAATCCACAGCTAGCCAAAGTTCAGGTAGCAAAAGACTGTGGCTGCCCAGCCACAGCTGATGTACCTTCAACACAACCCCTATATCTAAGGATCAGGGGACATTATGGAAGAGCGGGAAGTTCAGGTTAGTATTACAAGACATAGGCTTTATGGGGGCTAAGTTGTTAAGATCGCAAGGTAGTTGTTCAAATGTTGTGCAGGATAAATATAATCTAAAATAGCCAGACCTTGGTACTACATTACATTCTCTAGTGACTGATCTTTGGAATTCAAATACATTAAGTTGACCTGAAATCACATTTACTCCAGAGTGCTAACATATGGTAGGTATATTAAATCCAAAGGAGACTTAATATGAGTGACTTAATCATTAACTTAAAATGATTTGATTCAGAGAGATCAACTTGCCAAGAGTGATAGTGTTAGGTATGTAAAGGGACCAATTGTTTCTTCAGTCAACATTTATTATGTATGACAGATTTTACACAGGAGCACACTGATCTTAAGAGATAAATGACAAGTTATACTGTCCTTTACATTGTCAGAACAGAAGGCATGATAAACAAGCAATACAAGCCAGTAAAATGTGAAATTGAATAGACATTCTATTTTAAGTGGTGCTGTGTATAAAACAGCCAATCCATACATGTAAATGAATGATATAAAATCTCCCAGCACCACATACAAGAGCATAAAGAGGCCCAGCAATCTAGTAGAATTAAGACACTATGATTCTTAAATGATAATAACAATGATGCACACTTCATAAGCTTGAACTCAGTACAGTTTCTTGGTTACAATACTAAAAGTCTAAAGATGAAAAGAAATTGCATGTAAATTCAACTTCCTCAATTTTTAAAATGTCTGTGCTTCTAAAGACAATATGAAAAAGGCTAGTAGAATGGCTCAAAGTGCAAAGATTTGCTGCCAAGCCTGAGGATCAGAGTTTGGTTCTCAGAACCCACAGGGTGAAAAGAGAGACCAACTCTTGCAAGTTGTTCTCTGACCTCCACAGATGTATCATGGGACATTCATGGGCAAACACACACACAAACACACACACACACACACACACACACACACACTTACACAGATGAGCACTCTCATAAATAAAAAATAAATATATGTACCAGGCTTTTTTGGGGGGCCACTAACCAGCTCCCAAATCATGACACAGACTTCTTATTAGTTATGAATGCATGGTCTAGCTTAGGCTCATTCCTGCCTAGCTCTTTTAACTTAACCTGTTTCTCTTTATCTACCTTTTGCCTCTGGGCTTTTTACTTTTCTCTCTTTCTGAATGTCTTGCTTTCCTGCTGTCTCTATGTCTGTCTGTCTGGCAGCTGCCTGGCTTTTGGCCCCAGTGTTTCTCCCATTCTCTCCTCCTTCTTTCCTTCCTTCTCTCATTCCTAGATTTCTCCTCTTAGTTTTTCTTTCTACCTGACCGCACACCTATCCCTGTGTCTGCCTAGCTATCAGCTGCTCAGCTGTTTATTACACCAATCAGGTACCTTAGGCAGGCAAGGTGAAACAAATGCAATACATCTCTATAGAATGAAACACATCTGATACCGTTAATCAAATGCAGCATAAACAAATGTAACACATCTTTGCCTAGTTAAAATAATATTCCACAACAAATATAAAAGCATTAAAAAGCAAGACATGGTGCATTAGTCACAAATCAATTATCTCATGAAAGACTCATATGAAAATATAACTAGTAAGTGTATAATTCATTAATCATATCACAAATATGAAAGTATACATATCTGATGATAAATTCCTTAAAAAATGCACTCAAGTTCTTAATAGGCACATAATGTTCATTTGACTTAGTCAATACAAGTCTTTTCAGTCAAATCTCAATGAGGTGTTACTTAATACCATTAAGATTTTGTGATACGATTTATTAGTGACTATCTGGTGGTCTCTGAAGAATAAGGAACCATCACACACTGTGGATTAGAGTATTGGAAATCTGCTATTTTGGAAATACATTATTTTTTCAGCAGATTAAACAGAGTCACTAAGCAACACAGCAATGCACCATAATCATATGCTCCCAATAAATATCCACATGAACTAACTCATACACAGACTTTCAAAGTCATATGCCTTATATTCTCAAATTGACACTTACCCATATTTATTGGTGGAGACATAGAGAGATACATAAGTGTAGGCTAGCCATATAGTGACTACTCATTTTACATTATATTAATCATGACAATATATGAAAATAGAAAAATTTTTGTTCAATATTGTATTATCGATACTGCTAAATTCAGTGATTAGATTTCTTTTGTTTCTTTGGAACATTTAGCAAAAAAAAATCACATAACTGAAGTAATAGTTTAACATTTTCACAGAATGATTTCATTTCTTGCCTTATTCTGACTAGAATGCACTGCATAAAACTAGCTGTGTGCAATGTCCTGACTTTTGTCTTGATCAGACAAAGAAATTAACAGGTCATGAGCTGTGATGTTAAATGTGTGTGCTTGTATCCATATTTTCATAAATGTCCTCTGTCTGGTTTGGAATGACCTCATTATTTTTGCTGTTTGGGAAAGATTTTCGAAGTATAATTGAATTGGTCAGATACCTGTCAAATTATTTTGCCATGTTTATTGACATTATTATATTTCTTTGTTTCTAATTCTGCAGATAGGATAAATCACACCACATGATTTTCTGGTACTAGAAAATACTATAATACTGAGAAAACTTAGAGATGGTTATTATTTATAATCCTTTATAGGATACTGAATTTGTTTTGTTGGTTTTTGTTATCAATTTTCCAGCAATACTTTAGGAGATGTTTGTCTACCACTTTATTTTCTTAGGCTATCATTTCGTTTTTCTGTTTTTGCTGTCCTTGGAATAGTAACCTATATGTTAAGTGGGAAATAATTTCTTTTCCTTTGATACTTTTTTGGAGGTTATAGGACCATGCAGAGGCCCTTTCATATGTAAGACAGGAGTTCTGCCTTTTACCTAATCCCAAATGCCTTTTCCATTTTTTAAAAGCGTTAGTATTGATTGAGTTGATGTAGGTAAAATGCACCAATGAGACTAACTGAGCCTAGACATTAGTTTCTGTTGTATTATGTTTTGAAACACTATTTTGTCTCTTATTTAGTATATTATATCTAGATTTTTCTATTACTTGTTTATTCAGGTGTTATAGCTTTTATCTTTGTAATAACTTTTCACATTATTTAATATATTTAATATTTATTTCCCTATGCACAATTCTATTAAAACACTGCATATTTACCTATGTCAGTAAAAACACCCCATTTTCAATTCTGTTTTTTTCAGTTAGATCCTTATTTTCTTTCTTTTTTTTCAAAATTCTTGTTTTTCTTTTTTATGGAGACTGTCATTAAATTTTTGTTAGCTTTGTTGAGCTTCTTACAAACTGGATTTTGGTCTAAATATTTTTTGAAGTATACTTAATCTCTGTAGCAAAGTCCTATTTTCCTTAAGAGAATATATGTGATATTTACTCTTTGTTTAGATATCTTATAGTAAGAATTTTTATAGTTTGGTATAAAATTAAAACTAGTACAGTCTATGATATATAGTTGATATATTCTATGTTAATGAAAGAGAGGATAAAAAGAGATTTGCTTTATACACATGCACACATAAATATAAGAAAAGACAGAACACATATTCATGAGAGTTGTCTTCAATTCTTCAGCTGGTTAGCTGGTGTGCTAGATTAGTATTAGGTACAATTTCAGTGACCTAGAGCAAATTATCTTTGAAAGAATGAGCCTTGCTCTTGCCAGTAGGACATCACTGAGCAATTTTTAGTAATGTTATTCTTTGTTGAAGGAAAGAAAAGATGTACCATCTTAAGCTTCTAATTGCACAGTGAGGCCGACTATTCTTGAAACAAACTGTCATGGGGAAAAATAAAACCTATTAATCATTCCATGCATATACTTGATGAGATGCACATATACTTAAATGTATGGGATATACAAATCATTCAAACTTTTCTAATAACTCAAGTGTGAATCACTTAAACTTTTCTAATAACTCAAATGTGAATCAGCATAAGGATCCACCTAGTTCCTGCCATAAGTGAGCTCCTACCACCCAAACTCATAAGATTCCTACCACAGAACTACAGCTTTGGCTGTCAAGCTGTGGGTTTTGACTCCCTTTGGAGTCACATACCTCATATCCTGCATGTCAGATATTAATATTGTGATTAATAACAGTACTAAAATTAGTTATGAAGGTAGCAATGAGGTAATTTTATGGTTTGGAGTCACCACAACATGAGGAAATGTATTAAAGTGTCGCAACATTAGGAAAATTGGGAACCGCTAGACTACAGACTCTGAATTCATCTTGCCAAGCTAATACATTGTATATACCTTTTTCTGTTTCTTTCTCTCCTAAACAGAACCTTCCACTATCAAATGTTTTACTGTGTTTTCACAGTTCATTTGTAAGTTATCCAAGAATCTATAATCCTGACAAATCTCAAGAGCCAATAGTTCTTATATATTTTTTCTCATTGTCCCAATTACAAGGTCCCATGAAAAAAGCAACTGAAGGGAGAAAGAGTTTATTTGACTCAAAATTCCATGTTACAGCCCATCACTGCTGGGAAGTCAAGGTGGAAGATACTTGAAGCAGCTAGTCATATCCCATCATAGCCCAGAGCAGAGATCAATGAATTAATGCATTCATCTTTACTACTGGTCAACTCACATTTTTCACTCTTATACAGTCCAGGATCCCCTGCCCATGAAATGGTGCCACCCACAGTGGGTGGGTCTTCTCAAGTCAGTTGTTGTAGTCAGAGTATCTCCCACAGCCAAACTAGCATACACAGTTCTTCAATGAGACGCCCTTCCCAGATAATTCTAGATTAGTGTTAGTTTGATAATTAATCCTAACTATCACAGCTGGTATTCATTGCTGTCAACCTTCTCTATCTATTCTATCCATATTAATTTTAATCTTAACTAGCACCTAATGAAGTGAATTTTCTGTAACTGGTGGGAGTACACAAACTTCCATCCCTGAAAATCATGAGGTGTTGATTTTGTGTCATCTGGATTAGATTATTGTTGTTTCAGTCAACCTTGATCACATGGCACAGTAAGGCTAAATGACCTGACACTATAATGCTTGCATCTCAGTCACACTCTTCCTTGCCTTCTTTGGGCATAATTCAAATTTGTTGATCATGATAGTCACCCAAGCTAGTATAGCAACTGGAATGGCAAGCTGCTGGTATTAACTTGGATCAACAGAGTCAGTTCGGTATCTCCCAGTAGAAGTCTTTCTCTCTCTGTCAGTAAGACTTCATGGCCACAAGTGCCCGAAGAAGTAGGTGCAATGATCAAATTATTTTGTTTTGAGCACTTTTAGGTTACAAATGATAGGAGGGAGTCATGTAGTCTCCATTTCAACTCCTTAATAAGTAGATCCATGAATTTTGGCTGTAAAATATGTATAACCTTTATGTATGTATCCTTTTTAGTCAGAATGAAAGGTGAAGGAAGTTTTAAGTATGTTTCCACACACATCTTGTGGTTATATTTATAGTTCCTCACTGTACAAAAGGAAACAACTTTCCAATCAGCAGTCAGAATCCTCACATAGATTACCTGACAGAAGAAGTGAGGACTATTAGTACTGCCTCACACAGGAAAGAAGTAAAGCACATTGCAGGGATGATTATATTGCTTAATGGGGGATAGGAAAATGCAGGGGTGGTGGTTGCCACCACATCCCCATTCCACTTTTCTTTCTGACCCATGCAGAAGACTAGTCTTGAGAAAATGGATGTGATTTGTAAGCTTCTCCAGGTAGGAATTACAGGTGAAGCTGCTATATTGAGTGAAGTTTCATGTTGTAAGTTAATTCTAACTCTTCTTGATAGATAGCTATTGATTCAGCAAATGTTTTCTTTTCTATTCTCTACGAATGAAAACCACTGGAAGCAGTTTGGTTCTAACTGCAATACATTCAAATTACACCATATCAGAGGTTTCAGAGCTTCACATTCACAGGAGCTTGATTGTCTATTCCTTCCAAAACATACCACAGTGATAGCCTTGTCTTGATGGCATTCAAAGTGGACTCAGTTAGAAAAAGAGTGGCAACCACTCTATACCATCAGCATGATGCACTATATGTCCAAGAGCACAGAAAGTAATCATTGGTAATAATAAGGTCCTTTCATTTTACTGCAATCACTAGAAGCTGTTGGTGTTAATACCATTGTTAAACTGACAACTTCTACAATCACCTGGTAGACAAACCCTTAGAAACATTGGTGGAGTTTCTAGGTTGGGTTAATTTAGGTGAGACAGTCCACCCTTACTCTGGGAGGCACTGTTTCATGGGTTGTTTCATACTGAGTAAAAAGGACAAGATGATGGAGTAGGTGAAGGAGATCAGTTGGTAAATTGTTTGCCTTACAAGCATGAGTACTTGATCTGATCTTTAGAACTGAAACAATAAAATCATGTGGTGGTATGTATATGTATTCCGATGCAGGAGAGGCAATGACAAATGGATCCTACACTAATTTGTCAGCCACCATAACCTACTTACAAAGTTCCAAGCCACTGTGAGACCCTGTGTCAATATAAATATAAAAATAAAAACAAGGTAGATGGTTCCCAAGAAATGTCATCTGAGGTTTTCTTTTGGCTTCCATATGCATGTGCACATGCACACATGTGAAAATGCCCTACAAAGGAGAAAGTATTGACTCCTGGTCTCTGTCTAGATCTTGACTATGAGTTAAATGTAATGACCTTTTTCATGCCCCTGCTGTCATGCTCCCCCAGCATAATAGACTGTAATCTCAGACTGTGAACCCAAACAAGCCTTCCCCTCCTTAAGCTGTTTTTCTCAGGTTTTTTTTGTCACAGCTAAGAGGAACATAACTGATGTAGATTTTCAGGAGTATGGCTTTATGAAACATTTTTTTATTATTATAAAGAGAGAAGACAAAATGTGGCCCAGTGAGGCTATATCTGGCAAAAGGATAAAGATATTTGTGTATCATGTTATCTCAGCAAAGTATGACCTTAGCAGAGAATAATTTTAATAATCAAGTGATTGAGGCAACCTAGCTATTCTGTCACTATCCAATGTACTCATGAGTACAGTGGCCCTGGTAGCAGGGGTGGAGTTTGGTCATAGACATGGTAACATGCACCTCCACTCATCAGCAGTCCCATGCTCTGGCCTTGGTTCATGCTGAGTCTGCCAACAGAGAGACTATCAGTCATATCCCCCGGTGGCTGGTGTCACTGCTCCACTTTCATCACTAGGGTATCCTTTTGTTCTTTTTAAAAGAGGCACTCTAGATATAGATGGGGTCTCCTTAAAGTCAGTGCTTCTGCCCAAACAACCATTTGTGCAGTTATTGGATGAAAGACCATGTTATCTATAAGGGTAAATGAAGAATGTATAAATAAACTCACATATAAATAACTCATAGAAAATTAAGCCTCAGCAATCCATGCCTCTTAAGCATTTCTGTGCAAGTTTTATTGCTTCTCTAAGGCAATTATATTACAGTTTTGAGTAATATATTCTTAATATATATTTATACATGTCACAGAGGAATGGCATGACAACCTGAGACAAAATTAATGTATATTTTTGCCTCTTGTCATAAGAACTTTTTGTCTTTTCAGCTTAGTGTATTTCTATAGAGGACAAGGTCAGCCATACATCAGTGAGTCCACTGCTTCTGACAACAGGACAGTGTGTCAGTACCTATGTGGCATTTTATTTTCCTGTTCTTTTGCTAATTTCCTCTCCTTCCTCTCCGTATTTTCTATTTTCCTCACTTTCGCACTTATCCTCCTTTTTAAATTTATTGTTAAATACATGCCACTTATTGTACTCAGTTAATACACTTGATAAAGAAATGAATTAGCTTGCCCTGCTTCCTAGTGAAGTCAGGACAGGGATCTTTACACAGAAAGCTATGTCTGGCAATAAGACAAGTGCACTGATGTCACTAATTAATACACATTTCAGAAGAACAGATATGGAAGCAATTAAATTTCTAAACAAAGAATAGATGTCAGAAAAATATTGTACAGCAAAGGATACCCAAATGTGATATGTGAAGGGGTGATGGCTTAAAAGTTTTGGCTCATTTGCTTTTCTGACTTCCTAAAACTTAATAAGTTGACTATAAAATAAATATGCAAAATAAGTTAATTTTTTCTAAAGGAAAAATCTTTAGAAGTAAAGAGCAGCATGACTTCTTTGACACTGGTTTACAGTTGGGGAAAGTTGGTGAGGTTTCAGAAGCAATGTTGGAAAAAATAAAACACTCTCAGCCTGGGAAGTCAAATCAGTGCCTAATATGCTAGTGGTACAAACAGGAAGACCTGAATTTGAATTCCCCAAATCCATTTAAAGCAGAATACATATTCCCATATTTGTATTCCCAGTGCTTCTATAGGGAGATGGGAGATGGAGAAAAGAGGATCCCTAGAAATGTTTATGCCAAGCAGACTGGGATACACAACAGTGAACAGCAACAAGATATCTCTGAAACAAGGTGGTTTGTGAAGACTGACATCTGAGATTGTCTATTGATTCCAAAAGGTGTGCTATGGAAAGCATGAGCCCATGATCACAAACTCTCTGCCTGTCTCTGTCTCTCTCTGTCTCTGTCTCTCTGTCTCTGTCTCTGTCTCTGTCTCTCTCTCTCTCTCTCTCACACACACACACACACACACACACACACAGAGTGTACAAACATAATGTATACAACATATAAAGAAATAGCTTTGATGCTGTACACTATAAGATATCCATTGTCATTAATCAGTATGACTGGTCAGATTGTCCCAGGTATGAGGATATGAGCTCCAACAAGAAAACTGCACAGATGAGGGAATCAGGAGCAATGCCCTGGAACAGGTAATTCTTGAACCAGCTTTTGGAAGTTGGAAGCATACTAAAATGCCTACAGTCCGATGGTCAGTTGGAACAGGTAGCTGCAGTGACAGATTATGAGAGTGTTCAAAAATAGTTTCTGTTGTGGTAGAAGTTGAGGACAAAAACAGGTAATAGTTTACCTGACATATGAGTAGTTAGAATTTTATCAAAACAAAACATCAGCATGCTTCATTTATTAAGAGAATTTTATTATTGACACATTGCCATATGATACTCTTACACCAGGTGAGGAGCTAATTGTACCTTCACTTAAAACTCTTGGTTATCCCTAAAGGACTTGCCTCAGGATGTCTACCTGGCTTGCCCAATCAACACTTTTTAGAGATTCATGTGGCTTATATGGGCCATATGTCTCCCTAAACTGATCTCATATCGTATTCAGATGCAGAAATTGGCAAAGGCTACCCTAAAATTTTCACAATAAATGCAGGAGGGTAAGTTACGAAGTAAGTTTTAAGATTACATTGTGTACCTAAGGACACAAAGACTGCCTAAAGATAAATGTCTATAAAAACAAGATCTTATCGAGATTCAGGAATATGACAATAGGAGATTTGCTCATATAAACAAAAGTGAAAATTCACTTTTTATTATGAGCCAGTTGTGGAAACTAGCTTCAGAGAATAAGTTCACAAGAAATATTCTCATAATCACCTATTACTTCTTTTAAATTATTTCAATTTTTGAAACTCCTAGTAGGGCTGTTGAGATGGCTCAGAGGGAAAAGGAATTTGTAGACCAAGACTAAAGACCTGAGTTTAATGCCTGATAGAAGAGAATTCACCCACAGAAGCTGTCATCTGACGACTTCATAAACGGCAATATGTGTGATCCACAATAGTATTGGAATTTAAAAACTTCCTAATTAAACATAGTTATTGTATAATTTTATATCATTCAAGCTAATTTCAAAAGTGAAGACAGTAAAAATATGTTGATGCAAACATTGAAATAATTATTTGTATGTATTTGCACTTCCAAAAGGAACAAAAGAGGCACTTTAAACTAAATGAGATTACCAAATGAAAATATTGTAGTTTAGAAAAGCAGCAAGGCCACAAAACTGTACTGTATTTCTATGAATATAAATGAGATTTTAAGTAACTTTATATAACTATAAAATTACAAATATATGTATATATATACATAAATATACACTTTAAGAATAGGCTAATAATAAGACTGTTGGATTTCAGCTTAATGATTATCATAGTAAATTACAGAATTGATGGTACATATAATTAAATATACAAGAACAGGAAATGAAAACTGGAGACGAATAAATGAAATTGTACTTCTCTATGATTTTTATTTGATTTAGAAAATCTATTAAATATTTTTGAAAAGAAAAGTAGAATGAAGTCCATGTCCTTATCTGCAGAACTGTTAAATTCAATGGAACTTCCTGTTATGATGGGAATTTCTACAAGAGAAGTCCATTTATTATGATGTAAAATTTCATGTGAACAGAGTCTAGACAAACTCCGACATACAATATAACTTAATTGTGTAGAGCTACAATTTTAAGCTTGTGAAATATATGATAAAACTCACTAATAAGATTATAAATTAGCAATCTATGTTAGTAAATATCAGTTGCTTATAAGATACAGTAGGGCATAGTGGATGGTTATTGACTGAAGAAGTGATGGCAGAATTTCTAGAGGACCAGAAACCTCCTTCATAAACTTCATGAATGGTCTCTTTTAGTTCTTATTTGTTGATGCATGGTGGATATACATGTTTTGGGGATATGATGTGATATCTTAAATTGTGTAACATAATACTTCATTAAACACATCATTTTTCTACAAGAATATTGAAAAACTTGTCTTTAACTATTGTGAAATATTTAATACATTATTGTTAACTTTAATCATTCTACTATGAAAATGAACACCAGAATATGTCACTCTTATCTGGAACATTGCACAGCGAACTTTCAATTTCCACCTTCTCTTTCTCCACAGCTCTTATAAAACACTATTCTATGCTCAACTTCTTTGAGATAATGGTTTTTATTGCATATATTCTATCCATCATTTTTAATAATGACCATAGAGTTGTATATGATTGTCAAACCCCACTGAATATAAAGCATTTAAGATCTGTTTTATTTATTGTATATTAATTGTATATCAATTTTAAAAAATATAATTTGAGGAACTGGGTAAATAATTCAATTAGTAAAGTTATTGGACTCATATGGACCTGGAGTTTGATCTCCTAGATAACACACAAAAAGAGAAAAAAATGTAGGTATGGTGGGATGTGCTTGCAATCCCAGCACTAGGGAGATGGAGGTCCGCTGATACCTGGGGCTGCTCAGCAGCCAGTCTAGCATATTTGGTGAGTTCCAGATTTTACTAAGAACACTGACGTTCTCCTCTGGCCTTCAATGCATCTGCAGGCATGATTGTACCCACAAATACAGCTGTACATGAGTACACACACACACACACACACACACACACACACACACAATAGTGTGGTAGGAATTGTTGGGTACAATCAGTGAGATGGAGCAAAAGAGAGGCAGTTATCCCAAGTGAAACAGAGAAGTTCTTGTCCTTCCATGGGCAGTACTGGAGTAGCAGTCCAGAGCCTGTTAGGTTATTAGAAGATGCATAGTGCGAGGGAAGATGAGCCTGTACTTCTCCTGGGGTAACCTTAGAACTCAATAAGTCACATTCCCCTGGAACTACGCAGACTTCCAAATTATTTTGCCCTACCTCAGATCATCCATGTACCAAGTAATCTGTTTTAAATAGATGTCTTGAATATGGCAGTGATTTACACTGAGGCTCAAGAATCAGTGAATAATGGGAAAGAGTGTTCTCAAGGGAAACACTGAAGACTGGAAGATTTGATACCACACTTCCTGGCTTTTCAGTGCCCCATAGAAGATTAAGATCTGACAAATATCAGAGACATAAAGTGGCCTTAAACATGTACATTCAGATATTTCCTCATGGCAACTGATACATATAGGCTACACCTCACACCTTGAAAATGGATATTTACATAACTATGGACAGTGTTTACATATTAAACAATAGCATCTTCCCAAAGAAACTGAAGCCTGCTTGAGCTTTAATGAGGTAGGTTTGAGGCTGGGAACTGGGGATAAGGTTCAGTGGGTAAGAATGCTTGCTATTCAAGCGTTAATAGTTAAGGTTCAGTGCCCAGCAACATGTAAAGACTGATGTGGCCATGGGTGTCTCTAACAACAGCACCATGGGGAAGAGGCAGACACAGGAAGTTTTCTAAGGCTTGTTAGTCACTAGCCTAGTTCCAGGCTCAGTGAGAGATGCTGTCTGCAGGAATTAAAACATAGAGTGATAGATCAGAGCGTCTAATATCTGCCTTTGTCTTCTATCCTTAATGTGTGATGTGCAAGGACTTGCACACATATGCATCCCTCCCCTCTCTCACACACACATACATGGAAGGTAGTTAAAAACTATATGGTAAGAGGTGGTCAGATGTGAGTTAGTTGTGTTAGAAAGTCCCAGGTACATTGTGTTCTGATATCAAGGTGCTTGCAACTATACAGGCCTAGAAGGGAAAGGGTGCATATGAAAACAGGGAGACAATAGACTTATATGTTTGCATGCTTAGTCTCCAATTGATAAACTGTTTGGGAAGGAGTAAAAAGTGTAGCCTTGTTGTAGGAGATATGCCCTTGTTAGAGGAGGTGTGTCACTGTGAGTAGGGTTTGAGGTTTCAAAAGCCCATGCCAGACTCAGTCTCTGTCTGTCTCTATTTCAGTCTCTTGTCTGTCTCTGTCTCTTTCTGTATATCTTTCTCTCTCTCTCTCTCTCACCCTCACTCTAGCTCTTGCTCTCTACCCAATCCTCACCTGCCATCTGTGGATGAGGAGGTAAAGTTCTCAGCTACTGCTCAAGATCCGTGCCTCTCCACTTCCCACCATGACGATCATGGACTAACCCTTTAAAACTATAAGTAACCCCCCAGTTAAATGCTTTCTTTTAGAAGAATTGCCTTCGTCATGGTGTTTCTTCACAGCAACAGAATAGTGACTAAGACACCAGATAACCCAGTGATGTATCAGAGCACATGCTGATTGAATGCCATCCCTCTCAGCTTTACCAAGGGACTCTGTTCTGAAGGGCTTTCCTGTTTTGTGTCTTCATGAATTGAACTTAACTATGCTCCTTGCTGATCTGTAACACAGCCACTTTAGTCCCTGGGAATCTGACATATTTATCTTCCCTTTTCCTCTTCTTCTAATTTCTTTTCAGCCAGGAAAAATGTTCATTGTAATACAAGTCTGAATCCATTGTTGGTATTTTAAGAGAGTGTGTCCTTAGTGTTGCCCTAGAATTACTAATTACTCCACCTTCTAGATAAGGAAATTGAGGCTTCAAGAATTCAAGTGGCTCACACAAGGCCACACAGATTGTTAAAGACAGAACGGACTGAGGAAATAGTCATTCTATTTCTGCATCATTACTCCCTTTCTCTCACTGTGACTTTGACATTGTTTCTGGGAAACAAAAGAAAGAGAAAGAACATCCTTTGGTGGCCCTTCCCAAAACATAGCTCTCACAGTTTATCAGTGCCTTGTAATTTCCCCTTGCTGCCTACAATTACTCTCCTTAGTAACTGCATTATTTAAGTCTATTAAATATTTAGGAGTGCTGTATGAGCAATGTCACACAAAATAAAGTTTTATTAGCCACAAGATGCAGGTTCACATATAAATTATGTGCGAAGACAGATGTACAAGGAAGAAAAAATTATGGCCCCAGGGCTATTCGTCATCTGCCTGCACTCACTTTCTGCACCTTGTTCCTCTTAGGCTTGGGTTCTGCCTCGGTGAATTATGTCCTGAAAGCCTTGAAGCAAAATGATTTCACTTCTGCTTCTTCCTAGGTGACAATGTCAGGGCTAGGTTGAGAGTGACATCACTGTATCTGCACCAAAGGATCCATTTTCTCCAATTGAAGGAAAAATCAAGAGTCTCTTGAGTGCTTCTGGTTTCAAGTCCACAAACTGCTCCCATTTCCAGTGTAGGGGAACCTAACCTGTGTGCCAGGTAGCACAACTGGCCAGTAGCAGAGTTAGAACACTACACTCCTCTTCCTGAGTCTAGCTGGAGTTACTCGTTGCCTTCAAACTCTGAGTTTTACTCTTCTGTATCAGCCATTTCAGGTCGAGGGCAAGGTTATCCTTGTCACAAAGAACAGGCCTGTTGCTGTTCCCTGTGTAACTTTGAGCGGAAACTCTAGATGTCTCTGATACATCCATTTGTATCCTCCACATGCTGTTTTTACATATTGATTTTGTCAAATAATGCACAGTAAAAATGTGTCTACACCTTCACTCCTTTAATATACACTTTTATATATTTTCAGAGAATCTTATATATACATGTGATATATATTGATTATATTCACCCCGACTTCTCACCCTATTTATCTCAGACACAGTCCCAAACTCCCCATCTCCTCCCAATTCCATGTTTCCATGACCCACCATGTCCAATTTGTGCTGCCCACATACTCCTGGCTGTGGGGGAATCCACTGGAGGAGTATGGGGAACCTAACAGAGGCCACATCCTTAAAGAAAATGGACTTCTCCTTCTACCAGCAGCCAGCATCTGTCAGTGTGAGTTCATGAGCACATTGGTTCTGGCATGTCTGAAAGATACTGTTCTGCTCCAGTCCTCAACCATCCCTCCCTATTACAATGTCTTCACTGCATCTTCTACATTGGTCCTCGAGACTTGGGGGAGGGCATACAGAGGGTCTATTTGTGACTGAGTACTCCACAGACACTTTGTCTCTATACATTGTTCAGATGAGAACTACTGCATTGACTCCTGAACACTACACAAAGAAAATCTAATGATGTCTGAGTGCTTTACTAATCTGTGAGTATAGAGATAGGAGGTTATAGTGCAGTTGCACAATATGTTCATTTAGCAAAATAACATGTCTATGCCTAGGGACCATGAATTCCACAATAACACCCATTCATTTTTATTTTAACAATATGTGTGTATGCAAATGGGGGTGTGTGGGCACACTTGACCTTGCTTTCATGTGTGGAGGCCAGAGGTCTACAAAGCGTGCCTTCTTCAATCCCTCTGATAGTTAGCTTTTTTCCACTAGTCTTGCTTGAAAGATAGTCTCAAGGAAGGCCGGGCGGTGGTGGAGCACACCTTTAATCCCAGCACTCGGGAGGCAGAGGCAGGTGGATCTGTGTGAGTTCGAGGCCAGCCTGGTCTACAAAGCGAATTCCAGAAAAGGTGCAAAGCTACACAGGGACACCCTGTCTCAAAAAAACAAAAAACAAAAAACAAATCTCAAGGATTCTTCTGTCTTTGACTATGGGGCACAGGTGTGTGGTATGCTCAGATTACACAAGTGTGTAGAACAAAAACCTTAATTTTAACAAATCCTTACTGAAGGATGTTTTGGGGCTGCATATTATTTTAGCCAAGATTACACAATGTGAAAAAATAAGGTGTTGAATTTTTTCATCCTTGCTGAGCTGATAATAATGAAATGAATGCATCAATCTGATGAAATTTGTTTCATGCGGTGATAGCTTAGAAAGCGGATTTTGCAATGTGTTTTTTTCTTTTAAATGCTTTATAAATGAACATGGGATTGAATGAGGTGAGAAGATCAACCTTCATTCCCAGATGGAAATAAAATTAACAGTGATGAAAAAGCTAGGAGATACAGCCTTCCAAGCTTAAGGACCAGGGCTGTAGCCTAGTACCCACATGGAGAAGTCATAACAGTGTGTGCCTGTAATTCCTACACTGAAGAGGTAGAGACACACAGAATCTGATACTCACTGTCTACCTGCCACAGCCTGGTGGAAAGTTTTAGGTGAGAGACTAACTGAGAGACACTAACTCACAATCAAGGTAGAGAGTACGTGAGGAGTGAAAAAAATAAGTTGATCACTAGCCTTCACACATGTGCCACATATACATTCACACCTGTGTATATATGAACTCACATCATATGAACATGTATACATACCTGAGCAAAACGTGCACACACACACACACACACACACACACACACACACACGGTAATAAACAGAGGGGTAAAATCATTATGGATATAAATGAGAACATGGTGGTCACATCTATGTGATACAGGATAGTGTCCCCTAAAGATATCTAGTTTGTAGTCTCTGACTGTTATGAGAATAATATGTGATTTTACAAGGCACAAAAATTGGGCAGAGGTGATTAAGGTTGCTGGGATTGGTGATGCCCCTGGGCTGCTCAGGTGGGTTTAGTCTAATGACTTGAATCCTTCAAAGTGGAGACATTTTCTAGGTGGCAGTCAGTGAATGGTGTGATCATGACAAAGTATAGGTAGGCATGGCAGCTTGAGAAGGGTGCCACCTGCTGGCTTAAAGATGGAGGAAAAGGCCCACAAGCCAAGGAATACTGGCAGGCTCTAGTAGAGAAGTGAGCAAGCTGGCTGTCCTTTGGAGTCTGAAGAAAAAACACATTCCCACAGATGTGAGATTACCTCAGTGAGGCTTCTAGCAGCCTTTGATCTTGCAAACTGTAAGGTAACAAATATGTATTGATTCAAAGCAATTGGTTATTGTTTGTCTAACTACAGCAACCAGGAATGAACACCTTTAGCAGGGAGCTATCCAGTTGGTGGAGTTACAGGGGCGGGAGCATCCTTGTGCTGTGTTCCATCCATTTTTCTTGTTTGGTATTCTGTATTATTTCTCTTTTAGGAGGCTGCTGCAGCTTGGCAGACCCTCAAACCTATTGAAAATGCTTGAGGTAAACACAGGACAAAGTTTTGTTGTACATTATACTCCTCTTTCCCTGGAAACACAGTCCCTTTGTGAATGAAGATTGCTACTAGGAGATTCCAGGAAGCCCATGGCAACACTTTTATTCAGGGAACTATAGGCTTCAAAAGCAATCCTTTCACATAAGTTGAATGCTTGGAAACAGTTATCTGTGCTAAAAAATGAAATGAAATATTTTATAAATAGTGCCTCAAAAATAAGAATAAGAACACCTCAGTTAACCTATTCAAGACAATCTATCAGATATGTCTAGAGATTGATATCCAATGGAATTCTAGGTCTTGGCAAGTTGATAATGAACATAAAAGATCACAGACTGCTGTGGAATAATGCTTTTGTACACTGGTTTAATAAAATGCTGATTGGCCAGTAGCCAGGTGGGATAAGCAGACAAGAGGAATTCTGGGAAGAGGAAGGCTGAGTAAAGAGACATCAGCCTGCTGTCCATGGAGCAGCATGTAACGGCACACAGGTAAAGCCACAGAACACGTGGCTACATATAGGTTAACAGAAATGGGCTGAGTTTAAATCTAAGAGCTAGTCAATGGTAGGCCTGAGCTAATGGCTGAGCAGTTTTAATTAATGTAAGTCTCTGTGTGTTTACTTGGGTCTGAGCAGCTGTGGGACTGCTGGGCTGCAGGAGCCAGGTAGGACCAGGAAATCTTCAACTGCAACAGATTTTAGTTTCAATATATAAAATTCATCATGCCAGAGAAATAATTTCACTGGAAACATGAGGCAACCGGTCAATTGTGTATAGTCAAAAGCAGAGAGAAATGAACGCTGGTGCTTAGATAGCTCTCTCCACTTGGCCTTTGTATCCATTCTAGAACCTCAGCCTGCAAGTTGATACCACTCTTATTCACATTAGTTCTTCTCATCACTGACAAACTACTCTGGAAGCAGATCAACCCAGAAGTGTGTGTCCTAGGTAATTCCTTATCTATCAAGTTGATAATGACAATTACAGATGTTCTTTCTTTCATTTAAGTTCATTATGTCTATTTTACACAGCAAATACAGCATTGGTCTTGTCAAATATAAGGACTAGTTTTTGAGACTCTCCAGTTATCAAGGTTTTATGAATGCCTTCCATGAACTATACACAGGCGGATTCAAACTGTTTTATATTGATATTCAGGTGGACAGACTTTAGCCAGAATGCACATACAGTGAGTCTTTGTAAATTAAGATACAGTTGTCTGATTTTCTGAAGTTGAATTGGGTTATAGTCTGTCACTGGGACTTGACTATAGTCAGACAATCTGAGAATGGACATGGTAAGGAAAAGAATACTGGTGTATGACACATTTCCTGAGATTGAGGACAGACTAAAGTAAGATGCCACAAATGTCTAAATCCGTAAACAAGTAGGTTTATTGGGAGAAGTAGCTGATAGAAGTGTGGGTGAGTGTTACCTGCAGTAGCAGGAATGAGTCAAATGTAGCTGTATCCCTCAAAGCCCACCTCAGCATGAGTGATAACTCATGAAAGGTGAAACCTGGAAGCTTGCTGCATTACTTTTAGGCAACCTGACAAGTTATAACCTGTCCTGAGGCAACTCAAAGGGTCTCTATTTCTTTCTTTTTTTTAACTCTTTTTTTCCCATATATGGATCCTAGATTTTTTTCTTTATAAAGAAATTTCTACTCACTCTACATACCACCCACAGATCCAAATTCCTCCCACCCCCAGCCCTTCCTCCCAAGCCACCCCACATCCCCACATGCCCCAAATCAAGGTCTCCCATGGGGAATTAGCAGAGCCCGACACACTGAGCCTAGGCAGGGCCAAGCCCCTCCCCACTGCACCAAGGCTGTACAAGGTGTCATACCACTTGCACTGGGCTCCTAAAAGCATGTCCATACACCAGGGACAGATCCCGATCCCCCTGTCTGGGGGCCTTCCAAACAGTTCGAGCCAAACAACTGTCTTCCGTGTCCAGAGGGCCTAGTTCAGTCCCATGGGGGCTCCACAGCTACTAGTCTACAGTTCATGGGCTTCCACCAGTGTGGCTGGTCATCTCTGCATGTCTTCCCATCATGATCTCGATGTTCCCCGCCTGCAGAATTCCTCCTCTCTCTCATCGATTGCTCAGCCTGGCACCTTGCTGTGGATCTCTGCATCTGCATCCATCAGTCACTGGACAAATGCTCTATGGTGGCAGTTAGGATATTCACTAGACCTGTCACCATATAGACTAGTCCAGGCACCCTCTAGACCACTGCCAGCACTCCCAGGTGGGGGAATCCTAGTGGATTCCTGAGAGCCTCTCTGGCACCCTGCATCTTCCTATTCCCATGATGTCCTCATCTACCATGGTATCTTCCTCCCTGCCCTCCCACTCTGTCCCTGTTCCAGCTTAACCCTCCCATTTCCATATGTTCTCATTCCCCACTCCTCACCCTCCACCACCAACCCCCTACTCCTGGTCCACTCATGAATTTCATCCACTTTTCCTTCCTTGAGTCATCCTAAGTCCCTTCTAGGGTCTTTCCCTGTAAGCTAGCCTCTCTGAGGCTGTGGGTTGCAGTCTGGCCATCCCTACCCTCACATCTAGTATCCACTTTTGAGTGAGTATATACTATGTTTGTCCTTGGTCTGGGTTTCCTCACTCATGATGATATTTTCTAGTTCCATCCATTTGCCTGCAAATTTCATGACGTCATTGTTTTTACTGCTGAGTACTACTCCATTGTGTATATGTGCCACATTTTCTTTATCCATTCTTCAGTTGAGGGGCATCTAGGTTGTTTCCAGGATCTTACTATTATAAACAATGCTGATATGAACATAGTTGAGCATGTGTCCTTGTGGTAAGAATGAGCAATCCTTGGGTATATGCCCAAGAGTGGTATAGCTGGGTCTTGAGGAAGACTTATTCCCAATTTTCTGAGAAACCGCCATACTGATTTCCAGAGTGGCTATACAAATTTGCATTCCCACCAACAGTGGAGGCATATTTCCCTTGCTTCACATCCTCTCCAACATAAGCTATCTTCAGTGTTTTTGATCTGAGTCATTCTGCAGGTGTAAGATAGTATCTCAGAGTTGTTTTGATTTGTATTTCCCTGATGACTAAGGATGTTGAACAATTCCTTAAATGTCTTTCAGCCATTTGAGATTCTTCTGTTGAGAATTCTCTGTTAATCTCTGTAGGCCATTTTTTAATTGGATTGTTCAGTATTTTGAAGTCTAGCTTTTTGAGTTCTTTATATATTTTGGAGATCAGCCCTCTGTCAGATGTGGGGTTGGTGAAGATCTTTTCCCATTCTGTAGGCTGTCATTTTGTCTTATTGACCATGTCCTTTGCTCTACAAAAGCTTCTCAGTTTCAGGGGGTCCCATTTATTAATTGTTGTCCTCAGTGTCTGTGCTACTGGTGTAATATTTAAGAAGAGGTCTCCTGTGCCGATGCGTGTAAGACTACCTACTTTCTCTTCTATCAAGTTCAGTGTAACTGGGTTTATGTTGAGGTCTTTGATGCACTTGGACTTGAGTTTTATGCATGGGGACAGATATGGATCTATTTGCAATCTTCTGCATGTTGACATCCAGTTATGCCAGCACCATTTGTTGAAGATGCTTTCTTTTTTCCATGATACAGTTTTGGCTTCTTTGTCCAAAAACCACATGTTCATAGGTGTGTGGATTAATGTCAGGGTCTTCAACTCAATTCCATTGGTCCACGTGTCAGTTTTTATGCCAGTACCAAGCTGTTTTTATTACTATAGCTTTACAGTAGAGCTTGAGGTCAAGGATCGTGATGCCTCTTGAGGTTGCTTTATTATACAGGATTCTTTTAGCTATCCTAGGTTTTTTGTTTTTCCATATAAAGTTAAGTATTGTTCTTTCCAAGTCTGTGAAGAATTGTGTTGGGATTTTGATGGAAATTGCATTGAATCTGTAGATTGATTTTGGTAATAATAAAATTTTACTATGTTAATTCTACCTATCCATAAGCATGGGAGATTTTCCATTTTCTGATATCTTCTTCAATTTCTTTCTTCAGAGACTTAAAGTTCTTATCAGACAGGTCTTTCACTTGCTTAGTTAGGGTTACCCCAAGGTATTTTATATTATTTGTGACTATTGTGAAGGGTGATATTTCTCTGATTTTTTTCTCAGCCCGTTTATCATTTGTATATAGGAGGGCTACTGACTTTTTTGAGTTAATGTTGTATCCTGCCACCTTACTGGAGGAGTTTATCAGCTGTAGGAGTTCTCTGGCTGAGTTTTTGGGGTGACTTATGTATACTGTCATATCATCTGTAAATAGTGAAAGTTTGACTTCCTCCTTTCCTATTTGTATCCCCTTGATCTCCTTTTGTTGTCTTATTGCTCTAGCTAGAACTTCAATTACTATGTTGAATAAGTATGGGGAGAGTGGACAGACTTATCTTGTTCCTGATTTTAGTGGAATTGCTTTGAGTTTCTCTCTGTTTAATTTGATGTTGGCTGTTGGTTTGTTGTAAATTGCCTTTATTATGTTTAGGTATGTTCCCTGTATTCCTGATCTCTCTAGAATCTTTATCATGAAAGGGTGTTGGATTTTGTCAAAGGCTTTTTCAGCATCTAATGAGACGGTCATGTGGTTTTTTTTTTCTCTTTCAGTTTGTTTATATGGTGTAATTACATTGACAGATTTTAGTATGTTGAACCATCCTTGCATCCCTGGGATGAAGCCTGCTTTGTTGCATCTTTGTGTGGTGTGGGTATCAGGGTAACTGTGGCCGCATAAAAAGAGTTTGGTAATGTTACTTCTGTTTCTATTGTGTGGAACAATTTGAAGAGTATTGATATTAGCTCTTCTTTGAAAATCTGGTAGAATTCTGTGCTGAAAGCATCTGGTCCTGGGCTTTTATTGGTTGGGAGACTTTTGATGACTATTTCTATTTCCTTAGGCATTATTGGTCTATTTAAATAGTTTATCTGGTCTTGATTTATCTTTGGTATGGGGTACCTATCCAGAAAAATCATCCATTTGTTTCAGTTTTTCCAATTTGGTGGAGTACAGGTTATGACCTGATGATTCTCTGGATTTCCTCATTGTCTGTTGTCATATCTCCCTTTTCATTTCTGTATTTGTTAATTTGGATTCTCTCTCTCTCTCTCTCTCTCTCTCTCTCTCTCTCTCTCTCTCTCTGTGTGTGTGTGTGTGTGTGTGTGTGTGTGTGTGTGTGTGTTTTGGTTAATTTGGATAAATGCTTGTCTATCTTGTTGATTTTTCTCAAAGAACCAACTCTTTGTTTTATTGATTCTTTGTATTGTTCTCTTTGTTTCTATTTTATTTATTTCAGCCCTCAATTTGATTATTTCCTGGAGTCTGTTTCTCCTGGGCAAGTTTGCTTCTTCTTGTTCTAGAGCTTTCAGGTGTGATGTTAAGGCACTAGTGTGAGATTTCTCCAACTTTTTTATGTGGGTATTTAGTGCTATGTATGAGTTTTCCTCTTAGCGATGCTTTCATAGTGTTCCATAAGTTTAGGTATGTTGTACATTTGTTTTCATTGAATTCTAGGAAATCTTTAATTTCTTTATTTTTTTCCTTGACCCATTGGTGATTCAATTGGGCATTATTTAATTTCAATGAGATTGTAGACTTTCTGTAATCTTTGTTGTTCTTGAAATCTAACTTTAAGCCATGTTGGTCCAATAAGATACATGAGGTTATTTCAATTTTTTTTAATCTGTTGAGATTTGCTTTGTGACCAAGTGTGTGGTCAATTTTGGAGAAGGTTCCATGGGGTGTTGAGAAGAAGGTATATTCTTTTATGTTAGGGTGGAATATTCTGTAGATATCTATTATGTCCCTTTGAGTCATAATGTCTGTTATTTCCCTTATTTCTCTGTTAAGTTTCTGTCTGACAGACCTGTTCTTTGGTGAGGGTGTGGAAATCTCCCATTACTAGTGTATGGAGTTTGATATGCAATTTAAGCTTTAGTAATGTTTCTTTTACAAATGTAGTAGCCCTTGTATTTGGGGAATAAATATTCAGAATTGAGACTTCATTTTGTTGGATTTTCCCTGTGATAAATATGTAATGTCCTTCTCGATCTCTTTTGATTGATTTTAGTTTGAAGTCTATTTTATTAGATATTAGGGTAACTACACCAGCTTGCTTCTTAAATCCATTTGATTAGAAAGTCTTTTCCCAGCCTTTTATTGTGAGATAGTATCTATCTTTGAAGTTGAGATGTATTTCTTGTATGCAGCAGAAGGATGGATCTCTTTTTTGTATCTATTATGTTAGCCTGTGTCTTTTTATAGGTGAATTGAGACCATTGCTATTAATGACCAGTGACTTAATTCCTGTTATTTTTTGGTGGCAGTGTTGTATGTTGCCTTTTTTGGTATTTGTTGATGTGGGACTATCTATTGCCTATGTTTTCATGGGTGTATCTAACTTCCTTAGGTTGGATTTTTCCTTCTAGTACTTTCTGTAGGGCTGGATTCATGGAAAGATATTATTTAAATCTGGGTTTGTCATGGAATATTTTGTTTACTCCATCTATGTTGATTTAAAGTTTTGCTCGGTATAATAGTCAGGGTTGGCATACATGGTCTCTTAGTGTCTACATGTTTGTCCAGGACCTTCTGGCTTTTAGAGTATCCATTGAGGTGTTATTCTTATTGGTATGCCTTTATATATTACTTGGCCTTTTTTCTTTGCAGCTCTTAATATTTTTTCTTTATTCTGTATGTTTAGTGGTTTGATTATTATGTGGTGTGGGGACTTTATTTTTTTGGGGGGGATCCAGTCTATTTGGTATTCTGTAACCTTCTTGTATCTTTATAGGCATTTCCTTCTTTAGATTGGGAAAGTTTCCTTCTATGATTTTGCTGAATATATTTTCTGTGCCTTTGAATTGGCATTCTTTTCCTTCTTCTATCCCTATTATTCTTAGGTTTGGTCTTTTCATGGTGTCCCAAATTTCCTGGACATTTTGGGTAATGACTTTATTGGCTTTAGTGTTTTCTTTTACTCATGAATCTATTTTCTCTATCATATCTTCAACTCCAGAGATCTGCTCTTCCATCTCTTACATTCTGTTGGTTATGCTTGCATCTGTAGTTCCTGTTCATTTACTCAGATTTTTCACTTCCAGCATTATCTCAGTTTGTGTCTGCTTTATTGTGTTGATTTCAGTTTTCAAATCTTGAACTGTTTCCCTCACTTGTTTAATTGCTTTCTCTTGGCTTTCTTTAAGGGATTTACTGATTTCTTCCCATTTTTTGTTTGACTTTCTCTCGAATTCTTTGAGAGAATTTTTCATTTGCTCTTTAAAGATCTCTATCATCTTCTTAAGGTCATTTTTTTAAGGTCAATTTCTTCTGTGTCTTCTGTGTTAGGATGTTCAGGTCTTGCTGATGTAGGTTCTGATGGAGCCATATTGGTTTTTATGTTGTTGACTGTATTTTTGAACTGGCGTCTACCCATCTCTTTCTCCATTTGGTGCAAGCAGTGTCTGTGTCTGAGGGAGCCTCTCTTGTTCTGATCAATACTCTTGGTCCAGTGTGATCTCTTGGTCTAATCAGTGCTGATAGACTCTTTGTCTTAGGGAGCAGCTATTACTCCAATTGGTGCTCGTGCACTCTGTCTCAGGGAGTAGCTGCAATCTTGGCATGGTTGGGTTGCGGAGGGTAGGACTTTGGAGATGCAGGGTCTGATGGGGAATGGTGGTAGTCTGACCTGTCTGCAGTAGGTCTGCCTGCCAACTGTCCCGAAACTAGGACTGCAATGGGTGGTGGTTTGGGGGTGCAGGATTTTGCCCCTGGGCCAAAACCTAGGGGCTGGATTATTCGGGTATGAAGATAGAGACTCATCTCTTAGTCCAATCGGGTGCTGGTGGGCTCTGTCTCAGGGAACAGTTGTGGTCTCTTAGTCCAATCAGGTGATAGTGGGCTCTGTCTCAGGCAATAGTTGCAGTCTTGGAGGGTGGGTGGAATTTTTCAGTTGGTCTCTATTTCATCAGCTATTTTTCATTGCTTTTGTAACTTTGTGAGGGAAGGGCAATATGCACCTGATCAGTTTAAAGACATTTTTGAGACATGTCTTAGTAAAGTTAGAAATAAGTTAAGAATCAAGTATAATTCTCTGTGGAATTACTGCTGTTGATGATTTGAATGCACATTATATCATAAACATATGCAAACATATGATTATGAGTTTGCTTTTGAGATGAACTGGGGACATGTCTAAGTTGGTAAAGTACTTGTCCTGCAATTGCAAAGACTTGAGTTTGATCTTCAAAACTTATGTTAAAAGTTTGGGAAAGTACCACATGCTGATGATTATCCAGGCAGATCCTTGGATCCCATTGACCAGCCAACCCAGCCTATTGGGTAAGCTACAAGATCATGAGAGACCTTGTGTCAAAATAAGGTAAACAACATTTCTAAATAATGACACTTGAGGCTGTTCTGTAGTTTCCACACAGAAGAGACTCATGTATGCAAACACTTTCATATGTACACTCTCAACAGGAACACACACATCTATATATACACATAAACATTGGGCTACGCTTCCTATTACAAAAACAATCTATATATACACATAAACATTGGGCTACTCTTCCTATTACAAAAACAATCTATGTTTTAAATTATCTAAAATATAATAAAAGCAGAAAACACCATTCATGTTTACTTCTTCAAGAGACAGTCATTTCTTACCTAGTGCTCCGTTTTGATGTATATGCATATCCTTGAATTAAGTATACATACTCCTGAACACATTGTTTCTCTGGCTTAACAGCTTGTAGCTGAAGTTTTCTTGTGTCCCGCCTGGCCCGAAGTCAGGACAAATCTCTCTCAGCCAACTGTTCCCCAGCCACTAGGACCCAAGTAAACACACAGACTTATATTATTTACAGACTGTATGGCCATTAGCTCAAGCTTATTACTGACTAGCTCTCTCACTGAAATTAACCCATAATTATTATTTATGTTTAGCCACATGGCTTGGTACTTTTTCTCAGTTCTGCCTTCACATCTTGCTTCCTCTGTGTCTGACTGGTGACTCGTGATCCAGCCTTCCTCTTCCCAGAATTCTTCTTGTCTGCTTATCCTTCCTACACTTCCTGCCAGGCTACTGGCCAATCAGCATTTTATTTATCAGCCAATCAGAGCAACACATATTCACACCATACAGAGCAATACCACCATCAACAGCTCACCCTACATTCTAGTCTCACCATCTTGATTCTTGAAATAGAATGAAGTGAGTTTCCATTATCTCAAAAGCAAGTTCTCTGGCAATTACACTGCTACTTTCTGAGTCTCTCTGATCATCTGAACTAAAAGAAGTCTATATTCCCTAACCTTCATTTTCTAGTTTCTTCATATTACCTGATTTTCTTCTTAAACTCTAAATAGAGTGTGCACAACACAGTTTTTCTAAGCCATTTGTGTCTATCTGATATCACAAAAATTGGATTAACTACTTTTCTCTTAGAAAAGCTATTTAGAGAGTATCAGATGTGGAAAGTCACTCTAGAGCTTTCCTAGTAGCATTTAACCCATTTCCCCCAAAGGGATGCAACACTCTGGGGTCTTTCCACCTCCCATGGCCTTCAGCAGCCCCCAGCAGGACTAGTTATTTACTTTATCAAATTTCATTGACACTAGACCTGAGAGAAATGCTCAGAGCTTGTTTAATTGGACAACAGGATGACATTTTTTCCATTGGCACCATACTCCATCAAAAACAGACATTGTTAAAAGAAAACAATGTCTGTTTTCTTTTAACGCATGCACACACATTTGCATGTGCTTACCATGGAGCCCATAGGGAAATCATGCAGACAAATATTAGGAGTCTGTTCTCGTCTTCCATGGTACATTCATGAGAGGAACTCAGACGGTCATAATCACAATGCAAGTAATTGTGCCTATTAAACCATTTCACTGGCCCCAGACATAATATCAGATTTAGAAAATCAAAGTTGAATGGAATGACACACCAAGTCAGCATGTAAAGGCCACCTTAACGAGATGTATTGGCATGCTTTTCATGGTTCCTTACTAGAACAAGTCTGTGCCTTTCTGAGCACACAGTCCTTGTTAAATTATCAGTGCAAAGTCTGCTCCCTCCAACTTCACTCAGCTCTTTTCTCCACTTCAATGTTAGTTCAGATTAATATATGAAAGTCTCTGCCTTTCCCCACAAAGGAAAAAGTAGCTTAGACCTCATGTTAAGATGGTCTTTAATGATGTCAGTCTTTTACCTTCTTTGTTTGGATTACTAAACAAATCCTTCTAATTGTCCCTCAGATTCTTCAGACTCCTTTACATTAACTAAACAAACACATTATTCTCTTCTTTATCATGGAAATAAAGGAAAAAGATCCAAGAGTATTGGCCCTATGACCAGCACTAAAAGGCAAGATGGTTGATTTTGGGGAGTAAACAATTTTATGTGGATAAATCAATCTAAGAAAACAAATAAGGTGCAAGAGAGATAGCTTGGAAGGTGAGAGTGCATGTGCAAGCATTGGAGCCTGATATCAAATCCCTAGCATCAAAGTAAAAAGCTAGGCATAGTTGTACATGCCTCCATTCACTGTGGAGGAAAGAGGAAAGAGGAGCACTATGGCTTGTAGACTGCCAGCCCAGCTCCAGGTTCAGTGAGGTGTTCTGTCTCAAAGGGATTAGGCAGAGATCTAGAGACCAGGATACCTGGTGGCCTCTTTTGGTCTTTGAGTACATGAGTGAGCATATAGACAACATCCTATGCATATATAGAACATGCCCATATGCACAGAAACTCTTTGTCTCTTTATATCTCTCTCAGACACACCACACACACACACACACACACACACACACACACACACACGTTAAATTTTGCAAATAAGTGAAAAATCTAACCAACCTGAAGCAACATTCCTATATCATATCAAGTTTAGATCTGGCAACACTGAGCATGTACAGAACTTAGAAGGGGTATGCTATATATGTGCCATGTTCTATCTTGTTTACTCTTAAGTAACAAAGCAGCTTTGTTAGGATCATTATTTTGTGAAGTAGAGATTCAGAGTAAATCTTTACTCTCAGCACAAAGATAATTTGCCTACACTTTTCATTTTTTCATTCAGTTCCCTTCATAAAAGTATCAACACTAATCACAGGTTCTTTTTGACTTTCCCTTAAGTATGTACATTCATTCAGTCCTTATTTCCTCCTATGTTCATTAGAAGGAAACATTCAACCTGCTGATTCAATTAAAATCTGGGAGCAGTATGTTGAATGCATGCTGTATTTTGTATTGCCTTTATTTACCAGACACTCTATACACTGTAGTTCATTTTATAAAAACAAACAAACAAACAAACAAACAAAAAGAAACTGGTTGCTTTACACAAAGGTGGGTATGAGGGTATGAGTAACCTACAATTTAGCATTACACATTAGAGATTTCAATAATAAGAGATCAAATACTACACAGCAAGCAAGTGGTTCAAGAAAGATTAAACACCAGTTGTATGTTCCTAGTCTTTCACTACCCAATCCACAACAAGAAAGGCATCCTACCTAACTCTCTTCTTCACATACAGTTAAAGTAATTGCTATTTGTGGTTGTATGCATGCATCCAATTGAACTTGGATATACATTTTAGTACTTATTTTGTCTTATACAAAGAGCATTTTTATTTATGTGTATGTATATATCCATGTGTGGGCATGTTCATGTGAGTGCAGTGCCTAACATGGTGAGAATAAGGTATTGGGTTATCTAGAGTTGGAATTATGCATAGGTGTGAGCCAAGTTTGGGCTCACTGTTAGAATAGCATGTAGCCAGAAGATTTTCTTGTGTCCCACCTGGTCCACAGCCGCTCAGATCCAAGTAAGCACACAGAAGCTTATATTAATTAAAACTGCTTGGTCATTAGCTCAGGCTTGCTACTGACTAGCTCTTACACTTAAACTCAGCCCATTTCTGTTAATCTATATGTCACCATGTGTCCTGTGGCTTTACCTGTGTGCCATTACATGCTGCTCCCTGGACAGCAGGCTGGTGTCTCCTCACTCAGCCTTCCTCTTCCCAGAATACTCCTTATCTGCTTATCCTACCTATACTTCCTGCCTGGCTACTGGCCAATCAGCATTTTATTAAACCAGTGTACAAAAACATTATCCCACAGCATTTCCCCTTTTTTTAATTAAAAAGGAAAATTTAACTTTAACATAGTAAAATTATATATAACAAAACAGTTATCAAGCAAGAATTACAGTTATAATATCTAGTCTATTTATATTTGGCAAATTCAAAGAAAATATTCTATTTATCCTATATATTTGAGTCTAAGGTTTCATATCTAACTTATCTTTTATCACAGCTAAGGAAAATTAATCTATCTAGTCTTCAGATACATCAAAGAACTCAGAAAGATATAATATTACCTAAGTAAGCGGGAAGAGCATTGTAAGCAACTTCCAAAAATCTAAAATAACAGAGACAGCTATCTGCGTGGACAATTACCCAAAATTCTTCTGTGATATTGGAGCATCCATCCTCAGCCTATAGGCCTAGAGTCTCTCAGTCATTTTTCCATGTTGGGCACCATTTGTAGCTAGTAGATCTTCTTGTTCCCCACCCAGTCTGTAGCCACTCAGACCCAAGGAAACACACAGAGGTTTATATTAATTAAAACTGCTCAGCCATTAGCTCAGGCATACTACTAACTAGCTCTTACACTTAAACTCAGCCCTTTTCTGTTAATCTAAATGTCAACATGTGTCCTGTGGCTTTGCCCATGTGCCATTACATGCTGCTCCCTAGACAGCAGGCTGGCATCTCCTCACTCAGTTTTCCTCTTCCCAGAATTCTCCTTGTCTGCTTTTCCTACCTATACTTCCTTCCTGGCTACTGGCCAATCAGCATTTTATTGAACCAGTGTACAAAAGCATTATTCCACAGCAACATCATGTGATAGTAACTGCTGAGCCAACTCTGAAAGGTCATTTTGACATGAAATGTTGAAAGAAATGTTGGGTGTATCAACAGTTCTTTATGTTTACCTTGGACACAGCATACTTTGAGACTTAACAGATAATATAGACTTCAGGTAATGCCTGAAACAAGAGAAATTTTTCCTCTCTCAGGAGACACAGGCACGAAAACAACTGACATGATAAAAGTAGAAACTAATCCTTTGTTGTTACTGTTCTTTGAAACAAGGTCTAAGTACGGAGATGGCCCAGTCTGGCATTGAACTCAGGGTCCTGGTTCTCCTAAGAGAAGGGTTAAAGCCAGGGCCCCTGTACTAGGAGATTCCAGCTCTAAATGCCTTTCTCTCCTGAAGACGGTTGAAAGAAACAGACTACAGACACCTCCTTTTCATTGTACTCAAAACAAGTGTTTTCTCTTTGTTTCATGTTTTAATTTTTCCACTCAATATTCATGTTTCTTTGAGCAATTTTCTTTATTTTTTCGAGATCTTTTTGTTACAACTTTTTGTAACTCACAATGTACAATTAGATTTTGTGTCGTTTGTTGTAGTTTTTGAAATCTTTTTGATATGTGTTTTTAGTTTTCAT
This sequence comes from Peromyscus eremicus, assembly GCF_949786415.1. Taxonomy (NCBI): domain Eukaryota; kingdom Metazoa; phylum Chordata; class Mammalia; order Rodentia; family Cricetidae; genus Peromyscus; species Peromyscus eremicus. The sequence goes on along the minus strand of NC_081431.1, from coordinate 76,222,293 downwards.
CAAAGTTTTAGTGTATATCCCATTCTTTATTGCATAATATGAAGAATAAATATTTCATATATATATATATATATATATTTCTCTGAATAATGACAGAATTTTTTTGGTTTTGTTTTCTATCAGAGTAACTGCTTTGAATTGGTTTTCCCTTCTAAAAATATTAGATTGATTGCTTTATTTATGAGTATGTGGGATAGCACAATCATGCCATGGTTTGTGTGTAGAGTACAGAGGACAACTTGTGGGAAGTGATTCTCTCCTTTCACCATGTTGGATCTGGGGTTCAAATCTGGCTGCAAGTCAGGGCAAAAGTTCAGTCACTGATAGTGAGAGGCAATTTCAGAAAAAAAGTTATTCTCAAATTGTATGACATTTGAGAACTGTTCTCCTTGGAGTATCATACATTGTTCTTGATTTTTAAAATCTATATTGTTTATTCCTGTTGATGTCTCTTGCCTTTCAACTACATGCAGTAGAAAAAAGGCACATGGGCACTCATGCAAATTCCTGCAACTCTATATTAATGTGGTTTTAGTACCCTAGTTCCCCTTATATTTTGTAAGAAATGGTTATCTAATTCACAATTTCTGTAAATTGAAGGCTTTATTCTCAGGTTGGTAAAGCTGCCAAACTGCTCATGTTCATTCTGGTGCAGAAACTGCATGTGGAAGGCTACAGGTAGAGCTCCATATTGAGTCACTGACTTAGTGTGTGCTAGGGAAATGGGTTTCATCAGACCTGAGATGAAAACAGAAAGAAAGAAAGAAAGAAAGAAAGAAAGAAAGAAAGAAAGAAAGAAAGAAAGAAAGAAGAAAAAAGAAAGGGAGGGAGGCGGGAGGGAGCAAGGAAGGAAAAGAGAGTAAAGGCAAGAGGAGAAATGAAGGAGAAAGGAAGGGAGAGAGATTGGAATAAAGAAAGAAAAAGAGGAAAGAGAGGGAAGGGAAACAAAGGGAATGGATGGAATGTTAAAAGAGAAATGAAAGAAGAGAAGTGAACAAAGAAGAAATAAAAATATATAAAGAAATTAGAGAAGGAAGTGAGAGGGGGAAAGGGAAGAAGATACACACACACATAGACAGACACAGAGAGAGAGAGACGGAGAGAGACAGAGAGAAGCAAGCATCCATTGGTACAGAATAGAGGTTCTTTTACACACTAGCTTGTCCCTTTATCCTGTGAGTGACAGTAAGTACTACCTGTAGTAGACTGTCTAAGGACAGCAACTCTGCTATGTTCTTCCAAGTCTCACTACTACACTATCATAGTCTTTTCAGAATACTCCACCTGTCACACAGTAAATGCAGAAGTCCTCACATTACACCTCCTTCCTGCTTAGTTATGGCTACATACTCTATCTTTTGTTCTGTCTCAGTCAGAGCTGTAGAAGATGGCATGGTGTCCCCTCTACCAAGTCACTCAGAATTGCCATACTAGCCTTTGGATTTATACTTTTGTAGTTCTATAATACATGCATGATTTAATATACTTCTGGCTAAGTGAAATTAGAATTCAGATTTATTTTATTTTCTGATCTATGTGGGAGTGTATGCATGTATCTGTGTGTGTGTGTGTGTGTGTGTGTGTGTGTGTGTGTGTGTGTGTGTGTGTGTGTGTAGGGTAGCTACAGAGGCTGGAATAGAGCTTTGGACTACTCAGACCTGTATTTACATGTGGTGGTCAGCCACCTGATATGAGTCCTGGGAACCAAATTCTGGTCTTCTCCAGCTCCCAAATTGGAATTCTTAACTATAAATGATAAATATTGGAAACCAATCAAACCTTTGTGAAGTAGAAAAACAGATAATTGATGTTTCACATCAGTAGATTAAATTTATTTTTATCTGTTGCTGGGTCCAGAGACCCTAAAAATATTCATCAGCCTCTCCTCATTCCTATTTTCTTAGTTATTTTATTGCATTATTTTCCTCTATTGTTTGTTTGTGATAGGACATTATGTACCTATGGTGGCCAGCCTTCAATTCACTATGTAGACGAAGAACAACCTTGGACTTCTAGTCTACTCATTTCCACCTGAGGAGTGTGGGATGATGGGCACAGAACAACACAATTGGGTTTTATTTGTTTTCTCTTCATTCCACCCTTTGTATCTTCTCTGTGCTGTCCTCTTCTTCACCAAATAGCACTAGCAGTCATAATGGATAGCAAATGTCCACTGCCTAGAGTGTTCCAGTTATGAAAGGAAAGGTTCCATGGGATTAGCTTGGCTTGAGACTCATGGTCATCACATGCAACATGCTTGGGAATGGTTGTATGGACTGACAGATTCTGATTGGTCAAGGGCATGGGTTCAGCAGATCATGCATCGATTTGCGTTTTAATAACACAATTTAATACTCATTATTTCTGAAATAAAGAAAAGATTTGGATAACTGAAGTAAAAAGCAATGCTGTGGCATGTGTCTGCAGTCTCACACACTCCTGGCTCTGGCCTTCCTGGCTCAGCACACATTCACTAAAATGACTTTTCTCTTTTGTTTAAAACACCACATTCAGTTTGCTCTCTTTCTTTCTTCTCCTTTAACAAGTGCAAGTGACTGACAGAAAATGACTCAATTCCCCAGAGTCTGAACTACATCTGACAAGAAATTATAAATATTGTGAGGTTTCTTGGGTAACATGGTAGATTTGAAGGTAACACTATGAGAAACAGAGAGGGGAGAGTTAGGATAGCAAAGAACAGACTCCATTCCAAGGAAGGGAAGATTAGAAGAGTGCATAACACCTATGTATACACACAAGTGTGCACAGATACATCAAATATCTATATAATAAAATGAATCTCTTTAAAAACAGAAGATTTTTATACATTAACAAAAGGCTTCCTGAGAAAGAAATTTAAAAAGACTTCTTTGTCACAATAGCATCAACAACATAAAAATTACCTAGGAATAAATGTAACCAAGGAGATTAAAAGATTCTATAATGAAAACTTTAATGAGCTGAAGAAGGTAATTGATTAAAACAATTTATATACATGATATATTGGTCTTCCATTCATACAGAGATGAGTTAATATTTTTAAATTATGGTTATATTGCCAAAGTGCCCTAAAGATTCAATCCTGAAAAAATAAATCAATGCTGGAAGTATAAATAACTGACTTCAAAATATACTATAGAGCCATAGTTATAAAATAATATGGCTCTGGCACACAAAGAGACATAGGTAAAATATACCATGGTACATCCATAGGAGATTATTTTCTATATAATACTCTCACAGCACAGGAAATGATGGCAAGATTTGAAAAATGGGATGATATAAAATTAATAATAAGCCTATGTCTGGCATTAATATTCAAATGCCAACAGAGGTGTTACCCATTTCTCCAGTCCCCATGTAGAAAATGTACCCAAGTTATAAAGTCTCTTTTATAACTTACCAGTTATGAAACCACTTCTTCCAGCTATTCCCCATTTCCCAAAGGTGCCACAACTTCTCATAAGAGTGCCAGCAGCTGGAGATCAGGTGTTTAAATCCATGAGACTATGAGGGACATTGCAGGTGAATTTCTAAACAGTGTTACTAAATACAAAACACAGAGTCAAATACAGAGGTAATAGCCAAAGAAATCAGAGTGAATAGCCATGACTAACCTTAGCATAACACCAGCAGTAGCTTCCACAGAGAGAGAGCTTCTTCCTGCCTAACCTGTGCTTTTATTGGCTTGCTGTTCTGCCTTCTCATTGACTCAACCCAGACATCTCACTTCCTCGTTACTGACTATCTATATAGACCTCCAGGTCTCTATGGTTGGTACTGGGGTTAAAGGAGTGTGTCATTTGACTGCGTCCTTGACCACACAGAGACACTGTGTACCATGTGATTACATTAAGAGTGTGTGCTATCACTGTCTGACTTCTGTTTATGGCTATTTGACCTCTGATCTTCAGGCAACTTTAGGTATTAAAGTACAAATACAATATCACATTTCAGCACAAATAAAATATCACCTCAGGACATTTTGCATCGAACACACAACATTAATCATCTTAAAGAAACAAGGAGTTGTTTGGTATTCCCCATTTAGGTGTTGGAAACTTAGATAATTCAGTTATGAGTGTTTTGCTGCTGTCTTAAAAGCAGTTGTTCTCTGCATTTTGATTGATTGTGGATTTCTGTAATTGTGTTTTCTAGAAATAGTAGCATTTTTGATGAAGAGTTGGAGAATTATGCTTACTTGTGGGTATGAGGATAAGTAATATTCAGATAGGAATTATCCTGGTTTTATAAAGTATCAGTAATAGGTTCCCCTGTAAGGCCTATGACCTCACTAGCCATTGGTCGTTGGCTGTGTTTCCAACACATCATCTCCCTACAGTTGAGATCTTAAATACAATGAGACAGCTGCTGGCTGCTGCCAAGACACAAGGGCCACTGCTGTACCTTGGGAGTGTCTGCAATGCTGCCCATTGTTTTGGTGCAGGTGCCTCATAACCAGACAGTGCTATTGATTGTGTCCCTCCTGTGGCAGCTGTCCGTCTTCTTCAGGTATTATGAAACCAAGACAGAGGGAGGGGGCTTTTGTTTGTATTGATGTAATACTGGCTTCATTGAAGGAATTTGTAAGTGCCTGTTTTTAATTAAAAATATACTTTAAGAAGCATTCACTTTAAATCATTTTCAAAAGTCTTATAGTATTCTGTGCTGCATCCATCTGTGCCTGGAATATTTTATTCAGAGGACTTTTTTTTTATTACTTCAACTTCCTCATTTGTATGGGTCCTTTTAGATTGTTGATCTCTTCTTAATTTTATTGGGTGAGATGTAACTAGAAATTTGTCCATGTCTTTTAGCTTTTCCAAGTTAATGGAGTAGAGATTTTTTTAAGTATTCTCTTTTAATATTCTGAATTTCTTTGATAGCTATTGTAATGTTTTTCTTTTCTTTTCCTTTCTTTTCTAATTCTACTAATTCAGGGTATCTCATTCTTTCTTTTGGTTAGTTAAGCCAAGTGTCTGTCAGTTGCGTATTCTCAAAGAACCAGTTCTTAAATTCATTTATTTTGTTTTGTTTTCCTCATTTCTTTTTCATTGATTTCTGCTTGCTCTGACTTCTATTACTATTGCCATTCAATAGATTTGCTTTGGTTTATTCTTATATTTCTAAATTCTCAAGTTGTCTCATTAAGTCATTAATTTGTCATGTTTCAGATTTTTTAATGTACATACCTTGAGTTATACATTTCCCTTTAGTGTTTCTTGGGGTTTTATATGTTGTGTTTTCATTTTTATTTAGTTCTGGAAGCTTTTAAATTTCTTTCTTCATCTTTCTGTTAACCCATTCATCAGTCAGTAAGGAATTGTTTAATCTGCATGTGTTTTTGTGTATATTTACTGGAGATTTGATTGCTGTTTGTTTTATGTTTTATTGCATCATGGTCAGATAGGATGCACAGATTTATTTCAATTTTCCTGAATGTCTTAAGATTTATTTTGTGTCCAAAAATTTGGTTTACTTTTTTTTAAATTTTGCAATACAATTCAGTTCTACATATCAGCCATGGATTCCCCTGTTCTCCCCGCTTCCGCCCCCCTCACCTTACCCCCAGCCCACCTCCCATTCCCACCTCCTCCAGGGCAAAGCCTCCCCCGAGGACTGAGATCAACCTGATAGACTCAGTCCAGGCAGGTCCAGTCCCCTCCTCCCAGGCCGAGCCAAGGGACCCTGCATAGGCCCCAGGTTTCAAACAGCCAACTCATGCAATGAGCACAGGACCCGGTCCCACTGCCTGGATGCCTCCCAAAAAGATCAAGCCAATCAACTGTCTCACCCATTCAGAGGGCCTAATCCAGTTGGGGACCCCTCAGCCATTGGTTCATAGTTCATGTGTTTCCATTCATTTGGCTATTTGTCCCTGTGCTTTATCCAACCTTGGTCTCAACAATTCTCGCTCATATAAACCCTCCTCTTTCTCGCTAATTGGACTCCCAGAGCTCCACCCAGGGCCTACCCATGGATCTCTGCATCCAGATCCCTCAGTCGTTGGATGGGGTTTCTAGTATGACAATTAGGGTGTTTGGCTATCCCATCACCAGAGTAGGTCAGTTCAGGCCGTCTCTCGACCATTGCCAGCAGTCTGTTGTGGGGGTATCTTTGTGGATTTCTGTGGGCCTCTCTAGCACTTTACTTCTTCCTATTCTCATGGTTTACTTTTAAGAAGCTTTCATGGGCTCCTGAGTAGAAGACATAGACTTTTGTGTTTGAGTGGAATAGTCTAGAGATATCTACTAAGTTCATTTGTGTGGGGCGTTTACCCACCACCCCCACAGTTCCCCAGAGTTTTCTTGAGTGTGAGCAGCAGGAAATATTAGCTAGAAGGATTTATTGCAGAGAATCTTGCGGAGATAAACAGATAGAAAATAAAGGATAGCCTCGAGAGGGTGTAGAACCTATTCCAACGGGCCCTGACAGTCTCTGCCCCAGGGATTTTATAGAGATGCCAAGGGGTGGAGCAAAAGACCTCCTCCCCCCAGCACAGCCAAGTGCAGACCATCTCAGACACCTGCACTTAGGCCCGTGGTCCTAATCATCCTTTATGCGGACCTGCTGGGTAAAGCCACGAGGAACCGGAGAACGGGCTCCTACACATTTGATATATGATTTCATTTAATTCTGATCTATTTTATCCAGAATATCTATGTCTTAAAGAATTTGTGATATTGAAAATACCAACTATTACAGAGTTTGCGTTATTGTGTGTCTTAAAGTCCAGTAGTACTCCTTTTATGAAGTTACATAAATAGCAGTTTGGTGTATATATGTTTAGGTTAGTAATGTCTTCTTGGTTAACTGTTCTCTTTTTAGAATGGAGTTCCTTTCTTTGTCTCTTCTGATTAGTTTTAGTTGTAAGTCTATTTTGTCAGATATTAGGATAGCAACGCTTACTTGCTTACTGTTCCCATTTGCTTGGAAAAAATTTTTCTCTTCTTTTACTTTAATATGCTGCCTATGTTTAAAGTTAAGGTGAGTTTCTTTCTTTCTTTCTCTCTTTCTTTCTTGCTTGCTTGCTTGTTTGCTTTTTTTTTTTTTTTTGTTGGTGTTGTTTTTTAAGACAGACTTCCTCTCTGTTACAGCTGTCTTGGAACTCACTCTGTAGTCCAAGTTGACTTTGAACTCAAAGAGATCCACCTACCTCTGCTTTGTGAGTGCTGGGATTAAAGACCTGAGTTTCTTATAGATAGGAGAAAGATTAATTTTGTTTTGTAATCTACTCAACCACCCCATGTCTTTTGATAGAAGAGTTGAGGTCATTAATATCATTGCTATTTAGCCCTCTTATTGAAACGTGAATTCTGGTTGCATAATCTTATTGTGGGCTTTTTTTTTTCCTGTTTGTTTTCTTAGTCATACTTTTTATTTATGTAATTATAACTTCATGTATTTTCTTTCTGTCCTCTGGCTATGCTTATACCTCTCTTTGATCAGAAGTGTTACTTCTAGTTTTCCCTGTTGGGCTGGTTTGGTGGAAATTAATCATTTTAGCCTATTCATGAACATTCTTCTTTCTCCTTCAACCAGGGAAGATATTTTTACTGAGTACAATTATATAGCTTTCCAGTTGTTGTCTTTCAGAAGTTAGAGTGTGTTACTCTGAGCTTTTCTGATTTTCAATATTTCCATTGAAATATCAGCAGTTATTCTTTTGAGTTTTTCTTGTATTTCGACTTGTGTATTTTTACCTTTCACCTTTTAACAGTCTTCCTTAGTTATGGATATTTAGTTTGTTAGCTATATATAGAGGGAAGAGGGTTTCTTTTCTAGTTTTATCTATTTTATGTTCTGGCAATTTTTGTATTTGTGTGGGCATATCCTTTCTTAGTTTGGGAAGTTTCTGTTTATGTTCTTTTTTTTTTTTAATTTTTATTTTGCAATACAATTCAGTTCTACATATCAGCCACAGATTCCCTTGTTCTCCCCCCTCCCGCCCCACTCACCTTCCCCCCAGCCCGCCCCCCATTCCAATCTCCTCCAGGGCAAAGCCTTCCCCACAGACTGAGATCAACCTGGTGGACTCAGTCCAGGTAGGTCCAGTCCCCTCCTCCCATGCCGAGCCAAGGGACCCTGCATAGGCCCCAGGTTTCAAACAGCCAACTCATGCAATGAGCACAGGACCCGGTCCCACTGCCTGGATGCCTCCCAAACAGATCAGGCCAATCAACTGTCTCACCCACTCAGAGGGCCTGATCCAGTTGGTGACCCCTCAGCCATTGGTTCATATTTCATGTGTTTCCGTTTGTTTGGCTATTTGTCTCTTATCTGTTTATGTTCTTGTTGAAAATTTTATCTATGTAATAGATTTGGAATTCTTCTGTTTTATCTATGCCTATAATTTGAAGATCTGAGTCTGTCATAGTGTTTTGCAATTTCTATATGTTCCTTTCCTTCATTTTTAAAAGTTCATATTATTTGCTTGTATGTTCTAATTTCTCTATTTTATCTTTGAGTCCTGACATTTTGTCTTCTATTTGATCGATTCAACTTGTAAGATTTTCCTCTGAGCTTTCTAATTGGGTTATTGAGTTTTCCAATTCCATTGTCATTTGAACTTGAATTCTCTTCAATACTTATAGCCCTTTACTGAATTCTGCTTTCAAATCCTTGATTGCATTCAACATTTCATTTAGCCTTCTCTTTGTGTTTCTTTGGGCATCACTCAGGTGTTTATTCTATTTGAGTTCATTGCTACTGCTGTTGTTGTTTTTTAACTATGATGTGCTGTGGGGAAGAATTTCTTCTTTACACAACTTCAATTGTTAGATGGAGTTTATGCTTTATATTTTAGTTTTTGTGTTCTGGGATTCATTTAGATAATTCTCACACTGGATAATTTTGTAGTAAGAGTCAGGCACGTGAATTTATTTCATTATTTCTGTGACTTATATGAGAATAGAAAGCTGTATCAGGGCATAAAATATATGGACCAAGCTGAGCTTGGAAGCTGGCTATGACACAGAGGAAATGAAGTAAGTTTGACACAGGTTGGGTTGGATGGGCATGCAGGATGTGAATTCTGGTTTAGGCCTGGAGTTTGGGAGTGGTATAAGTAGGGCTCAGCTATTTAAGCTGACACTGGGTATGGAATTTTGACTAGGTCTGATCTTTGAGGTGTGTGCAACCACAGTAGAATCAGGTGGAGTTATCAGGCTGGGCAGTGGTGCAATGTTTAACAAGACAATTTCATTCAAGGAGAATTCTCTTTTATTTTCTCATAGCATTGATCCTGTGGTTTTACTACTTTCTAACTTTACTTATAATGATTGCATTAAAAAATGCTTCCTCTTTTATACAATATTTTTACAAATAGAAGATTTCAACTTAAGAAGGAAGAGGATGAAGCCATAAGAAAACAAAACAAAGCACTCCCAGATGTTACAAAGTGCTTTTGTGTTTATACGGAAATGTCTTATATTATCAAAAAAGTAATGTAAAAGCAAAGCATGGAATCCAACTCCATAGTCCTCCCTCCTGAAACACTCATTTGAATAAGTAAACTCTAGGTGAGGCCTTTCAGTTTTCTCTCTAATAATTTGTTTAATATTAATTTGATTAGTATATAATTTCATGTAACTTGAGTAGAGTATAATACTTTATTAAACTATATCTGTCTCTTTCTAACCTTTTAAAATGTAGTTATTATAGAATTTAAAAACAAGTATCACCTGTTATAGAATATTATTTTAAGGTATATTAATTTTGCTTATGTTGCATTTGCTTAACTCTGTGAAGCTGTGTTACTTTGACTGTCTAAAACACCTGATGGTCTAATAAAGATCTAAATGGCCAATAGTGAGTCAGGAAAAAGGATAGGCAGGGCTGGCAGGAAGAGAGGATAAGTAGAAGAAGAAATCTGGGAGGAGGAGATGAAGAGGTAGCCAGAGAAGAACGAGTACTCCACAGGCCAGCCACCCAGCTACACAGCAAGCCACAGAGTAAGAGTAACATTTACAGAAGTAAGAGAATGGGAAAGGCCCAGAGGCAAAAGGTAGATATGATAATTTAGTTAGGAAAGCTGTCAAGAAACAAGCCAAGCTAAGGCTGGACATTTATAATTAAGAATAAGCCTCCGTGATTTGTTTGGGAGCTGGGTGGCCAGTCCCCAAAAGAGACAAAGAGTAAGAAAACAAATGACAGTCACTGGCTAACATTCTGTTTCCAAGGTTACCACCTAGGTTGTATTTAGCTACATGTGAGACAACTGAGAAGGGAAAAAAATGACCTCTGTGCTTGGAACCTGGCATCCTGGCAGCTCTGATCTTTCTAGTGAACTTCTGTCTCTCACTGAAAGGCAAACCAAGTGCAGGCTAACAACTAACAATGAAGAAAAAATAAAGATATGCCTTTTATTTAAGCCATTTTTGTGAAATATAAATATTTTTCTCTTTTTAAAAAATTTTCTTACATGTGTATATTATGTTTTGAGCCCACCATCTCAATCTTCCCTGCACTCTCTTTTTTTGCCTCCCTTCAAAGGGGGATTCCCTATCTCTCTAAGACAATTTCAATTTTACTTTAATCTCATGAGTATAAACATGCTCTTATGTAACTATAAAATTTAGGACCCACCTATGAGAAAAATCACCCAACATTTTTTTTCTGAGACTGATTTCATTCACATAATATGTTTATCTCTACTTGCATCCATTTTCCCTGCAAATCACATAATTTCATTCTTCTTTATGGCTGAAAAGATTATACTCTGTATGTTCACCATATTTTTCTCATCTGTTCATCTTTTCTTGTGACTCAAGCTGGTCACATATCTCCACTTCTGGAAATAGACTAGTGTTCAAGTACACTGTGATGTGTTGTCTTTGAGCCCTTTGGGCAAATACTCAGGAGTGGTAAAGACAGGTCATGTTATGGGAGTGTTTTATAGAATTCTGGTGAAATAACTTGTTCATTGCTGTTACCACATTATAGCATCTCTCTCAACTTGTACTTTCCCACAGATTCACAAACTCAAATACAGACATAGTTGTTGATGAAAATGCAAATATTGGCATATGGTAGACTATATATTTTCTCCCTATCTATGTAGAAAAGAACTTAACCTTATTTAAACTTCTGTCTGTTCTTAATTTTTTGAAACATTTAAATCACTTTCTCACCTAGTTATTTTGTTAGGCACAGACAGTAAACAGTTAATGGTTTCTTTCTCATAAACCTTTAACACATCTAGTACATAATACAGAACTACCTGACAGAATTTCTGAAACAGAGACTTACAGCATACCTAACAAGGCTTTTGTGATGTGAGCCAATACTTATGTGATGGAATTTTCTTTTCATCAGTGTGATGATACCAAATTAAATAAACTCAAACAAAATGTTAAATTATACATCAAATGTTCAGATGTCTCTGGTACTATGATCAAAGTAGGTGTAGATGAGTTAATTTGACTTGTTTAAATTAACAAAGTGTTGACTCAAACAACTCTTTGACTTGATAAGCTGAAGATTTCCAATCAGGCACTCAATAGCATATTGATTGTTGCTTTAGTTTCTTTTAATCAGAAACTCAATCAGAAATCACCTGGTTCACCAATTACATATGTGTTGCAAGATAGGCATTGGGAAAACATCCAATATTTAGTCCAATTGCACATTTTCAGGGTAGATTCTCTTGAGCTGTGCTCTGAACCAAGAGAAATGATATTTTGAAGTCACCAAGAAGTGTGACTGGGGCTGAGGAGATGGCACAAAGGATACAGGGAAAGCAGTTGTGCAAATGTTAAGTTTGGAGTTTTGATACCTAGCAACCATACAAAAGCAGGAAGGTACAGTGGCCCATCCACAAGGCCAATGGTTGATAGATGGAGACAGGGTATCCCTCAGGCAAGCTGGCTAGTAAGACTAGTTGAATCAGCAAGATTTGGGTTCTGGGAAAGAGTCATCCTCAGGAAGTGAAGTGGAGAGTGGTGGAGGAATACAGATAGCAAAGTCAACTTCTAGCCTCTACAAATGTGAATGCATGTCCCAGGCATCCACACACATGAAAACAAACATTCACATGGGCATACTATATCCACACACACCAAAAAGAAAGGGATGTGTGTGAAAGACTTCTCTGTTCTGTAACTTCTAATTGTCATTCTAATTAATGCTTCCACAGTTCCTCTTAGTGGGCTCAAAATTATCCATCACAATGGTTTAGGGGTTCCCTAGGCAGTAAATTTCATTCTTTGGCTCTTTTTGACAGTTGAAATGTTCTAATTGGTAGGATTAGGATAAGCATACCATCCAGTTTTCTTAGAATATTCCTGCTCTATGTGTGCTCTTCTGCTGAAATTATGGAGGGCAGCCTTTATTCTGTGAGATTTCTCATAAAAACTCCACTTTGGGATCCCTCCTTTCAGTCATGTGCCCTTACAGCCCTGGACGAGGATAGCCTCGTTCCTTTCAATGCGAAGAAAGTCAGAAAATCTTGCTGTATGTAACCTATTCAGTCTCTCTTCTGTTCTGATCTCCCTCTCTCAAACACTCATGCTTTCATACATGCACACACATAGAAGCACATATATAAGAAAGCAAGCTGATTTCAAAAGAATAAAAGAAGACAAGAAAGTAGAGAGCTATCTTGTGATCTGTAATGAAAATAGCATTGATGAAGAAAAATAAAGAATCGATATTCTTCCAAATGAACTCAGTGCATGTTTGATAATTTGCAATGTGTGCTGAAGCAAACATCATTATGTTTATGTGTTAGACTAATGTCATATAATTTGGTTATATATATGTACATATATATAATCATGTGCTAATTTAAATACTTTATAAGATATGTTCTATTATACACCTGGAAATCAGAAGTTCAAAATTAGTTATGTAGCTCTGAAATCAAGATATGAGCAGAACTACTTGCTACTGGGGTAGTTTGGAATACACCCATGTATTTTTTTAATGTCTGTCTGCCTTTATAGGGTCATGACAAAATTATTGTCACCCCTATTTTCATTGTTCCACTAGACTTTTTTATTAGACATTATTCCATCCCTTTTTATAAGGATATCTGTATCCCTTACTGAGTCAACCTACATACATAATAGTGAATAAGTTCCCTTATTCAGACTCTTTGACCCATTTTCATCATTTGACATTGGGTGTCAAATTTGCATTTGAAATCCATTTTGATATCAAATGACCTTTGATGCAAAAGTAACTTATTCACTAGTTAGGGGGATGAGGATGTGAACATCTTTCTGTAGCATTATCAGTCTACTGGAGACTTCTCCCTACTTGCCAAAGAGTTCTATCATTTCCATGCATAAAAATATTCAAGGAAACTGTGGAAATAGCTTAAATTACTTTTGCAAGCAAGATGACCTATGTTCAAATTCTACACAACCAGATAAAAACCAAACATGGTAGTATATGGCTATAACCAAAGCTCTGGTGGTCAGAGACAAGTAGAACCTGGGAGCTCACTGCCTGGCTATTCTAACCAAAACTGTATGTTTCAGGCTCTCTCAAAGAATAAGGTCTCTCAAATAGAATAACGACTCTCAATAAAAAGGTCTCAGTAGAATAAGGTCTTTCAAAGTTGATCTCTGTCCTCTAGATACACATGCATTGACAAGTATAATCACATACTTATGAGCATATACAAGTATGCAACACACACATAAATGTGTCTTGAGTAGCTTCCGTTATCAATAGGACACACTAAAGGTCACCTGAGAACTGAATCTCAATTGATTTCCCAAATCAGATGGGCCAGTAGGCATGACTGTGAATGAGTACATTGACTACTATTTTGTAGAAGGACCCAGCCCACAGGGATTGGCACCATTCTCTTGGTAGGCAGTCTTGGGCTACTTACGAAAGCTAGATACGCCTTGGCCAGCAAGTAAGCCAGCAAGCAGCATTCTTCCATGGTTTCTGTCACAAGTTTCTGATACAGTGTCTGCCCTGACATCCCTCAACAAATGTTTGTGACCTAGAAGTGTAAGCTAAATCGATTACTTCTAACAAAGTGAAACTAGAATAGAAAATAAATAAATAAATTGAACTCACTGTATCACATTTCCAAAAGTTTCAACCATTCAGTTTAAGTTAAATGTAAAAATTTGGGTCTGAAGAGAAGGCTTAACAGTTAAGAACACTGGTTGACTTAGGTTTAGTTCCCAGCACCCACATGGTAGGTTACAACCATCCATAACTCCAGTTCCAGAGACTCTGACAATATCTTCTGAATTCTGTGTCAGACATGCATATAGTGTACATTCAATACAAGGAAAAAAACCTCATATACATAAAATAAAATAAATAATAAGTGAAAGAAAATAAATCATAAACTGTATCTAAGTATGTTAATACATATCAACCTTTCTATAATGATTCTAAATATATGTGTTAAGACTTGTGGTATGATCATTCCAACTGGTTTTTTTTACAATTGGTTTTTTTCTCTATTATTCTTCATTGGTTACTGAAAGCTAACAAATATGGAACCAACAAGAACAACAAAAGATGGGACATAAACACAATGCCTTTTGTCTCCCTTCACCCTGTTAACAATCAGAAAATTCATAAGCATATAATACATTTAATGTGGAACTGAGAAAGGAAATGTCTTTTCAACATCTAAACTGCACTGAATGCTTCAGGGATGAAAATTTTCTGTGTGAAGTGACAAGGGGATAGGTTAGCTGGAAGGATGTAAGTTATCAGAGAGACACTGAGTCCAGAGAAAAGTGGAGGAAGTTCAACCTTGCAAGAGTAGCATGTGTAAACCTACTGCATTGAGAAACAATATCTTTTTCCTGTGTTAATTGTTACAGTTGCTTGATCTGAGTGGATTATAGAGATCATGCAGGTGGTTTAGCTGTGAATAGACAGATGTTATCCTTTAGAAGTGAGGCAGGAGAGGAAAGAAAATTATGTGGTAATTTCAATGATTTGGATTGAATTGTGAGAGGAAAGAAAAAAACAGATAATAAATTAACTCCCCAGGGTGAGAGGCATAGGCGAGAATTGTTGCTGCTCAATGTTTTTACATTATCAAGTATTAAATTAGCAATGTTTAGAAGGTTTTAAGTAGATAAATCTATATACAGAAAGACATACCATAAAACAGAGAAGATAATAGCTTCCAAAGTCAGCCACATCTTTCTGGAACCCATAGCTACTTCACCATCTATTGAAAAGGAGATGCAGACATGATAAAACAAGTAACAATGAAAGTATCACGTTCTTCCATAGTGACCACGTGCTTAATATAAAACATAAATCCAGAAAATTGGAGGAATAAGGAAGACAAATACTGAACGAGAAAACCTTTGCATCCTTGGGAACCAACCACTGCTGGGTCTCCTCTGCTTCCACTAGATAGTTGAATTCTTCTTATTCTATAATTTGATTAAGAAAGACTTTGGTTTGGCACCAGATGAAGACTGAGTTGAAATAATTATAAATCCTGTGTAGTCAACTAACTAACAGAGGCATCAGATAAGTGTGAAGCTCTGATACATTCACTCTGCAAAAACAGAGCAGCCAGAGGCTCACACAATTATTTTATGTTTTAATAACTATGAACTTTTGAAATTATATTAGGAACACAAAGACTTTGCTTTATAACTATAATTCAGAAAAGTAAAAGTAAGGCAAACATATCATCACCCTCTTTAAAAAAATCACCAATGTGCACCTCTAACGGTATACCCACCCTTTCCCAAATGCTGACACTAATCTCCATATTTGTATATAATTTTAATGAATTTTATCTTAATTAATATTTTATTCATTCTTTCAGGTCTATCATGCATTTTGACCATATTGATCTCACTACATACCAGCCCCATTCTCTCTTCATCTCCTTAATCCCTCCCAAGCCTTCTTCCTTCCCCATTCCCCATTCTCCTTTCATGTTGATTTTGGATAGCCCTGTGTATCTGAGAATGATCCAGAACTTGTTGTATAATCCAAGCTATGTTTGAACTTGGGGCTCTTCTTCATCTTTTTCAGCATTTGTCAATAAGCTTATGCTACCACAACCAGTTTGCCTCAGTGACTATGATTTTTTCTTTATCATATACCTATGTCTATAGAAACACACACACACACACACACACACACAATGTTGAAGTATGAAATATGTGTGGCATGTTTTCGCACTAATTAGTTGATATTCATTGTTAATGTATGGATTTTAGCCTTCAAAATATTTTTAGATTCATTTATTCTGATTCACTAAGCCATGACTATGATTAATTTACTTTACAAGAAAAATGTTAGTTTTGTGATTGTACATATACATGATGTGCTGAAGAAGATAGTAAAGTCTAAAGAAATAACCAAGAACCCAAAGCATGATTCCTTCATGCTGTTTAGATAAAGAATAAGTATGTGGAGTAATAATGAGACAAGTGGATTTCTAAAGCAGGGCACAGGTATCTAGGGATTTTTTTTCCTTTTTTTAAAATATATTATTACATTATTTCTCCTTTCCCTTTTCTATCCCCTTCAATGATTACAACATAACCATCTTTGTTTTCTTTTCAATTCATGTCTTCTTACATGTTTTATGTTTTCAAGACTGGAGAATTTTTTTAAAGATAGGTCTCTCTATGTATCCCTGCTTGTCCTGGAACTTGCTATATAGACCAGACTGGCATTGAACTCATAGAGGCTAACTCTCTCTGCCTCTGAGTTCTATGTTGAAAAGCATGCCACCATGTCTAGCTCTGGATTTCTAGGGATATTACCAAGAGATAGATGGAGAAAGTAAAGGTTTCTGGAAAACATGACTATATGGATTTTGTTTACTCAGGCTCACAGAACCTGTGACCAATCTTTTATGATCACAGCTATCTTCTAGGCCTGATGCAAAAAGACAGTTGGTGAGCATGGTAGTTTAATTATGAATGATCCCTATAGGTTCACATGTTTGAACCCAGTTGGTAGATATATTTGGGAAGTATTAGAAGGGGTGGCCTTGTTGGAGGTGTGTCGCTAGGGGCCAGGAGGTTTTGAGGTTTCAAAAGACTTATGCCATTCCCATGATGCTTTCTGCCTTGTGCTTGTCATTTTGAGTTGAGACCTCAGTCATTTCTGACACTGTGCAGTTGTTCTACCATCACAGACTCTAACTCTCTGAATCTGTGAGTGCAAACAAACACTTCCTTGTATAAGTGCATTAGTCATGGTATCTTACCACAATAGAAAAGTAATATGGTAATATAAGGTCTCTCCATGGTCTGAAATTAACCAACTAAGTTATTCTCATTGACCTATAAGCCACAGGGATCTGCTTCTCTCCTTAGTAATGGGATTATCACTATTATTACCCCCAACTTTTTTTCTACATGCATTTAGGACATAAAATTTAGGTTATCCTGCTTCTGTGTCAAGCACTTTATAGACTGAACTGAGTCCCCAGCCTCATGTATTCTTTAAAAAAATTCTGCTTTGAAGTTAAAGGAAGAGTTCATGGATCTAGGATCAAGGCAGGTCTAAATTTACAAAATTTTTACGTCAAAGTCAACAACACAATAGGAAATTGTGATTCTATTGCGTCTAGAAAGGAATTTAGTTCACTGGTATTTATTCTGTGGTTCTTAGGATCATTTAAGTTTTTTTGCAGAGAATTGGATCTCATTTTCATTTATGACAAGTGATGAGCATTTGGGTGTAGGAGGAAAGAACATTAAGTTTGGAACAGACTGCAATCAACATACTCAATTGATACTCAAGCAGAGATGAATAATTAAACAGAAGCATGGGTCTACAAGTCAACAAAATTTCTAGATTTTATTTATCTGTATTTTTATACAAATCATTTTACAGGTTTATCTGCAGTTTTGATAATAAATTGAAATCTACAGAGAAAGGAAATGGTCTTAGAATTTGCCTATATTAGCAAAGAAAACATTAGTGTTATTAAAGGGTCTGGAGAAGGCTTAGCAGAAAAAAATCTGCATAAGCATGAGGAACAGATTTCAAACACCCATTATCTAAAAAAAAATATCTGGCATAGCTATCTATGCACCTGTGCCTCTCATCTCAGCCTAGTGGGGAAAAGAGACAAGAGGCTCACTGGAGATTGCTGGCTGACAGCCTATGTCCAGGTTCAGTGAGAGAACCTGCCTCAGGAGAATACGGTGGAAAGTGATAGGACAGGACATCCCAATTCCTCCTCTGTTTTCCACATTTGCTCATCAGCATGCACATTCACACACAAGCGCAGGCTTATACATCATATTCACAAATACACATACACATACACACATACACACACACACACACACACGTTGTCATGTAGATTGTATGATATTCAGTTAAGAAGAAAATAAGATAAAATAGATTCACTGAACTGGAATGGTGAGAACTTCACAATGCCATTAGTTGTCTAGAGTCCTAAATACTAATTTTATGTCAATGTCTCATATAACACAGACTCAAACTCTTTAACTTAAAAAATAAAGTTGTTTTTTCCTCTTGGAAAATACAATTAGATGGTAAGATGGAATAAAATTGACTTTGGTGTTGGAAATCAAAATAATGATTAAGTAATGAAAAACATGTCCACACAATGCCAAAAAAAAAGAAAGGATGAGTTGAGACAGAGTGTGGAGAGGCATGTGATACTGTGTTAGTTTAAGATAGTGTCTGATCATAATTCTCCATGACCCGAGAGACTAGGAGTTAGATTTCCTCGTAGGGACACAGATAGGGGCTAGGCAACAAAGGTGGTAAACTTTCAAGACAGCGAGCTCCTTCATCATCCTCCTGACCTGAGACAAAAGCCTGGCTGCTTAAAGACCATATAAGTTTTTTTTAGGGGTAGTAGTAGTGGTGCTTGACTTCTTATCTGTTTGCCTACCAGGGAATCTAATTCTTACGCTTTCAATTTGTTTCTACCATGCTTTTAGGGACAAGAAGAGCATGTGAGACCCCTTCAATCTAGATTTGCAGACATTTTTGTGTTGGCTGTGTGGATGCTGGGATCTAAGCTCTATTCCTCATGACTGAGTGGGTGTCAATGTACTTCATCCCTGAGATATGTCTCCAGGCTTTCTCTGATCTTACCATTTTAGACTCCATACTTTTCTGTATCAATGCAGATACAGGGAGAATAAGTTGAGGCACATCCATTTTTCATCTCTACACTTCTGTTGGATGGGATCCCTCACACACCCATGATTACATAGTGAGTCAGGAATGTAGTCTCACTCCATTCCACCAAATCAAACAACCAAGAAAAAACAATTTGAGAAATATAACCATTCTCTATCAAAATCACTAATCACATTTTTTCTAGGATTATTTGTTAAAATGTCCAATAAAAAATGAGAGCAATAAAAGCCAATTTAAATAAAAGAAATTGATCCCTATTATTTGTTTCTCCATACTAGCATCATTCAAACTTTCTTTCTTGGCTAATTTTCTCCCTTAACTTCCATTCTGTCTTTTTTCCTTCATCTTGAGTATTTTGTTGTTCTCCCTCTTTTGACTACCATGTCTCCCTTTACCTCCTAGTGGCAGATGTCATTTTAAAACCAGTCACTGCTGGTCATGGGAGGTGTGGAGGAAAACAGAAAAGAATGCACCTTTATAGTGTGATCCAAGGAAAAGAGACTTCAGAAAAAAAAAAAAATCCAGGCATGGGGCAGCTGCTCTCCAGGGCCACTCCTACAAAAGGAACTCATGGACCAATATTAGTTCTCATGGTGATCAGAGTCCATGTCAAAACCCCTGACCTGTGAACTCCAAAACAACATGTCCATTCTTCTAATAGTAGAATGTACGTCAGGTATAAAATCACATCTCTGGCAACTATAAACATAGAAAAGGAAGATGTCAAAAACTCATTTGAATTTGTTCACTAAATTGATTAAAACATCACAAATGTGAGCATGTCAATACTCACCTATCATGAAATGGAAAAACTTGTTTAGCGATGAAAAAAAAAAAATCTCCTTTTCTCCCACCTCTGAACTATATTGTATGCAAATTCATGGATTGAAAAACAGACTGACACTTCATTTTCTGATCAGGTTAATGGACCACTTAGTCATCCATCTGCAGCCATATTTTCTTTATCCCTAGTCACTTTGTGGTAAAGCAAACAGATTTATGTTGGAATGTAAATGTGTAAATGATGTGTCCTTGTGTATGTGTGCATGTGTTCTCCACAGTTTGAATAGTTCTTTACACACTTTGTTCTTTTGATTTTTGATACATGTATCCATAGATACAGGGCAAGTGTGAAGCATATTTGTGCTTTAGTGTGGATTTGATAAACTGGGACACTCTCTAACTGTTTAGATAGGAGAATGAGTACGAAGCATCCATTTCATTTTACAGATAATAAAATTGAAACACACACAGTAGCTACTTGCTCTAGGCCACACATTATGAAGCAAAACCTGTAGTGTAATTTAATACCGAGTCACATATATATTCTGCAGCTTTATCCTGTGTATTAGAGGTAATTACAGATTCTACTATAAATCTCTTTGCAGTACCCATGATAAGATGATACAAAAATCCATTCTTTGATTAGAGATGCGTGCTTTTGTCAAGCAGATTTTTCTGTAAAGTGCAGGTTTCTTTTCCTTTTCTTTTCTTATTATTACAGTGTATGTTGTGGGGATTGGGCAAGTGATCATGTTCCAGGTAACAGAGAAGGAAGTCAGTGGACACAATGGGAGCCAGGGGTCTCCTCCAACTGTGGGATCTAGAAATGGAACCCAAGTTGTCAGGCCTCGTGACAAGCTCTTTTACTGCTAAGCCATCTTAAAGGCTCAAGATATCATACACTTCTGATGCTCCCTGTAGGAAATGGCTCCAGCCAGTGCTGAAAAGCCCAAAGGATGCTGTTTTAACTTTGCCTTTACCCCATGCATCTTTTATTCAACTCTGCTGCTGGAGGCCGCCCTCCTGGATTGCTTTTGGTCTCTCAGCAAGTCCTTTCCCTTTGTTTGGGACATGCTTTCTACAGGATGTATCTCACTCCCCCTATTCCTCCTCTGCGTTAGTTCAAATGTGATACTTTTTCAGCTCCAGGGGCTTGTTTTGTTTATTTCTTTATTTCACATGTATAGGGTGGAGTGAGGCTGGGTAGGTGTGTGTGTGTGTGTGTGTGTGTGTGTGTGTGTGTGTGTGTGTCCATAGAGGCCAGAGGTCAGCCTTAGGTGTCCTTACTTGCTGTTCCCTACATTGTTTTCTGAGACAGGGCTCCCACCACCCTGCAGCTTGCTGACTGGGCTTGGCTGTGTGGCTACTGAGTCCCTACTTTCTCTTCATCCTCAGCATAGGATTTCAAGATGGGTTCTGGGATAGAATTTGGTTCTTTAAGCTTGCACAACCATCACTTTACACACTGAGCATCTTCCCCACCCCAGTCTGAGCTTACTTTTAGAATTTGCTACTGCCTCAATTCTAACCAGTATTATGAAACTCGTTTGATTGGTGATCTGCACTCCCTCTGTTTGGAACGTGCTCTCCAAGACAGCACTGAATTTCTGTGTCATTCACTCCTGCATTCATCTACCTTGATGACACCTACTAGGTACTCAGAGAACATCAGGCAAATAAACCAAACTAACAGACAACCTGAGAGCCCTTGCTTTCACATGGGAGTAACCTATACATTCCAGGTCACATTTACCAGTGAAGAAATTTAACTTTACTTCAAATCTCAATTGATCTGCATTCCACTTTTATTTATAGCCAACAATTAAAATCACAACTTCCCCCCTTTCAAATTTTCCTTTCCTTCCTTTCTCCATCCCTTCTCTGTTCTTTCCCTACTCCTCCTTTCCGCTTCTCTGTTCTCCCCTCTAGTCCCTAACTTACCATCCCTTCTCTCTCCTCTACCCCACTTTTACCTACATTCCACTGCCCTGCCTTCCCATTCTTTCTGGCATACATTCTCATAATATATTCTAGAGGGACCTGGAACTCTATCTTTCTGCTTTAGCCTCTGCATCATTGGGATTAGAGTTGTGCACTGAAGTGTCCAAGGTTCAGTAATAGAGCTCATTTTAAAATGTGTCCCGGGGTTGGGGATTTAGCTCAGTGGTAGAATGCTTGCCTAGCAAGCACAAGGCCTTTGGTTTGGTCCTCAGCTCTGGGAAATAAAAAAATAAAATAAAATAAAAAAATGTGATATCCTGTGTAAAATGAATGTGGTGTGTGTGTGTGTGTGTGTGTGTGTGTGTGTGTGTGTTCAAAGGCATGTAGGTGTCCATGTATATGTGCAATTGGAGGCTAGAGATGAGCTCCGGGTATTGTTCATCAGGGATTACTTTTTGTTGTTGTTTAATAAAGTAGAAATACTTTTGATTTACTATTATTGAGTGGGAATATCTCAGCACGTATGCTAAGGTCAAAGGACAACTTTGTGAAGTTGGTTCTCTTTTTACTAACATAAGGCAAGTATCTTTAACAGCTAAATCTTCTCTTCATCTGTGGGGTCCTGCCCCACTGGGAACTTAGGTCACCTGTGAAGAGGTGGCCTGGAACTGAGGAAAGGTAAGAGCACCACTCAACCTGTTTCCCAGCCCTCCTTCTTAACAGGAGACATTCAGACACAGCCAGGAGTTAAGTCAAGCAAGAGCTCAGTTATTGTTAGGCAGTAAGCCTCTTTTATAGCAAAACCCTCAGAACCCTAGGAGGGGGTGAAGGAACCAACCAATCATTTTAAAGGTCATCCTATTTACAAATTGTTTATGCCCTGACATCATCTCCTGGTCTTAGTATCTTATCTCAGCATAAACAACTTGAGCTAACTTCCTTAGACCATTTGTCTCTAATCTCCATACAAACAACCCAAGCTAACTTCCTCTTAGCCATCCTTTGTATCTACTCTCTGCTTAAACGGCTTAAGCTAACTTCCTCCGGCACCATTAGTATCTACTCTCTGGGTAAACAGCTTAAAGCTTAAGCTCTATTTGTCTAACTTTCTCTGGGTACCCTCTTTGTAACTCATGTGTGCCCCACAATCAATCCCCCCTCCTCCCCATGATTCTTTTTTTTTTCCTTTGGTTTTTTGAAACAGGGTTTTTCTGTGTAGTTTTGGTGCCTGTCCTGGATCTCTCTTTGTAGACCAGGCTGGCCTCAAACTCACAATGATCTGACTGGCTCTGCCTCCTGAGTGCTGGGATTAAAGGTATAGGCCACCACCACCTGCCACCCACCCCCCATGATTCTTGAGACAGGATCACTCCTTGACCTGGAACTCACTAAATAGAGTAGTTCAGCAGGCCAGCACATCCTGGGGATGCTATCTCCACCTTCTTATGACTGGAATTACAGGAGCACACTATCATTCACTACCTTTCATATGCATTCTGGGGATCAAAGGCACCATGGTGCTTACATGGCAGGCACATTACCAACTGAGTTATCATCCCATTATTAATAATTTTAAACTAATCTAAAATTTAAACCATTTTAAAAATGATCTGAAATAAAAACTTAATGGTTTTAACGTTTCAAGATGAAGTCTTTAGTGACAGTTAAGACATTACAAAGCTGTGCCACTAATACCTTGACCTAATGTTGAAACATTCCCACCACTCCAAAGCAGGTGGAGCCCATTATGACATTCTGTTTCCCCCTCCATTTCCTGAAACATTGGCCTATGTTCTGCATTTCTAAATTAATTTGTTCTCAGTAATAATCTAAGTGTACATCCGTAATATTTTGTTGTGGGTGGCTAGCTTTCCAAGTTTGGATCAAGTTTTAAGGTGCATCATAATATAACTCCCACAAGACCTCCATTCTTAATCATAGTTACTATTCATTTTAAATATGTCATATCTCTTATCTGTGGGGGTCTGAGCTTTTTCCTGCTTTTGACTAGAATAGATGATACAGATCTGCTGAAATGATCTTGGTATCCTCACTGAAATTGCTTGTTGTTGTTTTATTTCTGAACACTCATTTCTGCTTACTGGGCATCTTTCTAGTACTGCAACAGTGCCACATGGTGATCATTTTGTAGTACATTATAGGTTTTGGGATTGTGAAGTGTGAACCTTCTCGTCTACTCTGTAGACATCAGACTATGATGAGTATTCAGGTCCCTTGCAATTCCACGTGAATAGATGCAATAATAACTTTACTATGTCCTTTCTAACTTAGATGTCTTTGTATCTCTTCTTGCCTACTTGTAGTGGTCTTTCCTTCTGGTTGAATGATGAATTCCAACAGTGACAGTCAGTATCCTTCCCATGCCCCAATCTTAGAAATATTTCTTTCTTGATGTTGAAAATGATACTTAGTATAGTCTTTTCAGAAACTCTCTAGAAAGACAAAGTTTAATTTTTTTAACTTCATAATTTTAATTATAAAATATGTTTTGGGTTTCATCAATTGGTACTTTGGCATTTATTAACACCAATTTTTTCCTTATAAAAATTGATTTTTAATTTGGAAACCTCCCTATCTATCTGCCAAGCATTTCTTGGGATCCCCAGTGTAGTTCCCTTTATCTGCTTCTCTGTTTGCTTCAGTGTTATCAGTTGCAGTTTTGCAACTATAATTACCTTTAGTATATTTTCTTGCACATGGCTTCAGTATTAGGGTGAAAAGAAGGACTTAAAACTATCAATCAGGAAACATTCTTTCTGTTTTAGTTAGGGTTTCTGTTACTGTGAAAAGACACCATGACCACAGCAGCTCTTATAAAGGAAAACATTTATTTGGGGTGGCTCACTGACAGTTCAGAGTTCAGTCCATTATCATCCTAGTGGAACATGGCAGCATACAGGCAGACATGGTGCTGGAGAGGTAGCCAAGAGTCCTACATCTTGCAGGCAACAGGAAGTGGGCTGTCTCACTGGGAGTAGCTAGAGCATATATGACACCTCAAAGCCCACCCCCACAGTGACACACTTCCTCCAACAAGACCACACCTACTCAAAAAAAGCCATACCTCCTAATAATGCCACTTCCAATGAGCTTATGGGGACCAATTTGATTCAAACTACCACATTCCACTCCTTGGCCCACATAAGCTTATAAGAATATCATAATGGAAAATTCACTTAGTTCAGCTTCAAAAGTTCCTATAATCTATCACAGTCTCAACAATGTTAAAAAGTCTGAAGTTCAAAGTCCCTTGTGAGATTCATGCACTCTTTTAACTGCAATCCCCCATAAAAGGAAAAAAAAAAAAAAAACCAGACCACATACTTCTAACATATATTGGCACAGGATATATACCACTGTTACAATATATAAAGAATGGAGAATATTGAGGAAATAATAGACCAAAGCAATATCAAAAACCAGCTGGGCAAACTCCTCACTCTGCATCTCCATGTCTGATGTCCTTTCAGCTTTGTTAACTACAACACAATTCTTTCTCTTGGGCTGGTTCCACTCCCTGTTAGAAGCTTTCCTCAGCAGGTATCCCATAACTCTGGCATCCCTAATACCTTGGAATTTCTGAAGCAATCCAGGCTTCAACTTCACAGCTTTACACAATGGCGATTCTAGGGTTCCACTCAGAGACACCCCTGGCACATGCCTGGTCTAAGCAGTTTTCCTTAGATACAGAGGCATATTCCATAACTCTTTTCTTCTATTCTTAATTCTAAAGTCAGAACCACATGGTCAATGCTTCCAAGTTATGCTTCTTGCTGGAACTGGAATAGTCTTGTTGTTCAGTTACATCTTCCACCAAATTTTTGTTGTAGATGGTTAGACCAGGCTGGCCTCAAACTCAGATCCACCAGATTCTGTCTTCCTAGTATTGGAATTAAAGGTGTGCACCTCCACACCTGGCTATAAAATTTTCTTTATTTCCTTTTCACAAGTTGGAAACAGCTGGTTGGGATATTAACCTGAGGTCACCACTGAATTAATGCCATTTTTTTAGATCAATTTATCTCCTTGAACACAGGATTAACTCTATTCTATTTCCTGGAGCCCCTTCTCTCAATCTGTGAATTTTGTCTTTTTATTTGCTCAACTTTTCCTTTTGTTATAAATCTTTAACAGAGTAAAGACTAATAACCACACGACAGAGTCTATCCTAGGCTGTTTTGAGATTTCTTCTGCCAATGGAATTAATCCAAAACTCTTCATTATAGCCTCAGGCAGATTCTTCGGAAAGGGCAAAAAACAGCTACATTCTTCAACAAAATAGCACGAGAATAGTCTCTAGGCCACATGTTAATGTTTTCTCCTCTGGAACTTCTTGAGAAAGACCCCACAGCTCATCAAATCACACTCAGCACCAATGTATTCCATGCTCCTATTAGGATGTACTATCAAGCAATACTGAAAACATTCTACTGCTTTCCTAACCCAAAGTAGCAAAGTCCAAATTCCTCCAAACCAAAACATGGTCCAGCCTATCATAGCAATACCCTAGTCCGTGGTACCAACTTCTGACTTAGTTAGGGTTCTATTGTTGTGAAGAGACACCATGACCATGGCAACTCTTTCAAAGGAAAACTTTTTTTTGGGCTGGCTCAGCTACAGTTCAGAGGTTCATTATCATCATGGTGGGACATGGTAGCATGTAGGCAGACATGGTGCTGGAGATGCAGCTGAGAGTCCTCATGTAGGCAACATGAAGTAGACTGTCTCTCTGCGAGTAGCTGGAACATGTATGAGACCTCAAAGTCCACCTCCACAGTGACATACTTCCTCCAAGGCTACACCTACTCCAACAAAAACACACCTCCTAATAGTACCACTCCTTATGAGCTTATGGGGGCCAATTACATTCAAACTACCAAATTTCCTTTTGTGTTACTGAAACTTTTGAAAAAGAACAGTGTCAATTTTTTAAAAGATATTGTAAAATTCATACATGGTGATCTATTCCTTTTTTGGTTGCCTATTCTAAAAGCCTAATTTTATAATTTCTGATTGAATTTATTTATTATTATATATTTATTAATATATTTCTAGATCTTAAAGTCATTTTTGGATGTGTTTTTCTAGGATATTTTTCTTTGCAGGATGCTCAGTAGATCATTGGTAGCTTACACTGTTTCTTGCAGCCTGTCTTCATGCAACCATCACCAACAAAGCTACAGTCCCAGCTTTTAATTTCCATAAAGTCAGATTCTCCTGTTTTACTTCACATTTTATTTATTTTTTTATTTTCTTCCTTTGTACAGATCTAGAAGATGCCTTGGCAACTTGATTGACCATGCTAATGATGCAACTTTTGACCTTTCTGATTCTCTCTACTCCTTTTCATTTATTTACTTCATAAAATGCATTATTATTTCCCTTCCCAGCTCTTGTTTACAGCTACTTATGGTTTGAAATAGATTATGCATGTGATATTTCATTTTTTAATAAGAGATAGATTTACAATGAATTTTCCTCTGTGTCTCTATTTCCCTGAGCCCTGTTTTCTAGTGTGATCTTTTGGTTTTCATTCATCTCTGACTATTTTTCTAGTTTCTTCAATTTATTTTCCATGTATTTGTCAATTCTCCAGTTTTTCTTCAATTGTTCATTTACTCTTTCATGCTGTTAAAAGATAGTGTGAATTAGTTTTCAGCTGTTTATTGATTTTTTTTGTGTGTGTGGTTTAACATTGGCACATGTTTCTTTCCACCTGACTGCTCTGTGCCTTGTGCTTGAGTGCTGGGAAAACTGTTTTCTGCTCCTTGATAGTCTGTCATCTTCTTAAAGATCCCTGAGGTTTAACTGATTTAGCTTTAGTCACTATACTCATTATTAAAGGGAGAGAATGATGGAGACAGAGGGCGAGAAAATGGCCCAAATCTTCTCTAGTACTTTAAATTCTCCTTTTCTGGGTCGAGGTCTAGTGGCTTTGAAGTTCTGACTGTTTATAAAATTCTAACAATGATCACTTTGCTCATTTGTTTTTCTTTTTCTTTTCTTTATTTCTTCTTCCTCTTCTTTCCTTAGTGGGGGAAACAGATTGGAAGCTGCCCACAGCATCAGTTGGTGGATGTCACTTTGTCCAATTTTCTGCTTTTAAAGCACTGTAAGGAAGCAAAGATGAGGCAGAGGCAGGGCAAACGCATTGGAGAAAACAGCCTGTTTCCAATGTAGGCAGAAGGGCTTCCCCACCACTGCCCTCACCCTGGTATGGATGCAGACATGCAGGTGTGATCATACAGGGATGTGAATTTGAAAGGTACTCTATATCAAGGGCAGAAGACACCCAGTTCTAATCAACTCACCACAATGATTCTTAATGTTCACTGCATCTGTTTACTTTCATAGCAGAAACCATTTGCTTTATGTGGGAACAGATGTATCTGTGAATATTGCACCAACAATATCCCCAACCTGGAGTAAAGCAGCACTTTACAGTTGTTGCCTGAGACTTTGCCTAAGTGCACAATTAGTGAACAATGAAGAACTCATTATCTCTTTCATCTTTACAGCCAAACAAACAAACTATTAAGATTGGTGGTGTGAAAACACACACAAGCAAAATCAAATCCACATAAACACACATAGCACTCTTCTCAGGTTCCTAAGATGGGGAAAGCATCTGTTGTCTTAGGAGATACACGAAAATACTCCCAGAAGTCATTATTGTCTTGATATCCAGTGACTCTGATAATACATATATATATATATATATATATATATATATATGAGAGAGAGAGAGAGAGAGAGAGAGAGAGAGAGAAAGAGAGAGAGAGAAAATCATGTTTAGTTGCATGTACAATCACTTTTTTGTATGATGTTCCAATTATCTTATTTTACTTTTAAATTTTTATTTTATTTTTTAAAATTATGTATGTGTTAGGTATTCATGTTTATATCTGAGGATGGCAGAAAAGGACATTGGATCCCCTGAAGCTGTAGTCACAAGATGTTGTAAGTATCCTGGGAACCAAATTCAGGTCCTCTGAAAGAGCAATAAACTCTTAAACATTGTAATATATATATATATATATATATATATATATATATATATATATATATATATATATATGTGTGTGTGTGTGTGTGTGTACTTATATATTTATATATGTATTGTTATACCCATTTCACAAAACCCCCAGAGACCATCAAGGAGCCAGTTTCCAATGCAAGCACATAACGGTCCTTTAATTGTCAGGTTCAACCTGGACCACAGCCAGGCAGATGGAGGAAAATGTGGCAGTGCCTGAAAGCGCAGGTATAGTGAGTTTTTATAGGGAAAAACCGCAAGCCAGGAATTACATGCTTTGGCACTTTGGGATTGGGTAGAAGGGATATGGGGAAAGGTGATTTTTTTGAAACTATTGGCCTAGACTTTGGGCATGAAACCACATTTGAAACTACTGGGTTACACTTTTTGGCAGGGAACCACAACTTGCTGAGCAGGATTATCTGAGCTGCTCCGCAGGACTATCTAGATAGCTTCAATGGCCATAAACTACAGACAGAAAGTCTGTAGGAGCATACTGTTCTGTATCTGTTTGAGTTGTCAAGGCACATTCCTGAGGTCCTTCCTGTAACTGAATACAGCAGGTGGTCTAAGATGGTGGTCTTAACCTAAGATGGGGTCTGTATTGCCTTCACAGTATAATTATGTATTTATATATGTACATGTATACTTACATACATACACAGACACATACACACACACACACACACACACACACATATATATGTATATATGGGGGGGTTTCTGTTCCACCAGCCCACTCACAAATAGCCACACAGAGATGCTGTGGGATGGTCTGTATGTCAAATTGCTCTGATTGCTCAATAAATAAAACACTGATTGGCCAGTGGCCAGGCAGGAAGTATAGGCAGGACTAACAGAGAGGAGAATTGAGAGAACAGGAAGGCAGAAGGAGACACTGCCAGCCACCGCCATGACAAGCAGCATGTGAAGATGCCGGTAAGCCACGAGCCACATGGCAAGGTATTTATAGAAAGATTATATTTATATTATATTATATTTATAGCAATATTTATAGAAATGGATTAATTTAAGATATAAGAACAGTTAGCAAGAAGCCTGCCATGGCCATACAGTTTGTAAGCAATATAAGTCTCTGTGTTTACTTTGTTGGGTCTGAGTGGCTGTGGGACTGGCGGGTGGTAGAGATTTGTCCTGACTGTGGGCCAGGCAGGAAAACTCTAGCTACACAGAGACTTATTATTAATTATAAATACTTGGCCTATAGCTTAGGCTTGGTACTAACCAAATATTACAACTCAAATTAACTCATATTCCATATTTCTTATCTACACTCTACCACATGGTGGTACCTTTTTCCAGCACAGCATGTTCATCTTGTTTCTCTCCACATCTCTGGCAACACTGCCCTCCTTCCCCGTACTCTTTGTTCAAAAGTCCCACCTAACCTTTTCCTGCCTAGCTATTGGCCAGTCATCTCTGTATTAAACCAGTGAGAGTAATAAATATTCACAGTGTACAAAAAGATTGTTCCATATCCATCTATCTATCTATCTATCTATCTATCTATCTATCTATCTATCTATAATGTATATATGTATAGTTTGGTACCACCCACAGATTCAGGTATACTGGGGAAGGGACATTATCAGGGTTGATTCCAGTATGAGAGGGTTTCCTCCACCAGTGGGGTCTCTTCTGCAGCATAAATTGTGTCACAGGCAACTAAGGGCACTTATGCTGGGCTGTAGCACATTACTGCCTCAATGTAGTATCCTCATTGCTTGTTTTCCTGTTCTAGGCAGATGCAGCACAGTGCCCTCCTTAACACTCCTCAGGTGGCCCAGCACACTCTGAGCCCTACCTCTTTGACGACACTGTTCCTTCCACTCACATGTGCTGCTCTAATGACTTGTCACCTCTTTTAGAAAGCAAAGAGAGGAAAAACAAAAACAAACAAACAAACAACAACAAAAAAAACACAAAGAGAGCCCCTTGCTCCTCCTTGACACTCCATATTCTTTTTTAATTTTTTTTCCCTGTGGAACACTTATTGAACTGGTGATTATCTGCTTATTAACTTCCCAACACTAAAAAGCATAATTGGTAAGAATACACCTTTGTCTTATTCTATCTGCCTGGCATTTGCTTAAGACATGATCAGGCAGTTGCTGAAATATGGTGTATTTACTGAATAAATACATGGATTTCTTCATTAAAAAGTAATTTTGAAATAGAGCAATAACACAAATGTACTAAGAATTGAAAAGTAGTTAAAAAGAATTTAGCTTAAATTCTCCAGTGAAAATTGAAATTCACAAGGGTGATATTCAGGGATATTAAAGGATATATGAATGTATTCATCCATGACAAATAACTAAAGATTCTGTAGAGACCTAAAATCTTCACATATCCACAAATTTAATTATATATTCAGGCCAGGTAAAAATGAAATAATGTTAATTTCTTACCTGTGTAATAGCGTCATTCCATGTGTTCTTAGTTTTTTTGATTAGTCAAGTCTGGCCTCTTGCAGAGGAATGATTGTTCTTCCTTGTGACCATATTTTAAATTTGAAGACTTTTCACTTCTGTGTGGCTCAGTGCCAGGTTATAAATGGCCAGGGATTTCTGAAATAGTATGAGCAGGACAGTTTATTATATTAAAAATTCTTAATGTGACCTACATTCACACATTTGAGTTTTAAAATATTCATTATAATTTGGTATCATTTAGCAAAACCATTAGAGATTAAAATGTTATTTCTGAGGGCAATTTTTAATGAGTATCTATGCCAAGTGTTCATTCAACTCAAGTCAAATAAAGTTACTTAAAGAAAACTCACAAATCTTTTCTCCCAAATTCCTCCTTCACTGGTATTCTAATCCAGAGAATTACGTAATTAATAATGAATGTCTTCACCTTTTATTACACACACATTGAGAAGTAATGATGTAACATTCTATCCTAGGCTCCAGTTTCAATCAAAGAAGTAGAAAAAGAACTAAGAAGATAGCTATGTGTTCAAAAATACTTACTGCACAAGCTTGAAGACCTAGGTTTGAATCTATGACATCCATGCAAACATCTTTGTGCACCTAGAACTCCACAATGGAAGGGGCAGAAACATCGGGTTGCTAGGGAATAGTTGCTGGGGATTAGCACAGTTCCCTGTTCAGTGAGAGACGTCATCTCAGGATAATAATAAGAAGAGTGGCAGAGAAACAATGGCCTCCCCTGGCCTCTGCACAAACAAGTCCATGTGTGTACCTATGTACACACACAGAGAGAGGCGTCCAACACACACACACACACACACACACACACCACAGGAGAGAATCACAGCCTTTAATCTTAGGAAAATAGCATACAGAGGAAGAATAGTAAGGATGTCATAGAGGAAAATGTAGTTCAAAGATGGAAGACAAACGTGCAAAATCAAGCTTTCACACCTCTTCTAATCCAGCTTTCACACCTCTTCTAATCCAGCTTTCACACCTCTTCTAATCCAGCTTTCACACCTCTTCTAATCAAACTTTCACACCTTTTCTAATCAAGCTTTCACACCTCCTCTGCATGTACTTCCATGACAGTAGGACTGTAGTCTACATACCTTGTGGCCATTGTAGTTCAGAATGATTCATTCTTAACATTGCCTTTGACTTCCTAATTTTGGATCTCTTTGATTTCAATCAGATTACATTCTTTCCCTGACTTTCAACTCTTCATATGTACACTACAAACTGTGATTTGTATTTTGTGATACGATTAACAAAAAATAAAAAATGGCTTAAAGCTTGAGTATAAGGTTCACAATAAATGAATCTGAACCTTGCCTCCACAGGTATTCTTAGGAACAAGTTCTACGGCTTGCTTCCCACAGCTGAGGTTTTTGTTGTTGTTGCTGTTCCAAACTCAGGATACTTCATTCTGACATTTCATAGAAGAGTGAAAGACACAGGAATGATACTTAATGAATTTACACATGAAAGTTACTTTGGACTATGAAGATAAAAGATTTGGTTGACATTGCAAGTACAGGCCCCAGTTGGGGGAATGGACAAAATCAATGCATTAGTCAGTGCTGGTTGAAATTCAAAACATCCAACATCACTGATCTTCAAATGCATTTGCAAATGTGTTTTCACTTAACTTTTTGAATCGCAGGTAATTTAAAGGAAAAACTCAGCTAAATAGTTTGAGTTCATTTACACTTACATCATCAAGATGTCATTTTCTAAACTCTTTAAGCAGTTTTAACAGCATCCAGTTCATTTAAGAGCAGTGAGGAAAAATTATATGCAGTATACTCACAAAAAGGGGGCTTTTACATGTTATAAAAATGAAATACCCCAAGACACAGCAATCTTACAATACATATATAGAGGAAGGTGACATGGCTGAATGGGTAAAATCCTTGTCAAGTAAGCAAGAAGACCTGAATTTGGAATGCCAGCACTTACATAAAAGGCTGGGCACAGAGAGCTTGCCTAAAATGTCTTTGCTAGAGTGGGAGAGACAGACAAACCTCTTGGACTCTCTAGCCAGCCAATTTAGCTTAACTGATGAGCTGAGGTTCAGGAAGAGATTCTGTATCAAAAATATGGTGGAGAGCAAGTGAGGAAAATATTTAACATCATCCTCTTGCTTCTAGATATATGCCTACATGCACACACACTCACATACACACACAACAAGTATATAGTGATGTCGCAGGTGAAATCTGCCTATGAAGAATTAAATATTCTCAAATAGAAAAAAAATATTTCTTTCTCTTTTACTTTACCATACTCGTAGAATATATCCTTATTACTTGTGCACATATTGTTTTACATAGGGTGGAGGATGAAGGTTCCTGAAAAAATTAAGAATGCTAATCTTCAGACTTTAAAATAAGAACTTGTAGGTCCAATATAATAAAAAAAAAAATTGTAATTTGAAAAAAAGTGAGCAATGGTTCTCCCAGGCACCATTGCTCAGGCTAATCCTTATCACTGCAATGAAATGCCAGCTACAGCTTCCATTCTGCCTGCTCATAGCTCCTATGGATCTCACAGACCATCAACCCTGATCTACTCCTCTCCATCATTTGCTTTTTCCCAGCGCTCAATTCAGGCAGACTCCCCCTGCACAACCATAGGGCACACCTGCCAGAAAACCAGTTAGGTTTCCTATAGACCTCTTCCCTCTCTTCGTCCCTGAGACCCAATCTCTCAGGCTCATCAATAGGGTCATCTCTGCTGTGCTGACCAAATAAAGCTTGGGGCTTGCTTTCCTGTGTGTTGCAGCTATTCAAGAGGTCAGCTCCCTCCCCTGCTCGGCTGAGTTCTGCCTACCCATGCTGCATAATGTCAGGTGGGTACTTTGCTTGAATATGGTGGGCTGGGGTTAGGATCCCTAGCCCCTGCTTCAAGTTTCATATGGTAATGTCATCTTGTTTCACAAAGGAAAATAATAAGGGTAGAAGAATTATGACTTTCTCTCCCTTTGCCTGTAAACACACACACACACACACACACACACACACACACACACACACACACACATACATGCATACAGAGAGAGATAAAGTTGTTAAAGCATTTATGTTCATGCAAAAACATCAAGTCATTATTAAAAGAACAACCTTATAAATAATTCCTTTTTTTTCATCAAGAATGTGTTCCATACAAATAGAATATCCACAACAAAGGTCTAAGAGATCTGAGAAGAATTCTAATAGGGGCACATGGATAAAGGGCAGAATGATTGTATCTATTGTCTGGATTTCAAACTGGTGGAATCACTGTGAAGAATTCTCAAAAAGCTAAAAATAACCCTGCCTTATTACCAGCAATGCCAGTCTTTGACATATGCCCAAAAGACTCGATTTCCTACTCCATAGCTTATCCATGAACGTGCTGCTCTGTTCACAATAGCTAGAAAGTGGATATAACAAAAATGACCTTCAATGATGAATGTATAATAAAAATTTAGACACAATAGAATATTATTCATCTGTAAAGAAAAACAAAATATGCACATGAATGGATAGAGCTAGGAAATACTATGAGGAATGAGATATCTGAAGTCCACAAAGAGAGAACATTGCATGTTCTCCCCCTTTTGTGGTTTCAAGTTCCAACCCTTCAGATGTGAATATACAACCTGAAATAACTGCAGAGACTAGTGAAGTAAAAGGGGACTACAGGGTTGGTGTTAGAGGGAATGAACAGGATACAAATGATAACACAGAGAAAAATAGAAAGAAATGGGGAAAGACATTAATTGGGGGAGAGATTTGGAGGTCAATAGAAGGGAGGGAGGAAGGAAGTAAATATCACACTAAGTGTTTGAAAAATCCATAAGAAATCATATTATTCTTATTTAACTAAAATTACATATAATGTATAGAAGAGTGGGTGTACACATATGCACACATAGTTTAAATGAAATTAGGTCATTTAGCATAGTAATGCCTTAAAGGCTCAAAAGTGCCTCTAAAGCTAGTCTAACAGTAACCCCAGCATCAGGCATAAGAAAGCCCTTTTTGAGTTGTTGCTCAGTAGAGTCCAAGAGACTGCCAAAATATTATAAGCTACTGTTGCTGCCTTTGGTTGCCTCCTAGAGGTTGAAGTTAAATCCCTGTTGCTTAAAATAGGATGTTCTTCAGACACAGGAGTCAGCAGACTCCATTTGGTTCTGACCCAAATGACTTCTTGGGGACTAGCTTTCATGGTAACAGAAAGTGTTATGAAAGCTGCCAAGAAGGGAATCAATCAGTAGTTCCACCTAGTTGTGACACCTGTGAACCACAACAATAACCAGCATGGCAAGTAGTCCTAAGGGGGAATGATGGCATTCAAGGATCTCTGTGAGTTCGAGGCCAGTCTGATCTACAAAGTAAGATCCAGGACAGGCTCCAAAACTACACAGAGAAGCCCTGTCTCAAAGAAAACAGACAAACAAACAAAAAACAACAACAACAAAAGTACTTAGGACCTCCTCAACCAGAGGAAAATTATGGTTTGTGCTTGAAATCTAGCCAACTCTGCAGGGCTAGTGAGGTCATGTGTCTTAGAGGAGAATCTACTACAAATGCCACTATACTAGACCAGCAGAATCCCTACTGAGTTCTAAATACTTGTCCTTACACCCACAGGTGAGCATAGTTCTCATCTCTTCCCTAAGAAGCTTCTCTTTGCAATAGATAGATACCATTACAGAATACCTTAATGGATCAAAATGTATAAAACAACTGAGTGTGGGGGTTTTAGCCTTAATGGGTACATCTACAAAACAACTACTGATCCTAAGGCTTAGAGAAAACATTGTAGAAGAAGATGTAGAAAAATCCTAAGATCTAGAGGATCAGGAAATAAGTTGTGGGATTTGTGTCTCCTAGAAATGGCAGAGAAGCTAATATCCATGACACCTAAATAGTGTGTCTGCCTAAGTAAATCTGAACAATGACAACACCAATAGACATACTAATATGGAAAGGAAAATTCTCAAGACACAGAACTATGAGCAGCTAAGGAATACTGATGGGAAAATTAGTATTCTTTAGGAGAGGTCTCCTAGGTTGGTTATTCAATACCAAATGGTCAGCCCTGAAATTACAGATGTGTGTGTGTGTGTGTATGTGCGTGTGTCTGTGTGTGTGTGTACATGTAACAGAAAACTGTATCGTTTTACATTTACATATTTATGTTTAATTAAACAGCAGATAACTATGAAATGGAAAAGGATTGAAGAGGTAGACAG